>NC_090245.1:4813245-5001028 GCF_037325665.1 Littorina saxatilis | reverse complement strand
CCCCTCCTTCTCCCCCTCCTTCTCCCCCTCCTTCTCCCCCTCCTTCTCCTTCTCTTTGAATATAGTGGAACCCCCCAGGTAAAGACCTCCTCCATTAATTTTAAGACCTTGTTTTGTTTTTTTAAAGATTTGTTTGCATTACCTCTGTAAATGTATGCCCATTTTAAGGCTCCCTCCTTTTGAAAACCTGATTTTCTGAGGTGTTTGGGGGGTCTTAAAAGGGGGTTCTACTGTACTAATGAATGAGTAGACTGCAACATACTTGACGCGTTACTTCAAGCGTACGGGGGTCAGCAGAAAGGGGTCAGCAGAAAGGGGTCAGCGAATAAAGAGACATCTCAACTATAAAAAAAAATACACAAGTCCATCCAAAACGATAAAACAGACACAGGGACACAGATGTATCGTCAAGTAGGAAATATGCAGCGCAAGCAGTCTATTAACGAGTCCTGCAGAGTCCAGCACAGACGATTATTAAACTAGAACGTGATTACCACCATTCTCTGGGGGGCTTCTTGACCTAATTTAGGACTCTGCACCTTGCTATATTTTCTGCTAACGAGAACAAAATTATTAATTATCAGTTTGATTTTTCATGCTGATTATGCACATCTGCCAGCAGGTGAAACCATATAAAAGTCCTTATCTGTCTGATTCGTGTGTGTGTGTGTGTTTGCGTGCGTGCGTGCGTGCGTGTGAGTGTGTGTGTGTGTGTGTGTGTGTATGTGTGATTGGGTGTGTGAGTGCGTGTGCAAAGTGCCATAAGAGGAATAGAAGGAACCTGAGTGGCCACTGGTAGGCTTTGGAGAGAAGACAACTGTAATACAACTACTAATCGTTTCAATGATTTTAGACTTCAATTTAAAGTTAACACGTTTTGATTGAAAAGACTTGTGAAATGTTGAACTTCACAGTGTTTCATCTTTTTACATCGTTTTGGCGTGATGAAAATAAACTTGATATTTAGTGATTCCACAATGCCGTATTCCCGTTATGTAGTATTTACCTTTAAAACCATCCCATATTTATGTTTAAATGATACCTAGTTTATATTTACTGTTGGTTCTCTGTCTCGTAACTGTTCATATAGGTTAAAATCTCTATCTCTCTCTCTCTCTCTCTCTCTCTCTCTCTCTCTCTCTCTCTCTCTCTCTCTCTCTCTCTCTCTCTCTCTCTCTCTCTCTCTCTCTAAATGCCATTTATTATCATATGTACGAATATTTTTGCTGTCAACCTCTTTTGCTCTTATAATGTTTTCATGTCTGTTTTGTATTCATGTTAGTTAGCAAGGACAGATTGTAAGACTAGGCAACGCCTAAAATCTCCATCCTTCTGTAATAAAGTTTAATCAATCAATCAATCTCTCTCTCTCTCTCTCTCTCTCTCTCTCTCTCTCTCTCTCTCTCTCTCTCTCTCTCTCTCTCTCTCTCTCTCTCTCTCTCTCTCTCTCGTACATGTCAGTGTCAGTGTCTCGTACATGCAGTCGTTCCTATTTTGGTCACAGATAATTATCATGGTGTCATGGTTGGAATGAGATTATCCTGAGAGACTTTTGTTTTGTCACGACAAGATAACAACCATGTCCTGTGCTGACGTACAGCATGTGTAATTTGCTGACTTTCCCGTTGAGAAGAGTACCTTGAGTTTCCTTGAAATGATAACTAATTACAGCATGTTCTCCAAGTGTGATGCAACTTCGCATGTTTGACAAAATCTGTACATGTGTCACAGATTTTGTAAACATTACTTATGTGTAGAGTTACAGAATTGAATCAGACATTATCAATATTGAGAGTATCGTTGGTGAACGTTATTTTTGTTTCTTTCAGATTATATGCTTTAGTTATAAGAGCTGGTTAACGTTCACTAACATTGGTTGATTGATTACAACTTTTTTTGTAATTTAATTGTGAATTCGTGTATTTATTTATTTATTCATTTATTGATATATAATTCTTTACTTGTTAACTGATTTAAGACATGTCTTGAATTTCTGTAGTGGTGCAAGTTGGGGACTGTTGGACACAGATATCAATTGTCAACAAATATTTCACACATTTTCACAACTGGATCCTGGTATAAAAATTAAGAGCTTTGAGCTAAGCATAAGAAAAACACAGTGTCCATTTCCTGCTTTCACGCGTTATTTCCAGTCGCTTTTATTTATCTTTAGACCATGTTGCTGTCAACAAGAACTATAATTCATGTTGTAATGTGTGAAAAATAAGTCACGAAGCTTTCTGTATTTGACAGTTTCGGTGGGAGGGTTGTCTAGGACTTTTTTAATTGTTACTGTGGTTCACAGTTTGACCGACGTGTTGGTTTTCTTGTACGTGATTAAATCACGTAATAAATGAATAGTTAAAGGCCGCCTCCAGCTAACGTTACCATGGATACAATACTCTCTCTCTCTTTCTCTCTCTCTCTTTCTCTCTCTCTCCCTCTCTCTCTCTCTTTCTTTCTCTCTGTCTCTTCTCTCTGTCTCTCTCTCTTTCTCTCTGTCTCTTCTCTCCTTTTTTTCTCTCTCTCTCTCTCTCTCTCTCTCTCTCTCTCTCTCTCTCTCTCTCTCTCTCTCTCTCTCTCTCTCTCTCTCTCTCTCTCTCTCTCTCTCTCTCTCTCTCGTGTACGTGATGACCTATGCGTCAGTTGCCTGTATGATCAGCATTAGACGAAAGAAGAACACTAAAAACAAAACAGAAAACGTACATGTATACAGAATACATTTGAAAATGAGTTCAGTTTAAACAAACAATTGAATGATTAAATAGTAATCGGGTAAATGTGCCGGAATTGATTTCTTGTCGGAATAGCTGCAACTTCCTTAAAATAACTAAGTTTTGCCGTTGAAAGAATATATTCTGGATGAAAGACACGTGTTGCCTTCTTGTTGAAAGGACTGAGTCAATAAACGTGTTGCTTTTCACAAATTGCATCAGCCATAAGACAATTTAATATGACAACCTGAAGGCATGCCGGATATATTGTTTAATTAGAACAAGACGATCGATATAAACAATTATAAGCGTGCTTGATTGGTGCTTAATTTTATCAGGATGCTTATATATAATAAACCCCTATGAGATGGTAGTCACGTAATATGAAAGCTGTTAGTTTTAAATCGGTAATCTTCTCCAATGATACATATAATTATGAAATTTGTTTTTCTCACAAAAATTACCCCATGGGCAATGATAAGATTTAATTTTTCTTTAAATAGATATGTCCAGCGAGTATTATTTATTGATGTTATTATTGGACATTTAAATGTGATGGTCGAAGTATTATTAGTATGCGTCACGACGAAGTATTTTGTTTAAGTACGCAGAGCTTTACTGATTATATATATAGTTTAATTATATTTAGAAATGCAGTATGACACTTCCTTTTATTAGATTCATTTATATATTAATCATTTATTAAATTGATTTTATTCGTTGGATTTAATAAGGCCAAAAAAAATCGTCTGTTTACAGTAACCCGACCGACCCTATTTTTTTCGCGCGACCCTAGACTTTTTTTTTGGCATTTGGGAAAAAAAAAAAAAAATCTTTTGGTTTTTTTGCAAAATAACGTAAAAATATGGTTTTTTGGAAGAAAAAAAATCCCGACCTACCGACCCTATTTTTTTGGCCTATGTTACCGTAAACAGACCTATTTTTTTGTTGTGCCTAAATGTGTTTCTTCGGTCTCTGCATATTGCACAATATTGCACTGTTATCTGAATGTGTATTGATTATCATTTTAGAACGTGTACATAAGCAGTCTGCTTGTTAACGTTCTTAATGTTGTTATTGTTTGTTGTTGTATCAAAGAAAATGAATAAAACACGATTAAACAAAAAAGAAGAAAAAAAAGGAGAGACCAAGTATATCTGCAATTAATCGAATTATTAACAATAATAACGAGGACACATATACTGCAAAATACTAAAATAGTTCTAAGTGCTTCACAAATTAAGCATACACAAATAAATAATTAATTAATAAAGTGATTGTAAATTAATCATCGAGTGTAGAAAACAATAACTAAACATGCAGACACACGAAGCATGTTGTCTTTCACACGAAGCATGTTGTCTTTCACACGCAGCACATGATCAAATGGTTGTCGTTGTGTACGGGCGTGTCCAGTGCATTGTGTGCAGCATACGTGTAAACAGTGCATTTGATTTTGATTTGACTTTGCCAAATGGTAAATTAAACGGATTAGGCCAACAACAAAAATAGGTCTGTTTACGGTAACCCGACCGACCCTAGTTTTTTCGCGCGACCCTAGACTTTTTTTTTTGGCATTTGGGGGAGAAAAAAAAACATCTTGTTTTTTTGGCAAAATAACGTAAAAATATGGTTTTTTTGGGGGAAAAAAAAAAAAAATCCCGACCTACCGACCCTATTTTTTTGGCCTATGTTACCGTAAACAGACCTTTTTTTTTTTTGGCCTTACAGACACTAACCTACAACATATTTCATTCCGGATGTACGACCAGCGTCTTGGTCAACGTAGTCCTTTCTGTCTGTCTTGATGATTAAATGGATTTTTTTTTTTTTTAATATTTTGTGGTAACTGATTAAACATTGCGATAGTAAAACATGTAGTTTTATAAGTATTCATGCACTTCCGGGGACTTTCATGGACTACGGAAATTTCTGATTAAATCTTCTTTGAATTGATAAAATTGTGAATGGAATTCCGTGGCTAAGCTCTCGTTCAATCATTGCAAAGTGATGTGAATGGTGACCGGGCTACGTTGAACACCATGTTAAGCTGTAACATGACTGCTTGCGTTCAATGGGATTAGTCGTGTGCCTTATGGAATAATACCCCCAATGGCTTAAGGGGGTGTTATTCTGTGGTCAGTGAGACAGTTTGTTGCCGCGTGTGTACACTCTCCTGCCTGGGTGAATGAACCAATGTGTGAATGAATGAATGAGTTTTCGATCTTTGATTCATGATGTAACTTGCCGGTTGTTGGTTTTTTTTTATTTTTTATTTTTATTTATCCCACCACCAATTTGTGTTGGGTACGGGGTGTCCTCAACCCCTTTAGGTGTCAGCATTTGGGTTTTTTCGTGTGTGTGTATTTTGCCAAATCCATCCGTTCAGTTACAGTATTTTGTCTGCTATCGCTCAGCATCGCACGTAAGTGTGTAGGTCAAGGTGTATGTAAGAAATTCTCTTCTGCTTCTTCTCCATCGTCGTCGTCGTCGTTACTGGCTCGTCATCCTAATAGCGGTGTCTCGTCAATTCATACAATCCCTTGTGATGAACGCATAGCACGTTACAGCTCACGCCTTTACAACCCTAGCTTGAGAAAGAGAATGGCCGCGGCGGCAGATTTCGGTTTGTCATGACGTCATCAAACCGAAATCCAAAAAGCATTGTCATTTCGGTTACAAGTCTATCATTGTGTTTATTTCCAAGTTTGTTCAGAGATTGTTTATAGTTGGCTGCATCACTTTATTCTCATTAAAAGAATGTTCGTTCACCTACACTTTTCACAAGAAACATTGTCTATTCCGCTGTTTGTGCAGGTATCGAGGGAGACTCGTTGCTGTGCACAGAGACCCTCCCGTGCTCCTCCCCTCCGGCTGACGATGCGCAGCACCCCGCCCAGGCCAGCACCCACCACAACCAACTACAGCACCAACACCATCATCACCAGCAGCAGCAACAACAACAACACCAATCTCTCCAGGCCATCCCGGACCACGCGTGGAGCAAGGCGCAGCTACCGGGCGGCAAGGATGTTCAGTTCGCGTTGATCGTGCCCGAGACCTTCCTCGCCTCTAACCAGCACCTGCTAGCTCGCGCCACCTTCGTCACCTCGGCCGGAGAGGACGCGCGAGGGGCGGCAGGAGCCGTGGTCGCTGTGCAGGCAGCCGACGTTGGTGTGGGTGTTGCCGGCCTCAAGCAGGATGAGGGTCAGGGTCAAAGTCATCGCCTGTTGGCGGCCCCGACCTTGCTGAGGGAGGTGGTGAGCCTGCCCCCGGGCAGCACGGTGGTGCACACAGCAGCCTCTCTCAATGGCTTTGAGCTCAGCGGGCACAAGGTCTTGACTTCCTCCGCTATCTTGCTACCGGCCGCTGTGACGAGCGGTGCCGGTGGGGACAGTAACGGCAGTAACAGTATCAGTCACAGCAGCAACAGTCAGCAGCGGCACCATCACTTGGCCAGCTTGGCAGAGGTGGCGGTGCAGCAAGCTCACGTCTTCACTCAGTCCTCTTCGTCCTCAGGTATAGCAACTCAGCTCCACCATCACCAGCAACAGCATCAGCAACAACAACAACAGCAGCAACAAACCTCGCCCTCACCGCTGTCGCCTGCATCGCCTGCCTCAGAGGGAATGCACAGTGGGCGTCCCGGAACTGGGTCAGGTCACAACCAAAGTCAGGCAGCACCAGCCACAAGCACCAGCACCAGCAGCTCGGGCGAGCAGCACCACAGCATGTTGTCAGCCGGCGCGTCCAGTGGCGGGCTGGGTGTGTTCCGGGGCAGCTTGACGCACGGGGAGCCCGTGTCGCGCCTTGTGGCCTCCGGGGCTCAGTTCGGGGCGGTTAGTGCAGCCAACAGCTCGGCCTCCTCCGCCGCCATGGGGCCCTACTCCTCGCTCTACACCGTGCACGGACAGTCCTCCCCCCTCGCCACCATGGCGCCCTACCCCGGGGCCTTCTTCTCGCAGTACCCGCCCTCCAGCCCGCACCCCTACAGCCCGGCCCTGGTGGCTCAGTCCCGCTTCCCGCACATCGAGTCGTACTCCGCCGTCCTGGCCTCCATGGGGAGTCACGTGCAGCACGGGGGTCACGCCAGCCCGCCGGGTCAAGGCCAGTCGCGGCCAGCCCCCTACCTGCCAGGCAACATGGGCCAGTACTCACACCGCTCTATATCCGCCAGCGGCTCTCCCGGCCCCGCCGCCCACAGCCCTTCCGGACCCTCCTCCTTTACCCTCAGAGAGCGTGAAGCCTTGCTTCAGCAGCAGCAGCAGCAGGGTCGGGAGCGCTCCCCAGACGCTCCCAGTGACGACAAGGGACTCCTGCAGCACTCCCAGGGACTGCACTATCGGGGGTCTATCGGGGCGGGGGTTATGCTGAAGGAGGTCAAGGGTGACCCCCGAGACCCCTTCCACAAAGTGCCCAGCGGCAAGGAGGGCAGCATGAAACACCGCATCCTGACCCGCCCCCCGGACATCCCGCTGGGGGAGGGCTACCCTGGCAAGGGGCGGTCCCAGAGCGTGAAGGGGGAGGAGGAGGGGCTGGGGGGCGTGGCCAGCAAGAGAACTAAGTACATGACGCAGTCCATGGGGGCCAGTGCCTCCCTCTCCCTCTCCTCCTCCCCTCCCGACCCCCACGTCTTCCTGGCCCCCCACGCCCTGGGCCCCGGGCCTCCCCCCACCAGCACCGCCCCACACCAACAACAACAACACCAACAACAACACCAACAACAACACTACACGCACCACCACCAGCATAGCACCACTACCACCCTCAACCACACCACCTCCTCCCCCTCCTCCACCACCACCGCCCACCTGTCCTCCTCCGCTGCCCCCTCCCCCGGCGGAGGCTCGAACCTGCCACCCCACCTGCACTACCCGCCGCACTTCGTCAAGGGCTCCATCATCCAGCTGGCCAACGGCGACCTGAAGCGCGTGGAGGACCTCCAGACGGAGGACTTTGTCAACAGTGCGCAGGTGTCGGCCGACCTCAAGGTAGACTCGTCCACTGTGGTGCGCATCGAGGAGCACGTGGAGCTCGGCACCGCCACCCTCGGCTTCTCTGTCGGCGAGCACCGCGTGCAGGTGGGTTTGGACAATGTGATAGGATTGGATATGGTGTTGACTACAGTGGAACCTCTCTTTTAAGACCCCGTAATTGAAGACTTGGTCCTTTCTCTTCATAACCGCTGTACATTTGTCTCCATTTTATAAGACTCCATCCTTTTTAAGACCTGATTTTTTCAGATTTATGAAAATTTGTAAAAGCGGTTTCTTTCTTTCTTTCTTTCTTTCTTTCTTTCTTTCTATCTATCTATATATCTATCTTTCCCGGCCCCCTTCTTCTGTTTTAACCATTGACCTTCAGTTGAACCTTTTGTTTTTCACTGTTGTGGTCAAAAGAAGCAAAGCGGGAGCTTGACTGCACGTTGCAGTGTTATTTTGTCAGAATAATCCCACGTGATCGGTTTTGTGAGTTGTGTGGGTTTTTGTTTGTTTGTTTGTTTGTTTGTCAAGGAACAGCTTGCTCGTATATATAGGCAGAGAGAAGTGATAGTAACTGAGTAAGTACGGTAGTGCTTTGGAGCAAACGGTGTAGTTGAATATATCGCAGTACTCTTGTACAACTGGGTAGAGGTGAGGTGGGGGTCACGGGATGCATGGAAAACAAGAACATGTTTTCAATGTACCCGCGTAAAAGAGGCGGTAACAGATCTATACCAAAGTATTCAGTCACTGAGTCAGTCTTTTGATTTTCAAAATGTTAGCTGAAGAGTTAGTATCTCTCGAAGGTCTGTGTGTGCGTTTCTGATGCAGCCCGGAGTAGACGATTGGTGAGAAGAAAAGGGGGGAAAATAAGAAGAAAAAAACCAAGTCAAAAACAACGGAAATGAATCAACTATCAAGAGAAAGGGGTGAGACGTTCAGAAAAGACTTTCATTATTTCAGTGACAGAGCCGTTTTACCTGATTATACTGTGTTGTGTGCTTAAATACTTTTAGATAAAAAGCGTGTGAGTAATATTTTCAAGGTTTGTCCGAATTGTTCGTTTATTCAACCACGCAGCCGCTGCCTTTTCTTTCATTGCTATCATGAATATTAATTTCCCATGGAAGAAATTTCGTCATGCGGAGCGGCTCGCTCTCTCTCTCTCTCTCTCTCTCTCTCTCTCTCTCTCTCATATTCTTTGCATTCTTTGCATATGTTCCAAGGACAGGTTGGAAGATTAGGCTAAGTAATAAAGTTCTGAGTTCTCTCTCTCTTACACACACACCCCTCCCCTCCAGCTGGCGATAGTGTGCACAAATCGATGGCAGGCGAGGGGGGTCGGTTCCCGGCCCCTCGTTAGTTTCTCACCTCGGCAGAAAGGTGACAAAAGCCTCCAGTCGCCCCAGTCTCACCTCGCATAACACAGATCGCGCTCACTGGGGACAAGGCAATAACGGGAAACTGCAAACTCAGCACTTTGTCCTCTGTCACTCTCTCTCTCTCTCTGCCTCTCTCTCTCTGCCTCTCTCTCTCTCTCTCTCTCTTTCTCTCTCTCTTTCTCTCTCTCTTTCTCTCTCTCTCTCTCTCTCTCTCTCACACACACACACACACAGTGACAAACACACACACACACACACACACACGCACACACACACATACACACACAAGTAGCATTCGTCATGAGGGGTAAAGAACTCGGTGATAGAGGAATTGGTATGGGGTGGGGTTGTTGGAGGCGGATGGAACTTGAGAGTCCGAGACTGGATCAAGAGAGGGTGGGGGGGGGGGGAGGTTAAGGAGTGAACAGATACAAGTACAGGGCAGGGAGGCACAGGTGAGAGAGGGGGAGGGGGGGGGTGTATGGGGGCAGCGACCCATGAGACGGGGTTCCATCCAGACCAGTTTTCCATGAGGGATGAAAAATTGATCATCCTCGCGGAACGGATCGCGTGCCATTGACAAGTTTGGCCAAACAAGCCCGTGCGATGTGGCCCACCTCCACCGCCGCCACCCCCAACCCCCCCTCCCCTACTGCACGCCCTTCTTCATCCTGTCGGCCCGGCTCCCATCGATCTGGCCTCATCTGACCCGTGGATAGGCACACACACAAAATATGTACTTTTGTTTCTGGCGCCAAGGCCCCAGAAATTAGGGTTGTTTGGTCCCAAAGAAGTTTTGGATCAGGAGGAAAAAATAGGTTTGGTTGGGAACCACTTCATTTTCATTTTTATATTTAGTCAAGTTTTGACTAAATATTTTAACATCGAGGGGGAATCGAAACGAGGGTCGTGGTGTATGTGCGTGTGTCTGTGTGTGTGTGTGTCTGTGTGTGTGTGTGTGTGTGTAGAGCGATTCAGACTAAACTACTGGACCGATCTTTATGAAATTTGACATGAGAGTTCCTGGGTATGAAATCCCCGAACGTTTTTTTCATTTTTTTGATAAATGTCTTTGATGACGTCATATCCGGCTTTTCGTGAAAGTTGAGGCGGCACTGTCACGCCCTCATTTTTCAACCAAATTGGTTGAAATTTTGGTCAAGTAATCTTCGACGAAGCCCGGGGTTCTGTATTGCATTTCAGCTTGGTGGCTTAAAAATTAATTAATGACTTTGGTCATTAAAAATCTGAAAATTGTAAAAAAAAAATAAAAATTTATAAAACGATCCAAATTTACGTTTATCTTATTCTCCATCATTTGCTGATTCCAAAAACATATAAATATGTTATATTCGGATTAAAAACAAGCTCTGAAAATTAAATATATAAAAATTATTATCAAAATTAAATTGTCCAAATCAATTTAAAAACACTTTCATCTTATTCCTTGTCGGTTCCTGATTCCAAAAACATATAGATATGATATGTTTGGATTAAAAACACGCTCAGAAAGTTAAAACAAAGAGAGGTACAGAAAAGCGTGCTATCCTTCTTAGCGCAACTACTACCCCGCTCTTCTTGTCAATTTCACTGCCTTTGCCATGAGCGGTGGCCTGACACTGCTACGAGTAAAATGGCATTGCGTTTCATTCTGTGAGTTCGACAGCTACTTGACTAAATATTGTATTTTCGCCTTACGCGACTTGTTAGCCTTTACAGTGGAAATCTGTTTTTGTTTTTTTAAAGGAAGACCTTATTTACAATTAGATCGCTGCAGCTGCGTGTAATGGTAATAATTGATAGGGCATATCCGCGTGATGGTATTGGTAATAATTGATAGGGCATATCCACGTGATGGTAATAATTGATAGGGCATATCCGCGTGATGGTAATAATTGATAGGGCATATCCGCGTGATGGTAATAATTGATAGAGCATATCCGTGTAATGGTAATAATTGATAGGGCATATCCGCGTGATGGTAATAATTGATAGGGCATATCCGCATGATGGTAATAATTGATAGGGCATATCCGTGTGATGGTAATAATTGATAGGGCATATCCGCGTGATGGTACTAATTGATAGGGCATATCCGCGTTATGGTAATAATTGATAGGACATATCCGTGTGATGGTAATAATTGATAGGGCATATCCGCGTGATGGTAATAATTGATAGGGCATATCCGTGTGATGGTAATAATTGATAGGGCATATCCGTGTGATGGTAATAATTGATAGGGCATATCCGTGTGATGGTAATAATTGATAGGGCATATCCGTGTGATGGTAATAATTGATAGAGCATATCCACGAGATAACAAAAGTGGCTCTTAATCACAGGGGTGGGACTTTTCCGCGAATCCGCGGATTTCCGCGGACACAACTTACAAATTCCGCTGGAGTAATCTATTTTTCCGCGTCCCATTTCATCACAGTATCTATAACTTGTTGACTGAATGATATGGAGATAAGTGCAGATGGAACAGAACACTGGAGGCTTGAGAGTTACATTGTGCCGACTGAAAACTCCTGATAACTAATAGTCATTTTGAGCTTCAATGCATTGGGGCGTCACTTGGATCATACTATTGCCAGTATTGGATTATGGATACCTTGTATATTACGTTAGCATGCACCATTACAATGTTACCATTGTTGTGTGAAAGTGGGTTTTTTGTTTGGTTGTTTTTTTGGGTTTTTTTTAGGGGGGGGGGGGGTGAGGAGAATGTCTTTTTATCCTGATCCAAACAAGTTGAATTTTAGTCTCAGAATGCACCAGATTGCACAGAGTTTAATGTACCATTTATCAAAATTTTGGGCAAACCTCCCAAGAAAAAAAGATTTTCCTCGTTTTTCATCACAAGAGAGTCCTACCCCTGAATGTAACTTTTTTAATACTCTCTTTGATTACAGATGGCTTTTCCGTGTTAAGATTTTAAAAAGTTTGTCACCTAAAACCATCTGAAAAAGAATATGATGGGGGAGAAGAAAAAAAATTAAAAACCACCCAACAAATATGACTGTAGACAGTGATATTCATTTTAATTGTCCATACAAAAAACCCATTCTGATTCATAACAATTTAAATAAACAATTGAATTCAGATTGGAATTTTGAAAGTGATGTTCACATAGCTCTAATTTTCTATCTATGTTCTAAACACATAACTAAAAAAAAACAAGTCGCGTAAGGCGAAAATACAACATTTAGTCAAGCCCAGTCAAACTCACAGAATGAAACTGAACGCATTACATTTTTTCCGCAAGACCGTACACTCGTAGCATCGTCTGTCCAAGGCAAAGGCAGTGAAATTAACAATCCAGAAAAGTGCGGTAGCGGTTGCACTGAGGAGGATAGCACGCTTTTCTATATCTCTATTCTTTTTAACTCTCTGGACGTGTTTTTAATCCAAACATATCATATCTATATGTTTTTTGAATCAGGAACGGACAAGGAATAAGATGAAATTGTTTTTAAATCGATTTTGGAAATTTAATTTTAATCATAATTTTTATATTTTTAATTTTCAGAGCTTGTTTTTAATCCGAATATAACATATTTATATGTTTTTGGAATCAGAAAATGATGAAGAATACAATAAACGTAATTTTGAATCATTTTGTAAAAAAATAATTTTAATTACAATTTTCAGATTTTTAATGACCAAAGTCATTAATTAATTTTTAAGCCTCCAAGCTGAAATGCAATACCAAAGTCCGGCCTTCGTTGAAGATTGCTTGGCCAAAATTTCAATCCATTTTTATTGAAAAATGAGGGTGAGGCCTCAACTTTTACAAAATGCCCGATATGACGTCATCAAAGACATTTATCAAAAAAATGAAAAAAACGTCTGGGATATCATACCTAGGAACTCTCATGAAAAATGTCATAAAGATCAGTCCAGTAGTTTACTCTGAATCGCTCTACACACACACACATACACCACGACCCTCGTCTCGATTCCCCCCTCTATGTTAAAACATTTAGTCAAAACTTGACTAAATGTAAAAAGAGAGAGAGGGAGATATAGAGAAAATAAATAAAGGAAATTTCTTTCAAGATGATAAGACAAATACATGTCACTGTTGATTTTGTTTTGTGTTCAGTTGTTCCCACAATTCCCACAGTGAAAAACAAGGCATGAATAGTTTATGATTACATTTCCACAATGGAAAAACAAGGCATAAATATTTGTATGCAACAAGTACATCGATTTTGGTGTTCAGGTTTATTAGGTCAAGATGTTCTCTTCATCCCTGACTTTTTTTGTACCACTCTGGGTTAACTCTCTGATGTTAACTCCCTGGTATTAACTCTCTGATGTTAATTCCTGATGTTAACTCCCTGGTATTAACTCCTGATGGTTGAACAATTGCTTTCACTGAGCCCACCCACACAATCATATCCTTCTCACTCAGTCACTGAGCCCACCCACACATATCCTTCTCACTCAGTCACTGAGCCCACCCACACATATCCTTCTCACTCAGTCACTGAGCCCACCCACACATATCCTTCTCACTCAGTCACTGAGCCCACCCACACATATCCTTCTCACTTAGTCACTGGAGTAAAAAAAGAACAAGGAAGAAGAAAAATAATTAACGAAAAGGCTTTGTACAAAACATACACACAAAACATACACACACACACACACACACACACACACACACACACACACACACACACACACACACATGCACACACAAACACACACAAACTATCCCACATTACAGTAAGTTTTCTTTGAAAAAAGACCTACGCATTCTAGTGTTGTTTTTTTCAAGACTTAATTTCTTTTCGACTTTGAAAGGGAACTTTTATGGCTGCCTCTTGCCCTGGTTTGGACACAGCTAGCAGCGCTCTTTGTGAATTTTTCCTCAGTGCACCGTTACAGTAGTGATAATGACACATCCACTAAATATGACAATCTCGCAAGACCCTCCCTAACTTGAGTCATTAACATAAAAGCACAATTTTGTTGCACAAAATCAGACAGATGGATAATTTATCAGGTGCAATATTGAAAAGAAAATTATTTTATTCATTTTTGATTAAAATTGATTTTTCCCAGGCACATGTGTTTTTTTTATTGGCCGGAACGCTGAGTCAGAGAAAAAAACAGTTTTCTTGAATTTGTGTGTGAATGGGATCTTTCAAAAAATAGTGTTCCTTTCATTTTGATTTAGAATTTTTTTTTTACAAGAACAAAAAGGAGTAAAAACAGTAGGAAATGTAGGTATACAGGTTTCTTCAGTCACAAAGCAGTGGTTTTTTTTATGCTGTCTCTGTTTTAAAAGTTTCTTATCTAATTCATTTTAAATCAGCTGGCAATAATGCTGCTGAAACATGAAAGGTTGGACAGTAATTACAAGTCCATCAGGTCACAAGAATCCCGCCTCCCAAAGCACAGCTAGTGGGCTGATTAATTACAAGATAATCAGCGGGAGTTATTTTGAACTTGTCCCGTAACTCTGTTAGAAATCACAGCGGCCTCGTGTAATGGACGCGGCGTGCTATTCCTGGAAGCCTTGTGTGTCCATTGGTTTCGCCGGCTGCCGCCTACACAATCCCATCAAGCCTCGGGTTGACCCAGAAATAATGGTTCCACCACCACCCAGCCCCGCGGCAGCCTACTCCACTCTGTCCAGCCCATTGCGCTCCTTGAGCGGTGAAAGTTCTTGTGGCTTGCTGTCTTCCGCCGGTGGTGCAGTGCAGCCTGGTCACCACGACGATTCTCTGGTGGTGGCTGTGGTGGCGTTGGTGTGGCTACGTTCTGCATTGTCATGGTTTCTTCTCCGTGATTGGACCTAGGGCTAACAGCATCTGCACTAACACACGACATGCCCTTATTGATTGGCTCACTGTGAAGCCTTTGGTGGACATAAAGTCTTATTCCAGCAAATCTAGCTGAGGGGTCAGTTTTGTTTCGGTGTAAAATGATATCGCAGTTCTTCAGCAATCCGTCCACTTCCTTGTCACCTACAAGGCTTATTTCCTTTTTAAGGACTATACATGTAAATTGTAATTATCAAGGGTTAGCAACCAGGGTGGGGCTGTTACATAAGTAAGGGAGATGATTTAAGTAGCTTGCTGGGGATCGCCTTCAATTTCTCATTTTACAATGCATTCAGATCGTTGTCAAACAGCTGTTTGTTCCTGAAGGACGGATGAAACAGTTACCTATTCCTTTGTAACAGGTTCCTCTGTCTTTGTTCCAGTGTCAGCAGTACAGTAAAACCTGTTGCACTGGTGTACAATGCAGGCTGTATTAATGGACACACTGCTTTCTGATTTGCCAGACAGCTTTTGTCAGCAGAGATTCCTTATACCAGCTTCATCCTGTGACTAAGCTTCCAGTGATATTCTGTGTTTGAGCAGGATTTTTATTGATTGTCTATCAAGCCCTCAAAGCAAATTCCACAGTACAGTGTCTTATCTAGTCCATCACACCCTCACAGCGGGTTCCATAGTATAGTGAATTATCTAGTCCATCTAGCCCTTACAGAGCAGGTAGCACAGTATAGCGTCTTATCTAGTCCATCAAGCCCTTACAGCAGGTTCCACAGTATAGCGTCTTATCTAGTCCATCAAGCCCTTACAGCGGGTTCCACAGTATAGAGCCATATCTAGTCCATCAATCCCTCTCAGCAGGTTCCACAGTCTAGTGTCCTATCTAGTCCATCAAGCCCTCACAGCATGTTGCACAGTCTAGCGTCTAATCTAGTCCATCAAGCCCTCACAGCAGGTTGCACAGTCTAGCGTCTTATCTAGTCCATCAAGCCCTCACAGCAGGTTGCAGTCTAGTGTCTTATCTAGTCCATCAAGCCCTCACAACAGGTTCCACCTAGTCCATCAAGCCCTCACAGCAGGTTGCACAGTCTAGCGTCTTATCTAGTCCATCAAGCCCTCACAGCAGGTTGCACAGTCTAGCATCTTATCTAGTCCATCACGCCCTCACAACAGGTTCCACAGTCTAGTGTCTTATCTAGTCCATCAAGCCCTTACAGCTGGTTCCATAGTCTAGTGTCTTATCTAGTCCATCAAGCCCTTACAGCTGGTTCCACAGTCTAGTGTCTTATCTAGTCCATCAAGCCCTTACAGCTGGTTCCACAGTCTAGTGTCTTATCTAGTCCATCAAGCCCTCACAGCTGGTTCCATAGTCTAGTGTCTTATCTAGTCCATCAAGCCCTGACAGCGGGTTCCACAGTCTAGTGTCTTATCTAGTCCATCAAGCCCTGACAGCGGGTTCCACAGTTTAGTGTCTTATCTCGTCCATCAGGCCCTCACAGCCACAGCGGGTTGCACAGTATAGTGTATCTAGTCCATCAAGCCCACACAGCAGGTTCCACAGTATAGAGCCTTATTTAGTCCAGTGGCACCAGCCAGTGCAGGCCAGAAATAGCTCAGCTCACAGAGCAGAATGGAATCAGAGAGAGAGGGGAGGAGCAGGGAGGGGTGTGAAATCAATAAGGTGCGTGCAGCAGTGGCGTCATCAGGGTCCATATATACGCAGCGGTGACGCGGGAGTCACCATGGCGGTGGAGGTATGGGACGCAGCTCAGCCACACCACACGTCATTGACGCACCGCTCCGCCATTCATCTTCACAGCCATTGACGACCCGCGGCAAAGTACTCTACTACTGCAGCTATATGCGGCACAGGGCCGGCGCTTTTGTGCAGACGTGATGAGCGCGTACGTCATTCCACTTCTTCCCCGGCGCTGCTGATCATTTACGTCGTATGCACACAATAAAGGAGCGCGGCGATTAGCGTAAAAAACGGGGCATTGTTCCGCCTGGCTTTACAGTCTCGCTTCTGGCTGTTAAAAATACTCTCTATGATTCTGATTTAGAACACGTGGTCTTGAGGTTGATACGTCGTATGACGTGATTGGAGGCTTTGTTAGGGGCGATACGCCAGGACTCTTCGTTGTCTGAAGTCCTTAATTACTGCCTTGCTCTACACTGGCAGTCACTCTGCTGTTTCATTGTCTCTCTTTCCTCTTTTATGGCTTCTAATCTAGATCCGTTATTCTCGTGGTGGTATCAAGTTGCGTTTGCTGTTTTATGAATTACCTAAGTTAAGTGTCGGTCTTTAAAACTAAGGTAATCGGAAGCTGGGAAACTTGAATTTGTTTTTCAGCGCAAACTTTTAACAGTACAGATGACCTATAATTCTCTGCTCTTGCATCCCTGGTCTGTTCACAATAACACATCAGTAGTTATGTGCTGTAAGGCAACTTAACTATGTTTGGTTTTATTTCTCCTCTATGCCCATATTAGATGTGACATCAGAATGGTAGCAAGGGCACACATTTGCATTCTGATTGCTCTACATTTCTGTTGATCAACAAAGTGCATGTTGTTCTTGTAATAGACAGGATGAAATGTGGTGGTGATGAAACTGATTTCAATGTATGAATAATATACCTGAGCAAGATGATCATGATCCTCATATTACAATAGCCATGGTCTAGAGAAAGTACATTTCAGCATAATAGATATACATATATATAATATATATATATATATATATATATATCATCAGTACTGGGGGGGGGGGGGGGGGTAGTTGTCTTGTTTAGTTTTGTTTGTTGTTTGGTTGGGTGTTGTTGGGTGGGTTTGTTGGGGTTTTATTGTGGGGGGGGGGGGGGGGGAGGCTCTTTGTTTTCTTCAGCCCTAAATAATTGTCACATTGCAAGACATAGCAGTTTCAGTATTGATTGGATACTGGCTGTGCTCTGCATCATATGCTGTTAAAGTGATTTTACTTTCAAGGTTAAAAATTATTTTCTAGCGTGGGATTGCACACCGTGTGGCAGACAGGGGGGGGGGGGGGGGGGAGAGAGAAAGCATGTGCCAATGGGATAAGGCAGTTTTGTGATACACTCATAAACAACAACAAAAGCTGTATTGTGGTGTATCTATGACGTCTGTTGTTCATTTCTCTATTGTTGTATTTTCTCTGTTCAGGTGACTGTGGAAGCCACCGTGGAACACCCGTTCTTCGTGTTCGGCCAGGGCTGGTCATCATGCTCCACGGAACGCACGCTACAGCGCTACGGCCTGGAGTGCCACAAACTGACCGTGGGCGACGTCTGCATCTCACTCACCCACAAAGACGTCTCCTTGAAGGCTGCAGAGATCGTCAGCCAGCAGCAACAACAACAGCAGCAGCAGCAACAACAACAGCAGCAGCAGCAACAGTCAGAATCGTCGTCCTCCTCCTCCAGGCTACAGGGGGAGTCTAGCAAAGACTCGCATTCACGAGAAGGACATGACTCCAAAAGGAGTCCAGGCCTCAAGGACATGGGCCAAGGTCATGGGCAAGTTCAGGGCAACGGCCTCAATGGGAGCGGCGGGGGTGATACGAACACCGGGACAAACGGTGGTGGTGGGAGTATGGACATGTCCAAAGGGAACGGAGCGTCTCGACCTTTGACCCACGGACACAGTGCCGAAGGTCAGGCCAGCTCGGAGCATTCGCCCGATGATGACGGCTCGTCGTCACATGACTCCGAGTCGTCACGTAAAAGACGATGGTCAGCACCCGAATCGGACGCGGAGAAAGAAAAGACGGAGCTGGAAAAGCAGCATTCAGACCCCAGTCAGAACGACTGAACAGTGTAGTTACTCTGTGAACACAGGACAGGTGTATTCTCAACATTTACCAGGTAAACGAAGACTCTTTGTCATAAGCAGACTGAACAGGCAAATTTCTAAGTTGCCTCGGAGGTTGCTGTTGGATTTGTTTTTCATTTTTCTTGGAACTTGAAAGACAACAGGGATGAGTTTGAATCCAAAAGAAACACACAGACCCACCAGAGAATGACATCAGGAACTGCACTCTTTCAGCTGCAAAAGCTACGAGGTGACGGACAGTACCGAAGGATTTGTGTATTGTCTTACGTGTTAAGACAGGTCAAACAGAAAAACAAAATGAACAGAAACTGGTGAAATGTGATTGGAGAGAGCAAAAGCTAAGAGTGGAAAGACAGATGTGAAGGATTTGTGTGTTGTCTGACGGGGTAAGACAGGGCAGGCAACAAAATAACATGAACAGAAACTCGTGAGAATGTGATCGCAGAGAGTGGCCAAGCGTGACCAGAGATGGAAGCAGTAGACAAAGTGCTTTATATTGTGTTGATATCATTTGCTTCATGTGCAAATACAGCAAAAACAAGAACACAGCTGCGTGATATGAGAGTCTATGTTTTAAAATCTACATATCATATCCCTTTTAATTATTTTTAACTCGACCTAACCCACTCTGCCATACTCTGATGTATAGAACTTAAAAGATATATTAAATAATGATTATATATGTGCGTCTTGTGATGTGATTGTAGAGATCTGTTTTAAAGAGCACACCAACGGTTCGCCCGCTGCTTGTTGAATTTTTAAGTTTGTTGTCAACGGTTGAACGGTTGACAATCAGACTGTGTCCATTTTTAAAATGACATTAAG
The DNA here is from genome assembly GCF_037325665.1 of Littorina saxatilis. NCBI lineage: Eukaryota > Metazoa > Mollusca > Gastropoda > Littorinimorpha > Littorinidae > Littorina > Littorina saxatilis. The sequence goes on along the minus strand of NC_090245.1, from coordinate 4,981,475 downwards.
ATTTTAATCACTCGTTGGTCGATGTAAACCAGGATGTTTACCGACACAGTGCCGCTTCAAAATGTGCAGCAATAGGAGACGAGATGAAGGGTACGTACCTAGTTTGCACATTTCTATTTACAAAATGGGGTTTAGAAATGTGGGTTTGTTATTTTCCGCATGATTTTGAGCTTTATGGATTACACACGCTGCTTGCATTATTAAATTGAAAATTCAGCATTTGCAAGCTTTAGTTTTATTTCTACTTTGAAACTAGAAAAAAAATATGCTATGCATCTCCCTTTTTCGACACACTCTAGTTAGTACAGTGATATTTATCGATGGGAAAATGTCCCCATTATCAATTTTTGATACATTTCTGCAGGGCAGTGAGAGAGATTGCCTACACTTCTGCCTCGTCCAAAATTAACAAACTTGACACTTTTTTTGGGGGGGTATTCCTCTTTTTCTTCTAATTTTGAATTGAGATGTACCAAGATTTCATTTAACAGTATTTAACAAATCTCAGTTTTTAAAAATCAGATGGTTTTTTTGTCTTCTTTTTTTAGATTGTTTTGGAGAAGGTGGAAGTGTTTTAAAGCTTGTGTGTCCGTGGAACATCTAAGAGTACAACACAATGTCTGATATTAATTTTTGTTTCTTTTACATTTGGTAATCACTACACCATGATTGTTTTGTAAAAGGGAAGAACGTGCGAATGATTGTTTTGTCTATATTTCTAATTATTTTAGCTGAACAAGGTTTGCTGCCATTTATTTTATTAAGCAGCACACTTTCCGTACTTGTCCCTGGTTATTCAAGGACTGGTATGCTTTCATTAAGAATGGGTTGAAAATAAAATAAAACGAAAAGATACTATCTTTCAAATTTCAACTGACATGACAATTTCAGTTCAATAACATTACTATTTCAGTTAAATAACATAACTATTTCAGTTCAACAGACATAACTATGTGTTCATTACTTTATAACTTGATAAACTGGAAAATCAAAACAAAAACGTTACGGCACGAAGGATGGTATTGGTAGCAGTTTACAGGTATAAAAACTTACTGCTGAGAAATTTCGAACAGTACTCTTAGTTGCCAAAATTCAAGTTAATTGCTTTCTTTTGCTGCTAAACATCTTCCAGCACCGAAGATACAATTGTTTTCCTTCGTACTGATAAAACTCACGGACCTTTTTCTCAAAAAAACTACAATCGTATCACATTGTCTTTTTCATTTTAATGTAATGTTGCCATACAAATTACAAAATAGACCAGCAAAACAACACAAATTGCAGGTTTTCTTCTAATATTTTCCTTTCATGTTTATGTTTCCCATTTTAAGCATCCGCTAAAGTATTCTGAGCAGACATTCATTAATAAGGCATCATAAAGCATTCTGGTTGACATTTTGTGGCACAAGTTTTAAAGCCTTGACTAGATCAATATTAATGGTGAAGAAAATTGTCTGTGTAATTGTCATGAAATTGTTGTTGTGCAAAGTGTCTCAAGAAGTGGTTAATACTTGATCAGGTATAAACATAAAATTTTGTTTGTACATGTATGTCATTAGAAAGCATACATTTTAAAATTGTTTCTTTTTGCCACGCGCTATAAACTTGTATGTTGCTAAAGCACAAAAAAGTGTTGCCCTCACTCAAGAAGATTTATGTGATTTATTAGAATTACACTTTTTTTAAGATGCTAGGTCATTTTTTTGTTCACGCTCTGGAAGCTACAGACATTTGATACATGTACTTTACTTGAGTTTCGTCTCTTATTTTGAGGAGATGCAATTTATAATGAAAGATAATGCACTAGTTTTGTGTACATTTTGGGGAAATATGGTGATTTCACGATACATAATCAAGAAACAAGAAAGGTAGGTTGTTGTTGTAGGTCGTTGGGTCGAAATATCTGTGAATGTATTGTTTTGTCAATAACAAACGTTCCAACAACCTACCTTTCTTGTTTTTTGATTCTGAATTTTGGAACGTTGGCAGTCTCTTTGTTTTTGGATTTACACGATACATGGATGTGAATATGAACCAGCAAGGACTGGCATGATTATGCCAGCGTGTAGAAAATGCATGGTCCTGTGTAATTACTGTGTTCAGTGTAGAAATGGCAACACAAAATAACAAAAGCTGGAAAGGGTTAGAATTCGTTTATCCGGTTCCTTCCACCAACAGCCCTCCCTTAAGTTTTACCGATACACATATTTGGGATTTAGACATTGAATATACATGTCTTGAATATACTGAGTTTGTGAGTTTCACAGTTAGTTTGGGTTTTGTTTTATTCCGGTCAGTTTACTGTTCAGTCTTGTCAGCATTCAGGTCAGATTGTCTCCTTTTTTCTATTATTGGGTTTTGCCTTTATAGTTGTAAGCATTATATTACAAGTACATTTATTTTCTGAATTGTTGTCATCATTCTGCGTGTTATGATAGTTTTGTTTGTTTGTTTGCTTAACGCCCAGCCGACCACGAAGGGCCATATCAGGGCAGTGCTGCTTTGACATATAACGTGCGCCACACACAAGACAGAAGTCGCAGCACAGGCTTCATGTCTCACCCAGTCACATTATTCTGACACCAGACCAACCAGTCCTAGCACTAACCCCATAATGCCAGACGCCAGGCGGAGCAGCCACTAGATTGCCAATTTTAAAGTCTTAGGTATGACCCGGCCGGGGTTCGAACCCACAACCTCCCGATCACGGGGCGGACGCCTTACCCCGAGGCCACCGTGCCGGTTGTGTTATGATAGTGTTCCTGCTCTAACTTACTGCAGGTGAAAAGCACAGAAAGAAATGTTTCTGTTATTAGATTCATTGACAGGATATCCAGAAGGAGCCAACGAGAAGAAGATTCAATTACAGACAATTCGTGGCTCAGTCACTGACATTTGCTTTTGTGAGAATAAGAGAGGTTTAGGGAAGGAGAGAGAGAGAGAGAGAGAGAGAGAGAGAGAGAGAGAGAGAGAGAGAGAGAGAGAGAGAGAGAGAGAGAGAGAGAGAGAGAAAGAGAAGAGAGAGAGAGAGAGAGAGAGAGAGAGAGAGAGAGAGAGAGAGAGAGAGAGAGAGAGAGAGAGAGAGAGAGAGAGAAGGTTGTGGGGTGTTATCTTTTTTTTCTTTTTTTTTCTTTTTTCAGTAATGCTTGGGATGGAATCATTGATCAGAGTGTATAAAAAAAAGGATACAAGCAACACAAGACGTTTTGCCGTACAGTAGTTCGTGTATGAACAGATAAAGTTTTACAGACCAAAGGGTCATGTCTTCTGCTTTCCAGGGGTGTTTCATACCCCCCCCCCCCCCCCCCAAAGACACAGCACCAGGAGAAAATGTAATACATATGGTGTATCATTCAAGAGACACAATGGCGTGGAGGTATTCTTCATGCAGATTTGATATCATGATGAATGAAATCGTAATATATGGGCCTCTAATTCGTCACATACAAGCACACATTTTAAATCAGTGGTTTTGTTTCCTTTGTCTTCCCCTGGAATCGGCGTGTGGCTGCCTGAATGGCGGGGTACAAACCGTCATACACGTAAAAATCCATGTACAACACATGAGTGAACGTGGGAGTTTCAGCTCATGAACAAAGAAGACGTTTCCTTTGTCGACATTGCCTGTCATGAATTGCACGCTCTGTTAGATAAGGCCCGGCGCTCACCTATGTAACTTCAGCAGGACAGACGACGCACTGCAGATTATCCCAGCCCGCTACACTTTGCGTGAAAGGAAAACAGGCCAAGTACTCGTCATAATCCCTATCGCAGCATCAATAATATGCAGTGCGTCGTCTGTGCCGCTGAAACTGCCCAGGTATATTCTGCCCTTAAGGAATGCAAGTGTGACATGCCATGAGAGAGCTGTAAAGTAAAATCCTGTATGTGCGTCCGTCGTACTATTACAAGGGTAATGCATTTCATATAATTATCTGACATTTTGGACAAAATCTTTTTCTCAGTTTACCACTACCAGTTAAAAACTTTGTAAACTTTTGAAAAAAAAATTTTTAAGTGAGTCTATTGACAACCATTCTTTACCGAACACAGTCTCCCAAAATCCTTTTCTCAGTTTACCAGTTTAAAATACTTCTTTTATTTATTTCTTTTTTTAGTGACATTAATCTATTGACAACCACCGCTTTGTGAAGACGGTCCCATACTTTTCATGCAAATATGGTTTTAATGTTTTGTTATCTGAATCGCATACTTTTTTTACAATGTATTTTTTTGCCAAGCCGTCGGGTATAACTTTAAGGTTCACCTTTAATTTTAGATGTATTTTAATAGTGTGCTGATGTTAATAAGTGTGGACATCTTTCTTTAGCAATTATTTTGGAAAAGTGCTGTGTTCCTTTCAGAAAGGTTTCTTTTGTTTTCATTTTTGTAAATGAAGAAACGAGTGGGAATGTGGATAGTAACATTTAAGATAAAAAGTAAAATCCGAAAAAAACAGAACTGCAGGCAGTTCTTGTGAAGTGATTGAATACTGCGTTTATTTTTTAATTCCAACTGAAGTTATCAGATTAAACACTTCCTTTGAACAGAAAAGGAAGACAGTATATCAAAAATGATATTCATGACATGAAAGTGTTCAATTATATTTGATTTCACTCACGTCACGGTATTGAGTGACTTGTCTTGCTTCACTAAAATAAATTGCTTCCTATAATTAATAGGAAATATTGTGTTGATATGGTCAGGCTATCAGTGTATTATTATGTTTCTGTGGCTGAAATTAGTAGTTTTAAATTTCCATCAAGAAAATAAATACATGTACACATTTAAGGCTTATTGGTTTGGAACAAAAGCTAGCCCCAATAGTGTTTTTGTGTTTAGAGAAAACCACTAAACTGAGCATTTGCACTGGGGTTTTTTATTTTTATTTTTATTTTTTATTTTTTTATACTAACATTTTGTTTTAGCTGGGCCGTTTTAGTTAACACAACTTTCTTCATTGTGGGGAATCCAAATTAACTTGTGCCCAGTTGCTTTTTTTAATTGTTTTTATTTTGTTCTTCCTGTGGGCATGTTAAACTCAGTTTATTTTGATGTTATAGATGGAGAAAATGTTGTAACATGATTCAAGGCTTTGTGTTCAAAACGTCATCTGTTAGAGTTTTCACTCAGAGCTTCATGTGTAAATGAATTTGATTGATAAAATATTCACAGAGAATGAAACACACCTGCCACACTGTTACAGCAATTTCAGAACTCCCGGCAGTTCCAAGTATGTAGTGATTCAGGGATTCGTGTCAGGCTTAATTCAGGTAAGGAGAGATATAAGAGGCATGAATTACTCAGTAAGTTTGACTATGCATTGTGGTCTGTTAATGTGCATTTTTGCACACGTCAGAAATTTTCATGTGGTATTTTCTTTTGGTTAATTTTCATTATTTTGAATGTTTTACAAAACGGCAAAGTGACGAACTAAGCTACGCAATGTTTGTTGCTACTAGCGAGTTGAATGTTTACATTATCGCTTGACAACGGAAGAGTACCATTATTGGTTTTTCATATAAAAGAGCACTTCCGATTGCAGCGCTTGAGGTACGAACATCGCTGAGAGATTTAAAAACTAATTACGTTTAATGAGACTCATTATGAATGTTTCTTTTGCTCAGATTGGAATTCGACTTTTAGAAAGCACTTGAATGGCTCTTCGATGGATGTTCTAAACAAAATGTCAAGCACCCTTTCCTTCCAGTAATGGTAAACGAATGTATACTAAGAAGTTAATTTTACTCTTTTGATATATTTTAACCATTTTTGAGTCACTTGAGAAAAAGTGACTCTCTGTAATCGGTCAGTGTTAGTCTGTCCGGCCGGCCGTCCGTAGACACCACCTTAACGTTGGACTTTTCTCGGAAACTATCAAAGCGATCGGGCTCATATTTTGTTTAGTCGTGACCTCCAATGACCTCTACACTTTAACGATGGTTTCGTTGACCTTTGACCTTTTTCAAGGTCACAGGTCAGCGTCAAAGGAAAAATTAGACATTTTATATCTTTGACAAAGTTCATCGGATGTGATTGAAACTTTGTAGGATTATTCTTTACATCAAAGTATTTACATCTGTAGCCTTTTACGAACGTTATCAGAAAAACAAGGGAGATAACTAGCCTTTTCTGTTCGGCAACACACAACTTAACGTTGGGCTTTTCTCGGAAACTATAAAAGTGACCGGGCTCAAATTTTATGTGAACGTGACTCATTGTGTTGTGAATAGCAATTTCTTCCTGTCCATCTGATGCCTCATATAATATTCAGAACTGCGAAAGTGACTCGATCGAGCGTTTGCTCTTCTTGTTTACTTGTTTCAATGGAATTGTGCAAAGAAGGGCCAAGGACACTGCATTGTTTGTTTTGACAAATCCACGATTGTTTTTCCTGATATTTTGATTTACACTCACTCGTATAGTCTTAATTGCTGAAGACATTTTGTCCAGCGGACCCGCACTTTGAAAACCCAAATTTGTCAGATTTTGTGAGGTCTTGAAGAGAGGAATGACTGTATCATGAAGAACCAATAGTTGTGAAAAGTGACCGTCTTGTACACTGCTCTCTTATCACTGTCTCACAGAGGTCCCTATACAGTTGTACATTTGTAAGATTCAAATGGAAGTAAACCAACACTGCAGCATTGTATTTGAATGCTTGTAGCAAGAGTGCCCTTTTTCGTTTGACAAACAGAAGCATTCTGTAGTTTGGCAGTTACACTGTGATGTGTTCCAAAGTGTTCATTGTCTGTTTTAATCAACCAAAAGGGGTTTTATTTATTTATTTATTTATTTATTTAGCAGCAGAAAACATCATACTCAGCAGACATTCTGAATGACCTATCCTTGCCCCAAATAACAGTACAACATCCACAATGGGCTGTGATGCATGTAGTATTAATTGAAAGACAAAAACACGATTTTTTGCTGTTATTGTCTGTTTATCTACTCTTTTTTTTCTTCTTTTTTTTAAAAATATAACTGAAGTTTTATGTAAAATTTCTTTGGTAAGCTACTTCTGAACATCATGAATTATCGACACAGGGAAAATAATCATGAAGTAGAAACATTCTATCATGCAAGTAGAAACAAATCATGATGGTAATATTTGTCCAGCATTTCAGCAGCTTGGCCAGAAATGTTAGTTTTTCTTCCCCCCTCTAATCAAAGTGCATAACTTTATTTGTCCTGCCAAACTACGCTTACCAGATGTATTATTATGTGTTGCTTTACTTTCTGCTTTCTCCAGATACAGAAACAGAGAGCTTTTAACGATGTAAACTAATTGCAGGCAATGATATTTTTTGTTCTTTCTGTGAGAGAAAAATCAACCTTTGACATTATGTGCTTATACTGTTCAGCATCTTGTGATATGTTTTCTGTCGCTGTTCGACTCCATGGAGAGTCTTCGCTGTTTGTGCTTGGTAGAACTGTATCCGACTGTGTCTTTTAACAGATTTGAGACGCCTTTGGGAAGGTTCAGAACGGCTCTTGCTTGCACTTTTTTGGTTTGTAACAGAGAATGAAGTTGGGCTGTTCTGGGACGTGTATTTTTTCCTTTGACAGGAGTTGTTTCAGTCGTGAACAAACAGGGATAAAACTTGTCGTTGTTACCTATAGTGATGATTTTTGTCTTTTCGCTGAGACAGGTGAACAGATTCTGTCTGCGTATCAGTGTTGTTATTCCTTCTGAACTCACTTGATCAATCCGTCAAGTCACGCTGTTGTACCCTGGTCTGGTGGATGGGGAAGCAACTCTGTCCATTCACATTTGTCTCTCACAGGGACAGTTAACTCCCCTCACCACATGCTGTTCAAACTTCAATAAAAAAGAAATGTCTTTCAGTATGCATTTTGTGTTTTCGTGTGTGTATGTATGTGAGAGAGAGGGGAGTGACTTTTTTTTATATAAAACAAATATATGATTTTAGTGTAATTCTGAACAAAACACATTTTCTTCATATTCCTGCCTTTTCAAACCAACATTTTGCAGTGTCCAAATTTTCATTTACACTTCTTTAGTTAAGTTTGAGAACATGCATATCTCATGCACACACACACACACACACACACTCTCTCTCTCTCTCTCAAAATCAGAAAATACAGCCCAAAAGTTAAATAAAAAAGTTTATTACAAGATTTATTTCAAAAGCAAATGTGTATGAAGCCAAAGATACTGACTGACATCAGTGTGGATGCAAGATACATTTCTGAAACAAAAGAAAACATTTTTTTTAAACAAACAGGCGACCAGATCCCTGCTTCTAAAACCAAATTGACAAAAAAGCTATCAAAAAACACAAAAGACAGAAAAACTTCCTTGAAGAAACTGTTATACGCAACTACATATACCGAGCAACAAAAGAAACGCGAACAAATTCTGCAATGTTTGATTGACAAAATCTCGAACAATTATAGAGTTAGAATTATCAAACCACAAAAGTTTGATGAAGGCATGTTTGACCTAGCTGTTGTGTGCTGCGACTGTTTCAACACACGGGACAAGCAGGTTTAACGTTTATCAAGTTTTGGAGGTCTAGCTCAGTCAGTCTTCATCGCGCTCTCTGGCCACTGATCGGACACTGGTGGCTTCCAATGATGTTCCTGGTAGTGTCAGTGGCTGTATTGAATCGATCTCGAAGACGTTGTGGCAGGAAATTGCGATCTTGTCTTATTGGGGTAATGCGAAAAATCCACCCCGTTGCATAACTGCAGTGCTTCCAATGTCACCAGAACATTGCTGAAGGTGATTAGACTGTTGACATACGCACGTTTAAAGCACATGCCAGCGCTTCTGGATCATCCCCAGCTTTAAATCGACCTGGCATTTTGGTGGTGTCAATCTTGGCATCCTGGCTGTTTCAAAAGTGAGACTGGCAGCAAGCGTGCCATGGTCTCTTTTGGTTGCTAATGCATTAGTGAACACATCTCACACATCACATTTCTCCTGCTCCACTTGCACGTGCTGCGAGCGCGCATTATGTGTTTCACGGGAAACCTCCTTGTGTGTGTGTTAAAACAGTCACAGCATCAAAATAATCACACAAAAGCAAGGTCAAACATGCCTTCATCAAACTTTTGTGGTTTAATAATTCTAACTCTATAATTGTTGGAGATTTTGTCAATCAACCAATGACGAATTTTTTCGCGTTTCTTTTGTTGCTCGGTATATATTCAAATGTGGCTTGTTCGCGTAAAATCAATCAAAGAACAGGAAGAAAAGAGATATGACATCGACTAAAGAAACCAAGACATCTCTTTTTTATCCTCACTTCCAAAGTGACATTTCTGACATCAAAAGAGAAACATTGAAACAGTGGCGTCACAAAATAATTCAGTCACTTCTTATGTTTGTTTCTCTCTGACTTTTTCGTATCAGCAGTAGAAAGTTTCTTGTAAGGTCACTGCTAGGCTGTGCATGTATTGTATCGGTATCATATCTCATTAATTAAACTGACCTGCCTGGTGTGATGCAGTAGCCGCCACTGATCTTCAAGTAATATGAGCATCCTTCTGTCGCCGTTGATGCCATAAGCCCCAATATAAGGCTGTGATGCCAGACATTGCAGTGGTTCTTGAGAACACATATCTATTGCAGAAGTGTTCAAAATCAACCAGTGATTTCACTTGTTTTCAGATGTCACTTACTTACTCACCACCCACTATGCCGTTTGGCATGTAGGGCAGCAAATATCAGATGTCAGCAGAGGTAACAAAAATGCTTATGCTTTCATGTGTTGTTGTTTTTTATTTTTATTTTTATTTTTTTAATATCCTCAAAGAAGAAAGACAAGTGTGCATTGCACACACATAAACGATGTAAAAAGCCTGGCCTTAAAAGTAAACATGACGCATCAAAGGCATCACAGAATGGTCTCTGCAGATAGGACTTTTCAAAGAGTAATTATGTTTATTTCAATGATTATTGATGATGATTTTGTTACATTTGTTAATGATTGTGTTTCTTTTCATTGTCCTATGGATTTCATGTTGTCAGGAGTTCGGGGTGTCTCCATTCTCATCATCCAAGAGAAACTCGGAAATCTGAGCACGCATCTCGTCACGTGAGAGGCAGCGACTCTGCGACTTCTGGACAACATGTGTTGGCAGCAGCGAGACATCTCTCTGTAAAATAAGTTCAAAGATAGTCTGTTTACAATTACTACAACACAAAGATAGTCTGTTTACAATTACTACAACACAAAGATAGTCTGTTTACAGTTACTACAACACAAAGATAGTCTGTTTACAGTTACTACAACACAAAGATAGTCTGTTTACAATTACTACAACACAAAGATAGTCTGTTGACAATTACTACAACACACCGAAACCCATGCACTGCACAACCCAAGTTTCACTCTCAAAATTAATGTAAGAAAAAAAATTGTTTAATAAGCCATTTTGTTGTTGGATGCACATCTTTATAATCCTACACATGCTGATGTACAATACAAGATCCAGTGTACATCTGATTTCACTTTCAGTTTAATGTCAACAGGACTGTATGTTGTCACCCCGACAGCCCATCAAGTGGTTCAAGTTTTTACTTTATTATTGCAGGCTTTAGGAACAAACTATTTTAAACAATGCTTGATATCTACAAGCTCAAAAGCAAAAAGGATGCTGTGCATTATTCAAGACAATATCACATGTTTACTGGAATTTCTTAAATTATTGCCTCAATAGACAATTTTCTAAAATACTCTTTCACGAATTTTAGCGGCCTGGAAGAGTAAGAGCCCCTTTATCTTGGACAAGCTTTTGACACTATCTGGAGCTGGTTCCACACTTCCCATCGGCTTTACCCCTTTATCTTGGACAAGCTTTTGACACTATCTGGAGCTGGTTCCACACTTCCCATCGGCTTTACTCCTTTATCTTGGACAAGCTTTTTACAATATCTGGAGCTGGTTCCACACTTCCCATCGGCTGTACTCCTTTATCTTGGACAAGCTTTTTACAATATCTGGAGCTGGTTCCACACTTCCCATCGGCTTTACCCCTTTATCTTGGACAAGCTTTTTACAATATCTGGAGCTGGTTCCACACTGCCCATCGGCTTTACTCCTTTATCTTGGACAAGCTTTTTACACTATCTGGAGCTGGTTCCACACTTCCCATCGGCTTTACCCCTTTATCTTGGACAAGCTTTTTACAATATCTGGAGCTGGTTCCACACTTCCCATCGGCTTTACTCCTTTATCTTGGACAAGCTTTTTACAATATCTGGAGCTGGTTCCACACTTCCCATCGGCTTTACTCCTTTATCTTGGACAAGCTTTTTACACTATCTGGAGCTGGTTCCACACTTCCCATCGGCTGTACTCCTTTATCTTGGACAAGCTTTTTACACTATCTGGAGCTAGTTCCACACTTCCCATCGGCTTTACTCCTTTATCTTGGACAAGCTTTTTACACTATCTGGAGCTGGTTCCACACTTCCCATCGGCTTTACTCCTTTATCTTGGACAAGCTTTTTACACTATCTGGAGCTGGTTCCACACTTCCGAACAGCTTTACGCCTGCAATCGGGACCAACAGCTAACTCTGATGCTGCGGAAATGATCGCTGGCACACAGTAATTGCTTGCAATGTGTTTTGATCAAGGTCACGTGTGTTTGGCTTGAGGTCACGTGAGTTTAGGAAAACACACGTGCCTAACGAACACTTTCAGTGATCAGAAAGCCATCGGTGGCGATTCCTGGCTACGATGTTCATATTTTTCTTAAAGAAAATGGTGTCATATTTAGTGCACGCTGCACAGCATACACATCTGAGTTAGTTGTTCGTCCTGATCGCAGGAGTAAAGCCAGATAGGAGCGTGGAACATGCTCTGGATGTTGTGACAAGCTTGTTGATGATGGTTCCTGTCCGAGGTGAATGGGGTGTCTGAGGAGAGGTAGCACCTTTGTAAACCTGGCAGCAGCTCCCCCTGTGGGGATGGACGGGAACACTGGTCCTCACTCAGCACTCAACTCTCACTTCTGGCTCCAAGAAAGCTGTGAGGGACAACAGTGGCCACACCCCGGTACACCGCTTCTGCTGGCGGGCTAAACCAAGTGAGGGGCCCATGTGTCCTACTCATCGGTGGGCAGACCCAGCTCAACAACCTTGGCAGGCAGTCCATCTGGGGGAGGGACCCCAGATAACATCCTTGGCCAAAAGCGGAGGTGCAGGACCCATGTGGTGCCTAACTGCTGCACCATGTATCCAACGCTTCATGAAAACAAACGAGAAGAAGAAGAAGATGGTTCCTGTCCCACAGGTCCCAAGCCTATCAGGGACTGTGAAAAGCTTGTCCCACAGGTACCAAGCCTATCAGGGACTGTGAAAAGCTTGTCCCAGGTAAAGGGGCTATTATACTCTTTCAGACCGCTGAAAATCCTGACAAGAGTTATTTCTGGAAAACGTCTATTGAAAATATCACCAAACTGATCAAAACCAGTATACACTATGAAAGAGGTACACACTTACCAAGCCCTTCACTGTGAGACGGCATCCATAGCACAGAGATGCCTTCATATTATCAGCTGCCACCCTGTTTGCAAACAAAATCAACATATAGGGTACTGTTTATATTCACACAACATACAAACACAAACCCCACACATTCACAACTGTAAAACATGAATACAGAATAAAAGCTAGAAATCCATTGATTACCAAATCAGAGGTAAAATTCCCCCTCTTCCTCCCCAGCTCCCTAAAACACACATAACTAAACATTGCCAGAGTTGCTACCCGACAGTTACACACTCTCCAGTCTCATACACACACACAAAATATACGTTTTCCAGTAATAACTTTTGGGATTTACAAGCGTTGTGGAGGAGTTGTACTCTTTTCCTCAGACAAACAGGAAACACGCAGTTGACCAGTTAAAACAACGATCGCAGCGAGTAACTGACTCCGATACGTATGCTATACAGTGTCCAGTCGATATGACCATAAAAATTATGTCTTTTTCGAAAATATACACATCTGTGTTTACGATTTGTCTCAGCAATGACAGATTCCTTGCCCCGAGTGATAGCTGACAATGTGTTTTGCCTATGGTCACTTGAGTTTTGCTTGAGGTCAAGGTCACGGCAGCATGGGAAACTAACACCCATGCTTAGCAATCGCTGCACATCATTAATTGAATCGTGGCTCCGATGTGCAGATATTCCAAATACAAGGGCATCATTTCGATTGGACACTGTATAACATACACATCGGAGTCAGTTATTCGCTGTGAACATAGTTTTAACTGGTCGACCACGTGTTTCGTATTTGTCCAAGGTAAGGGGCGTAACTCTTGCAAATCCTGACAGAGTTATTTCCGAAAATTGTCTATTTGAATAGGTAACCATATCATCAACAAAGAAAAGAATATTAAAGGGGCATTCACCTGTCATGCTGTGTGCAATCAGAACTCTGTGCTGCCTGTGACTGTGAGCGTGAAGCACCGTCTTTCTGTAACAAGCGCTCGCACACCTCCACTGCTCGAAGGGCAGATGCTTCCCCAACATCTGTGTCCAGCGGAGACTGTACAACAACAACAAAATAATACAATGACAGGTCTTTGAAGATAATGACCACAACACTGTTGATCAACCTTGACATAAACACTGTTGATCAACCTTGACATAAACACTGTTGATCAACCTTGACATAAACACTGTTGATCAACCTTGACATAAACACTGTTGATCAACCTTGACATAAACACTGTTCACAAGCTTAAAAATGTCCCAAGATACAAAAAAAGCTGGTTGAAAAAATAAAAAAATAATTGAATGTCTTACACTCATTTTAACATCATTTTTAATGTCTTTATTTCAACATTTCATTATTATTACCACCTTAAATTTCTATGCAACATTGTAGCATGAGTGTAGTAAGACTGAGTGCTGTAAGTTGTATCCAAATGATCTCATGCTCACCTCACACAAAGAACATTTCTCTGGTAGACTCTCTATATCCTGGTGGCCCAGCTTGTCACTAGTCCTGAAAAAAAGGAAAGTGATAATTGAAGCAAAATGTTAATAAATCACTTAATCAATAAGGAAATGACATTTTTTGAAACTCGCGTAACAAATTGTGTAATCCAGTAATTGTTGGAGCACATAGAAGACACACGTCAACCATGGACTTGTCTATTCAAAAATTGTTTTTTTAAAAACACTGTAACCTATCACATTTCTTTTTATGGTGACACAGATCATTCTTCTTCTACGTGTATGACTGTCTTTACCCCGACACGCCGGTTTCGGGAGCATGTTTCAAGAACACACCAAACTGTGACACAGAGTACAGGATCTTTCCCTTTTACCTGACGATGTTGGGCACAGTGGAGGGGAAGTTTTCCTGCAGACCGTGGATGAAATGGGCTGTCAGCTGTTCTATGCTGTTGCTTTTGTGCCACTGAAACACAAAACAGACTCAGTTTCACTGGTTGTCACACTGTTATTCGCTACATTATCTCAAGCTGACATGAGTAACACTAACGCACACACACACAAATGCATGCACACATGAACGCACACAAAAACACACTCGTATGTGCCTGTGAGTAGTATCACTGACCTGATCTGCAATGTGCGGTATGGAGATTGATTCCACATTCTGCAGTCTGTTGTAGGCTTCTACTTCCTTCATGTTCAGATCTCTGAAGAAATAAATGCAATGATGTGACAAATCTAGAAGAAAACAGACAGGCATATAGACTGAGCAACTCACGCTGACTTTGTTCAAAAAAATTCAAAAGTGCCGCTACCAGTATGTCTGCTCTCATCACAGGGCGCTCACACACACACACACACTGATACACACACGCAATGACACACCCACCCACAATACAAATTACAATACATCAAAACACACACATACACACACACACCAACACACACACCCACATTACAACACACATACCCACATTACAATACACACACACACATTACAATACACACACCCACATTACAATACACACACCCACATTACAACACACACACACCCACATTACAATACACACACCCACATTACAACACACACACCCACATTACAATACACACACCCACATTTCAACACACACACACACCCACATTACAATACACACACCCACATTACAACACACACACCCACATTACAATACACACACCCACATTACAATACACACACCCACATTACAATACACACACACACATTACAATACACACCCACATTACAATACACACACCCACATTACAATACACACACCCACATTACAATGCACACACCCACATTACAATACACACACCCACATTACAATGCACAAACCCACATTACAATACACACACCCACATTACAACACACACCCCCACATTACAATACACACACCCACATTACAATACACACACCCACATTACAATACACACACCCACATTACAATACACACACCCACATTACAATACACACACCATTACCAGTGTACCTACCTGATGGGTCTAACCACCATGACGTCCCCATACCTCTTGTCCCCGATAGTCTGCACACAACAACAACAGCAGTCAGACACTGAGACAGGCGTGGCGGCTCATACTTGGACAATGTCTGGCAAACTTACTCTTAATCACAGAGGGTAACATTCATCGAAATATTTATCGGTCAAAATGTCCTGATCGCAAAATATTGTTGTGTCAGAATGTGTCCCACTTGTCAAAGCAGTCAGACATGCAACCGACCTGGGGTCAGAACAATGTGTGTCAGATCAAAAAAGTATGCATGAATGACCGAAGACCGAGCTCAGGGAACAACACTACGTACAATCTCAAGAATAATCTCTTGAGCTTTAAAAATGCCAGAAATGCAGCTTGAAGTTCTATGTTATCCCTAATACACTGTCACATCATGACATATATTGGGCATTGTTCTCTGAATAATTTCCAGGACTTAAAAGTCTGATTTCAATCTCAAATAAACCCATATCAATCTCAAATAAACCCATATCAATCTCAAATAAACCCATATCAATCTCAAATAAACCCATATCAATCAATTGTTTGTGTTGCTGGTTCCTGCCTAGAGATACAATGTAACTTTTCCCTGCCACTTCCAGCATATAAAATATAAAAGTTGTAACAAATTTAACATTCCAATAACATACCTTTCTTGTTTTTGTATTCATTTTTTCACTTGCAGCCAAGAAAACTTACTGTATCAAAAGACACCTGAGATCCTTTGCCCTCTCACAGCTTGCCAAGAAAACTTACTGTATCAAAAGACACCTGAGATCCTTTGCCCTCCCAGGGCTAGCCAAGAAAACTTACTGTATCAAAAGACACCTGAGATCCTTTTCCCTTGGCCATGTCCGTCATGATCCTCACCGACAGTGCTGTCGCCGTGTCGCCCACCACCACCTTGGTGAAGCCTCGCTCACGAGCCACTCCCAACAACACCTGGTTCCTGCAAACATAAACAATTACATTCACAGTGGAACCCCTGATTTAAGACTCCATCCCTTTCAAAACCCTGTTTTCTGAGACTTTTAGTTCATAACTTACCCAAATTTTAAGGCTCCCTCCTTTTTAAGACCTGGTTTTCTGAGACTTTTAGTTAATAACTTACCCCAATTTTAAGGCTCCCTCCTTTTTAAGACCTGGTTTTCTGAGACTTTTAGTTAATAACTTACCCCGATTTTAAGGCTCCCTCCTTTTTAAGACCTGGTTTTGTCAGATTGTTGGAGGTTTTAAAAGGGGGGTTCCACTGTATTAGATTTGGTTGTCTAATAAGCTGTGGCACTGTATTAGATTTGGTTGTCTAATAAGCTGTGGCACTGTATTAGATTTGGTTGTCTAATAAGCTGTGGCACTGTATTAGATTTGGTTGTCTAATAAGCTGTGGCACTGTATTAAATTTGGTTGTCTAATAAGCTGTGGCACTGTATTAGATTTGGTTGTCTAATAAGCTGTGGCACTGTATTAGATTTGGTTGTCTAATAAGCTGTGGCACTGTATTAGATTTGGTTGTCTAATAAGCTGTGGCACTATTAGATTTGGTTGTCTAATAAGCTGTGGCACTGTATTAGATTTGGTTGTCTAATAAGCTGTGGCACTGTATTAGATTTGGTTGTCTAATAAGCTGTGGCACTGCATTAGATTTGGTTGTCTAATAAGCTGTGGCACTGTATTAGATTTGGTTGTCTAATAAGCTGTGGCACTGCATTTAGATTGGTGCTACTGAAAATGATCAAGTTCAACAGCTGTGTTCTTAGGACATTCTTGAGACAGACTACGTACAGCCACAAAGACAAGGTGAAAGTCTTGCACAGACACTACAAAGCACTGAGAGCTTTGAATTGGGGGGGCAGTGCATATAGCTACAACCTTTGTTTCTCATTAACCCCTTCACTGCCCACCCCGTATGTAATACGTGGTCATTTTCGGTTTGTCGTACGCCCATAACCGTATCTCGTACGTGGGATTTGTGTCAACAACATTTCAGGACATTTCTGAAAACTAAATGGGAGGTAACCACTGTCCAAGTACTTGTAGGGGTTCTAAACACAGTTCTTTCCCATAGACCGTTCGGATAAGTTACTACCACGTGTTGAAAACTGTGTTACAAATTTAGAACTGACTATAGCATTCAGCCGCCATTCACAATGGCGGGCCAATGGCGGGCGAAAGTCGGACCTCAACTCGTAGACCTGTTTTCAAGCGATACAGTGTTCTGGAAGCTCTACAAGAAGTGATTTATGGATTACCACACAAAAGAATACTTTTATGGGCTGTAATGTGAGTACCTGATGTTTGACACCAGTTTTAGCAGTGTTTTGTGTGGTTTTACGTGCTGCAGTGTGTGTGTGTAAGTCCGGAAACTGTAATTTTTGACAAAAATGGTCATTATATCAATTTTTACTATAACAATCACAAACAAAGTCCAATGATCATGTCATCCTATAATAGCCAAGGGTATAAGCAAAACACATGCCAAAGATCTAAGAGATATCTCAATAAATGATCGAGCAGTGAACAGATTAGTGAACCTACCGAAGAAAGCAAAATTTTGCCCTGGCACACAGCAATACCAAAATGCTGTTATACTGTGGCAGTGAAGGGGTTAAGTTTAATTAACTGCCAATCTGGTTGAGAGATCTTTTTTGGCCGATGCAAAAGAAAGATTAAGTTATTTCAGGTTTAGCTAAAAGATTGTTATATTTATTATTCAACAAATTGCATGCTTCAAGCATTTACATGTACTGTCACAATTAAAAAAGCTGTTTCCTCAAACTCACAAAAAGTAATCCCACTAACCTCAACACTCTGATGAACTCTTCCTTTGCTGATATGGAAGGGAGAGAATCAAGCAATTTCTTCAGCTTGTCTCCCTTGTCAGGGTTTGCAAGGGCATCGACTTCTTTCTCTGATGTAACTTCTTTGCACATCTCTGGAGCTTGGCTGGACTCTCCTGCCTCCGGTTTCACCATGTCCATGGCCTGTGGAACAAACAGTGAGCAAAATGAATGACGTCTTTCTTTTCATGGCAATCAATGGAAAAAGTTGGTAAGATGGCTAACCATTTCAGAATCTGAGCATGGGATATATTCGTGAGACATGCTCTTTGTTATGCTTCGAAAGTGGCGAGAACTTGACCATCGAGAGATAGCTGTACCACATGCTTTGCTATGTTTCAAAGTTTGTGAGAGCTTGGAATATCGATAGGGTCTAATGAGTTGTCACACAAATTTATACTCACACATTCTAAGCTGGTCAAAAGCAAGGGGAATCCTCTCTGCTGTACTATCTCCACAACTTCTTGCACTTTCTCTTGTCTCTCTTTGTCTGACACTGATACCAGAGCAAGTTCTGAAATACAAGCAACCATAAATCTGATTATTGTCTGGTTGCACATAACTATCCATACACTGTACTATAATACAATTTTGGGAAATTACTCCATCGTGTTTGTACAGGTTGTGAAAGAGTGAATGCCCTTGCTTTTCCTCTAACAAATAACTTCGCACAAGCTCCTGTCCACGTGTTTCCGACACACCCCTCGCTAGTGATTGGCCCCTCCAATGCTTGTTCGAGTAAAAAGCAAGGGCATTAACTCTTTTACAACCCATACAAACCCGACAGAGTTATTTTCGGAATTGGTGCACCACTACATTCTGCAACAGCTATTTACACACAAAATAACATAACATCCAGGAACATCCAGGTTTAAATGTTGATCAAAAAACTTGTCAAACGTATCCGAACAGAGCTCAGGAACTTAATTGTACCCAACTCACTTTGGCTAACATTCACAAGAAGAAGAGCAGATAACGCAAATCATGTCAATGTTACCTAGATATGTCATGTGTCATCTTAACTGTGAGCGATAATAATAATAATAATAATAACGGGCATTTATAAAGCGCCTTATCAGAAGTTCAAAGCGCGTGACAACAATACGTACATGTATACAAAAATCATACAATCACTGTCAGATTCAAACAACACATCATGCACATCTCACATCCACAGACTCTATACTAAGGAACTATCCATAATGTTGTTGGAACGAAAACGTGCGGAAGCCATGAGCCTTGCGTTTAAAGCGACCTGAATAAAAGAAATGTGAGTAAGGTCTCACCGTCAATGTGAACTACAGTGACTGTGAACCTCAGCTTGCCTTCCTTTTTCCCCTGGAACAAAACAGAAACTAACATGTGATTGTGACAGCCAAAATATACGACATTAACAATGCACTACCGTAAACTACCTTGTAAGCGCCCTGTATTGAGCAAAAACTGTGTATAGGGTACAGTGGAACCCCCCTTTTAAGACCTCCAATAATCTGAGAAAATTGAGTCTTAAAAAGGAGGGAGTCTTAATTAAAATGGGGGTAAATGTACACTACATTGGGGTGTGCACGTTAAAGATCCCACGATTGACAAAAGGGTCTTTCCTGGCAAAATTGTATAGGCAGAGATAAAAATGTCCACCAAAATACCCATGTGACTTGGAATAATAGGCCGTGAAAAGTAGGATATGCGCCGAAATGGCTGCGATCTGCTGGCCGATGTGAATGCGTGATGTATTGTGTAAAAAAATTCCATCTCACACGGCATAAATAAATTCCTGTGCCTTGAATATGTGCGCAATATAAATTGCATAAAATAAAAATTAAAAAAAAAATAAAATCCCTACGCTTAGAACTGTACCCACGCCGAATACGCGCGATATAAGCCTCATATTGATAAATTTACAGAGGTTATGAACAGTAAGTCTCAGAAAACAAGGTCTTACAAGGGAGGGAGTCTTAAAGGGAGGGAGTCTTACAATGGGGGTTCCACTGTACTGTACTTAGTAAACCGGCAGTACCCCCCACATTTGGACTAACGGTGTAACAAAAATATTGTTGGTAGTTATCGTTAGATGTGGCTGTGATATTCACATTTATCAGTCACAATGTCGAGAAAGGAGGAATCATATCAGATCGAAGCGTAAGCCGAGATCTGATGTTTCCGCCTTTTGAGACATTGTGACTGATACATGTGGATATCACAGCCACATCTAACGATAACGAATTTATTGCGTTTTGTTTTGGACAGTTTCATACGCATCCTTTTTCAAAATAAACAAGACAGGCTCTTCCGTAAACCTCCCGTCGGTAGCTGCTAAGGAGTCTTCTCTGGATCACCTCAAGGTCTCGGCCAACCAAGACTATGGCATACTCGTAGCAAAGCCGCCGAATGGTACCGTAAACCAAGAATAGTGACGCAAGAGAATAGAATGTCATCTTTTGATTTGGAACGTGACGTGTTTCAGAACTTTTTCTCGACAACTCAGATGGTCGTTTTCACTGAACATGGACATTGAAGTGATCAGAATTTCAGAGAATTGTCTTTTACTTTCACAGAACTGTCCCTGCTGAAAGACTTGCGATTATGTTAACAATGCGCGAGTCGCAATGATCCAGGTAGGAATTATGCACAGTGAATGTGACCTCTTCCAGTCTCTCTCCCTTTCATTCCATCTGTTTTCTTCATCGAGTCGTCAGGTCAGTTACGTTTTAATCTCAGGGCTGGTGCGGTGTAAACCATTGTGCCTGCAGACACTTTTGCTTCTTCTATCTTGTTATCGTGAAATCTCTTTCAAATTGTAGTCAAAGTTATCCAGTTCTTACAGTGTCTGCTGCTTGTGTCTCTTGTTGTTTTTCTGCTAAATTGCCATTCAATGCAACCCCCGTCGGTAAGGCTTCAGATCCAATTTCTAGGACACATGACTGCGTAAAAAAGATTGGGCATGCTTTTCTCTTTTTTGACGATTTGCCTTTTCGCTTGTTGGGTAATCTTGAACTTTAGCGTGTACTCAATTCTTCGTCAAAGAATGTTTATAGGAAATATCTCGCTCCACTGTTTTTGAAGTGACCGTCTAAAGACGGCGCCCATAAGTGATTAGTCACTTCCTGCGAGATATCACTTGGCTATGACGACTTCCTGCGATATATCAATTGATATAGGGTGCATGTTTGACCACTGGTTACCGTTTCGTCATGTGACCCGTAAAAACGCAATAATTTTTCTTATCGTTTTTTAACGTCTGCATGCAATACGGACATGTATATTATTCGGGTGAATAATGACAGGATGCTGCGTTGCAGTCATGCCGTTAATTTCATACTTTGCCACTGCAGTCTCTGGATAGCCATGCCAAAAGCTGACGAAGATTTGGGAGACTCATTTGATATTGCACATTTTGACCTTGGAAGATTTATAAAGATCGAATGAATGAACCGTTGTTTGAATACCCTGTGTTTGACACACACCATACTCCCCCTAGATGACTTTGATCAGAGAAAATGAACTGACTACAGATATCGTACTTCATTTTGTGATTTCTGTTTACACACACGCGCTTCTAATGCCAGTTAAACTTAAGCAGATTTTGAGTCATCATGTTCAGTTTTCACTTGAGACATGTGCATTTGTTCAAAAACCATGTTTTTTCCAGGTTCTATTCTGGCAAGGCACTGGCACACACACAAACACATGTGTCACAGAGAAAGAGGGTAGACATTTTTTTGCACAGAAACATAGAAATGTTTTTATTTCAAGTGATCAAATACTGCTATTTCTCACGAGGATCTGATCCTGCGCAGGTATATAGGACCAAGTTAACGCCCACTCCCAACCTTCAATCAAAATTGGTGCATAAGGGGGGTGGGCGCTTACAACGAAGTTTACGGTACTAAAACTACAGCTTCAGATGCAAATTTTCATACACAAGAAAAATCACTCAGAGCTATACTACGGGTATCATACATTTATCAAGTTTGTGTGTGTTACAGATTGAATGGGTGAAAGCCTTTTTGTTTTTTAAACCACAAGATTAAGACAAATTCATGGTTTCACTGAGCAATAAAGTCTTCTGTATTCTATAATGTGATGTAAACTGTTGCTACATGTACATACCTCCTGAAGAAAGTGGAGCAAGGCAGAAGAAGCAGGGCCCCCAGAATACGCCACCAGCACATGCTCTTTGGGAACAATCACTTTCGACTTGCCAATGGCTGACCGGAATTTATGCACAGCATACACCAGGAAACAGTCCCTGATAAGGTAGGAAAAAATAGCACGGTCAATTCCTGACAATTTTTTTACAAAAGAAGAAAGAGACATGTACACACCTGTGAACGGGTCAGTTACACTCAAAAGACACAATCCAAATTGATAAACTTAATTCATTCAGTGTTGATGCCTTCAAGAATTACAAAGAAATCATCACGCAACTTTGAAAGTTCTTGAAAGTGAAACAGGCCATAATAAATTTGTCAATATTCTAAACTGTTAGTTTAGTTTGTGGGGACATATTGTGTAGGCCGTAAGGCCCATAATCGTCCCATCAATATTGTTCAACATTTTGTTTTCGTTTGGTCTGCATTTATAAATAAATATATAAGTATACTTGTTCAGGATATTTAATTCATCATTTTCATGTTCAAGGGTTATATAGTACACCCAGCCCTCCGACCGTCCCCTTCGTTCTGCTGCTGACCCACTCCGCCTTCACATCCCTCGCTCGAAACTCGCATCTGCTGGTCAGTGTGCATTTCCCTCCGCGGGCCCCTCCGTCTGGAACTCCCTGCCGCTTGAGCTTCGCCAGAGCCCCTCTCTTGACGCGTTCAAGAGTAGGTTGAAGACTCAGTTCTTCCCGTAGCTGGCTGCGACTTTCATGTTCGACGTGATGTGTTGTGCCCCAAAAGACATTCTTGTGCTGTGCTCTGTGAGAGGTGTTTTCTTTGTGCTTAATATTATTTTGTTTGGACCCAGCTATTGATGTGTATATTGTTGTTAAACAGTTGTTTGTTGTATGTTTATCAGGGTTTGCTAGTGTGTGATAGGGTTCGTGTCCGTCTGTAGATGTTAGTTTCTTCAGGGTTCATACAGACACCTGACAGTGAAATTCAAGGAGTATTCAAGGAGTTTTCAAGGAGTTCAAGGAGGTCAAATTGCATAGGTGTTCACGTGGAAAAACTTTCATCAACCATGCATTCAAAGCTCAAACCAGAAACGTAAAGTAAAACAAAAACATTTATTTACTTTTTTAAATTCAAAAATTTTTAAAAGCACTTTCCACCCGGCATGACTACGATTTTCGACCGGCGATGGCTTGAAACGCTGTCACAATGAATCGACACTCTGCTTCTTCAGAAATGGCGCTAAAAGCTACCCGGATGAAGGGGAAGTAATCGGTTTCAACTTCCCTTCGCACGATGGCAGACGACACACGACTTGCACACAACACGCACACAATCGATATAAATTGCTGAAAAACTTTAATATTAACATTTTTTTTTTTTGCCTGCACTTCAGAATTCAAGGAGGTTCAAGGAGGTTAAACACAAGAATGACCATTTTCTCCAAATTCAAGGAGATTCAAGGTCCTTGAAAAGGGGGGTTGAAAATTCAAGGAGATTCAAGGAGATTCAAGGAGCGTATGAACCCTGTTCTTTGTTAGTCCTGTGTTGACAACTCTTCGACAAGCGCTTAGAACTGTACCCACGGAATACGCGCTATATAAGCTTCATATTGATTGATATTTTTTTTTTTTCCTCTCTCTTTTGCTCTGCTAAGAGATTTTAACAAATCTCAGAAGAAAGTCTCTTCTGACTTTCAATTGTTTCTTTCACAACTTCTGATGTTATATGTATATATATATATATATATATGTCAAACCACTCAACAAATGTCATCAGATTTTAGTGACTAAAAGCTGCCTATACTGAAACCACTGAAATGTCTGCTTAATTCACTCAAGTAAATGCCAATGAAACGCCTGGTGTACTTACTGACAAAAGGCATCATTGACACGTGTGACAACCACTGGAACATCTCTGCGACACTTAACACATTGTAGCTTCCCTGTCAGTCTGAAAATTAGAACAACATTAATCAGGTCCAACAAAATTATCAACATGAAGGCGTAGATCTTTATTTCATTCGTTTATGTGATCCTTCTTATCTTGTATGCTTGCAGTTAACCTGTTTTAAGATCTCTCGTGTGTATGTGTGTGAGCGATAACCAGAGAGAGATCAGATCAAATCAAATCAAATCAAATTTTATTTTACGAGGGTTGTGGCAGAGAGAGAGAGAGAGAGAGAGAGAGAGAGAGAGAGAGAGAGAGAGAGAGAGAGAGAGAGAGAGAGAGAGAGAGAGAGAGAAAGAGGTGTTGTCAAATCGACAAATGAAAAGAACACGTACATCGCATAGAATCGAAAGACTTCTGTACGGTATGGCAGGACCATGACTTGACTTCAGACTTGAAATCAATGTATTCTTACTGATTCAGTTGCTGAGGAATGGCTTCCTCCTGCACACTGCACATCTTGAGTTGATGAAATCGTCGTCAACAACTCCGTTCTTCTGCTAGAGGCCTCGTGGGCAATCACAACTTTTCATCATTTCCGGTGTCTTTTTACCAAACCTTTGCAGAATAAAATGTTTATGTTGCGCTCATCGCCAAGTTATACCTATCCCTAATATCTTCGAAAGGAACAGTTTTTCATTGACATTTAAGTTATTTGCTCATTTTCTTCTTTCTCTTTTCCTTTTTGACAAGGTTATAGGGCTGTGAAGAATCGGAGACATACCAGTATGTAGGTCTCTGAGTCTGATGCAAATATCACTCCAAGAAAATTCCAATAAAAGTAACCATAGGCATAGACCTTTATTATCTTCTTCTTCTGCGTTCGTGGGGCTGAAACTCCCACGTACACTCGTGTTTTTTGCACGAGTGGAATTTTACGTGTATGACCAGTTTTTTACCCCGCCATTTAGGCAGTTCATAGACCTATCCAAATATAGGTCCCTGGGTAGCCATACGCCGTTTTCGGAGGAAGCATGCTGGGTATTTTCGTGTTTCTATAACCCACCTAACTCTGACATGGATTACAGGATCTTTTTTGTGCGCACTTGGTCTTGTGCTTGCGTGTACACACGGGGGTGTTCGGACACCGAGGAGAGTCTGCACACAAAGTTGACACTGAGAAATAAATCTCTCGCCGAACGTGGGGACGAACTCACGCTGACAGCGGCCAACTGGATACAAATCCAGCGCGCTACCGACTGAGCTACATCCCCGCCCAGACCTTTATTATAAATATAGGTTCCTGAACTCACTCACTGCACACCTAGATAATTGTAACTCTCTGGAAATCTTTATTGCTCATTTTTGGCTCACGAAGTGTAGCCTTTGGCTCACGAAGTGTAGCCTATGCGATCGTAACTTTGTCTGTCTGTGCGTTTGTGCGTGTGTGTGTGCGTGTGTGTGTGTGTTTGTGCGTGTGTATGTCTGTGGTAGAAACTTTAACATTTCCGAGTCTATGTGTGAGTGGTTATCCAAGACTATGGATAAAGCTCGCATAAGATTACGTCACGGTCAAAAGTGTTTGACGTCAATTAATGCATCATGACGGCATTCCTCCCTGTAGTCTTTCTCTCTCGCGTGGTGTGTGTGGTCTCGGTCATTGTTATTTTGAGCGGGCCGAGACTATTTGGCAGTCGTGTCCCTGAAAGTAGGCTACATGCAGACAGACAGATCTAGATCTAGTGTCTCTCTTTCTTGCACAGTGTCACCTAAGCTTACTGTGTGTGTGGGTGTGTATGTGTGACGGAGTGATTGAGTTTGTGTTACTGTTTGTCTATTTCTTACGTGAGCCTTGAAGGCTTCGCCTCTTGTTAACTCAGTAACAATAACCCAACACAAATCTGTCTGAGTTTTTTAAGCAGATTGTCCATCTTTATACATGATATCAATTTCTTCATAAACACAGGGTTTTTTTTAGGTTACGTTACGTTAATTAGACTGTCTGTATTCTTCTGTGCTCAATCTCTTACTTTTCTGTCTCCGTCTTCTCTTCTTTTAAGTTTATTGGGTTTTTTGGTTTTTTTGCTGACGAAGACAAAACCAAAAGTAGTCCGTGTGTTCATTTGTTCATGTTGCTGTTTTCTGATGAGTACATTTTTATTATCTTGAACATATGAATTAATTATTGTTTAAGCTTGCGAGCTGAAATGCAATTCTACAGTCCGGATTGAGTCAAAGAAAAACAAATGAAAAAACATCTGGGGATGGAATCTGGAAGAGTTTGTATGTAAAGTTTTATGAAGATCGCCCAAGTACTTTTCTGGGAATCGCTTTTTACACACACACACCACACAGAGCATGCACACACACACACACACACACACACACACACACACACACACACACACTTTTTAGATAATGAGCCTGCTGAACCGAACGGAATTCAGTGAAGCAGGCTACTCTATTGTACCTTCTGACAAAATCACATAGGGTAGTCAGGTAAACTTTATTACTGACAAACTTGAACATGCAAATTACGCATAACAAAAGAATGCTCACACCAGTAAATCTGAATACTCTCATCAATCTCCTTTAACACACTCATTGAGCTAAAACAAGCTTTCCCCTTGACAAACCAGTTATTTAAAAAAAAGTCTGTTTGTGTGTGTGTGTGTGTGTGTGTGTGTGTGTGTGTGTGTGTGTGTGTGTTCAACATAATGTGTGTCTCTGTGACTGTCAGTCAAGGATGTCTTAATGCCACCCGCCATAAAAAATAAAATAACAACAAGATAAAAATAAAATAAAGATTCTAAAACTGGTAGCATACATATTTATGGCTTTTACCAACACATTAAAACTAAACACGACAACTGGATCTACACTAACCATCATCACAGTTCGTATGAGTGTTGATTATGACTTTCAAATGCAACAGCCCAGTCTTCTAACATTCTATCCCTGTTTTGGCAGGTTGCAAATAAAAACTCAGTAAGTTTGTGTGCAAAATCAAATTTATGGAGAAAAGAAATCAAAATGAATGGGGATTAACTTCAAAGCTTTTCCTTCGAGTTTTGAACATGTTCTGACATTTGAACATATATACAAAAAGTCACCTGTATAAGCAGCTTAGTGTAGAGTGGTACCTGTGATGAAAGAACATCCTTGGCACTAGCTAAAAATGTCTCTGAATTGCAGGTCACAGCCTGTTATGACAGGTATATATATATATATAGCTTGGTCAAGATTATACTTATAGACAAGGGGTTTCCTGCAGGTGTCCTTTCATGGGAGGTGTCCTTTTATCAGAGGGGCCTAACATCACAAGTACCAATGTACATGAAATAACTACTCAACGAGTTATGAGCAGTGCATGTTCATGTACATGTATTGTGAAACTTACACAGCGGTAAGAAGTGCACAGACTGTGGCAGAACAGCCATTCTACTGAAGAATGTGCTAAAACATTACACTCAACCACATAATGCTAGTCAAAAAAAAACACCTCAGCTAACAGTGACAACCAGTCCGTTTTGAACTGTCTGGTTGGTGTACACATGTACATAGGCCCAGTGAAATTGAACACTTTATCTGTACATATTTATTATTATGATATAATATGCGTGTGGAAGGAGTGTGAAGTTTGGATGCATACACCATAACAAAAGCCTGTGCTTTGCATTTGGTAAATAAACTGTTTGATTGATTGACAGAAGATAAAGTCATACTCCGTATAGGCTGAAGACCTGGAAAATGGTAAAAAGATAAGAGCTCACTGTAATTTGGAACAAGGTGACCGTGCAGACTCACACTTAGTGAATTACGTAACTAAAAGTAAAAGCGGTGTACACTAATGAAAAATGCAGCACATCAATAGTCCAGTAATCATTTAATCAGAGTTAAGTTAAAATGACCCTGTCTGAGGCCAGTGCCTAGTTTAATTTTAACTGGAGTAACCCGCGTACTATCAATTCCAACATTGCACAAGATCTGGACATAAACGGACACTGTTGTTAACATGCTTCATTTTATTTGGACCAATTTTCTCTGAGCTTATCACTGTTTGAAATATTCCTCCCTTTAAATGGGACAGCTTATATGCATGCTGCTGTGTATGCAATCGCTATATGTGTCTACATGTGACTACACTCAGCATGCCTTGCCTGTCACTGAAATACAGTGGTCGCCGGTTAATATGACCACTTTGGGACCGGGATAAAATGGTCATAATAAGCGGCTGGTCATATTAACCGATGTTAGAGAAAACGACTTAAAAAAAATCGTTCTAGCTTTTCCTCGGCTGTCCGATCTTGGCGTTTTCGTTTCGACATTGTTTCCTCTTGAATCAGACTGAAAGATTGGTTGGCTCGTGCTCTGTTTGCCAAAAAGAGAGAGAATAATGTTCGTGATCGCTTTTAATAGATTTATTCACGGGAAATAATGAAAAGATCGCACGCTTTTTTGCCTTTTTTATGACGCTCAGTCTCGGGGAAAAAAAGAGAGAGAATAATGATCGCGACATTAGAGATCACTGAGCACTGATCAATGATCACTTTAGTTTCATTCACGAAAAAGAAAGAAAATATCACACGCCTTTTTGCCTTTTTAAAAAAATCGTATGTATTTCCCCCCCCCCCCCCCCCCCCCCCCCCCAAGTGATTTCAAACTGAAAAAGATGTTTGTTTATCATGAGAATGAAGTTGAAAACATCAATACTGGTTTACTGACAGTTAACATCAAATGAGCTCTTCTGCTGATCTGAACAATTGTGTCTGATTATTCACACATTATATGTACATATTTCACTTTTCAGGACTGCATACATTGGTTAATTACA
This sequence comes from Littorina saxatilis, assembly GCF_037325665.1. Lineage (NCBI taxonomy): Eukaryota > Metazoa > Mollusca > Gastropoda > Littorinimorpha > Littorinidae > Littorina > Littorina saxatilis. The sequence goes on along the minus strand of NC_090245.1, from coordinate 4,952,320 downwards.
AGAGTATTTGATGACATGCAACCATGTCCTAAATTTCATTTTCATTTTCAAGAGTATTTGTTGAAATGCAACCATGTTCTAAACAGGGTTTAACTGGCCATCATGCCCTATCATAAATCATTTGACTAGCAGTAGCAGCTTAAATGAAGACTGATTATGCAAACATAATTGATTAGATATGTACATATTTCATGTTATAAAAGTATGAGTTATACTGCTCACTACATTAGTACATATCATACACTGCACATAAAATAATTCTAACAATCTAAAAAATGTACATAAACAAGTAGCCCCCCCCCCCCCCCCTCTTTCATGTAATCTAAATGTTGTGAAGTACACTTCACCTTTATATCTATAGTCATAATTTCATAATTTGTCAAGTTTGCTATCATTTATAATGAATGTGGTGGTTTTTTTTCTGGTTGACCCATCTTGGGAGAGGGCTGGATGTATAAAAAAAATAATTAAAAAAGCCGAAATATGATACATATTCTTGCTTATCTGTTGGTGTTACCCTCAATACAGTAATAAAGCTAGCTCTCTCTCTCTCTGTCTCTCTCTCTCTAACAATCAACATGGCTACAAGAACACCAGTACTTGTACTCTTTTCAAAAGGGGGAGTCTTAAAAATAAAAGGGGGGTTAATTTATACAGTGTTTCATGTGTGTATTATAGTAGGGACTAGCTGTAAGAAAGGACCATATGGACCTAATGCTATCATCCCTCGGTAATAAAGTTTTCGAGTTTGAGTTCGAGTTCTCTCTCTCTCTCTCTCTCTCTCTCTGTCTCTCTCTCTCTCTCTCTCTCTCTCTCTCTCTCTGTCTCTCTCTCTCTCTCTCTCTGTCTCTCTCTCTCTCTCTGTCTCTCTCTCTCTTATGGCCTCTAGTGTATGTCCCTGCGCATCTCTGAGGTGAACACTAGCAAAGAGTTGTACATTTAAATCTCCATAGAAGCCAGTGCCAACAAGTCGCGTAAGGCGAAAATACAACATTTAGTCAAGTAGCTGTCGAACTCACAGGATAAAATCAGACGCAATGCAACGCAGCAAGACCGTATACTCGTAGCATCGTCAGTCCACTGCGCACGGCAAAGGCAGTGAAATTGACAAGAAGAGCAGGGTAGTACTTGCGCTGAGAAGGATAGCACGCTTTTCTGTACCTCAGTTCGTTTTAACTTTCTGAGCGTGTTTTTTATCCAAACATATCATATCTATATGTTTTTGGAATCAGGAACCGACAAGGAATAAGATAAAAGTGTTTTTAAATTGATTTTGAAAATTTAATTTTGATCATAATTTTTATATATTTAATTTTCAGAGCTTGTTTTTAATCCAAATATAACATATTTATATGTTTTTGGAATCAGCAAATGATGGAGAATAAGATGAACGTAAATTTAAATCGTTTTATAAAAAATATTTTTTTTTTACAATTTTTAGATTTTTAATGACCAAAGTCATTAATTAATTTTTAAGCCACCAAGCTGAAATGCAATACCGAAGTCCGGGCTTCGTCGAAGATTACTTGACCAAAATTTCAACCAATTTGGTTGAAAAATGAGAGCGTGACAGTGCCGCCTCAACTTTCACGAAAAGCCGGATATGACGTCATCAAAGACATTTATCCAAAAAAAAGAAAAAAACGTTCGGGGATATCAATCCCAGGAACTCTCATGTAAACTTTTATAAAGATCGGTCCAGTAGTTTGGTCTGAATCGCTCTACACACACGCACGCACGCACGCACACACACATACACCACGACCCTCGTTTCGATTCCCCCTCGATGTTAAAACATTTAGTCAAAACTTGACTAAATGTAAAAATCGTCAAATGTGTCAACATGGCTACAAGAACACCAGTACTTGTACTCTTTTCAAAAGGGGGAGTCTTAAAAATAAAAGCGGGGTTAATTTATAGAGGTTATGAACAGAAAATCTGAGAAAACAAGGTCTTAAAAGGGAGGGAGTCTTAAATTGGGGGGTCTTAAATTGGGGGGTCCACTGTATAAAAATGTAGAAACGCTTAATTAATAGGTTTGAACAAGTAAAAGTCTAAAACAGTCGTGCTGAAGAGGCATGAATTAATTTAATTTTAAAGTTTTAAACACAATGCAAACCATGCCTCCTGTGCCAATTCTACAAGCATTACAATACATTATAAATAGGTGGTCAACAGAAGCATGGAACATTTCTTTAATTCACTACATACAGTGGATTTTTGTCAATATTATTCTACATGTAACAACTTAGAAAGCTGGTACCCCATGAATTATTGGCAGGAGGTATGTGTGTATACCCCTTCCTTTTCTCGTCATGGGAGATAATAGCAGATAACTCTAAATACGTGTATTATTAGGATGCGGAACACAATAACACGAAAAAATCAAGTTCATCATCATGCACAAATCATTTTGCAGACAAGCACACCCAAGCACACACAGAAGCACATGAATACTTTAAAAGTAAAACCATACACAGTAAAACTTGAAAACAAAGCACGGGCCACACATTTGTGTGTAAAGTCAGTGCTATAACTCAATTTCATAGCTAAGAAACTGAAGAATTTTCTTTGGCAAAGGCAGCGATGAAATGTCTTTCTTTGCAATCAACTGCAAAATTCGATCTCGGCAGGCATTCTGAAGTGTGGTAACTGCAACACACAAAAACAGAAATCAGATTACATTTTTGCCGACATAAATCCGGTTACAAACTTACATTGCCTTAAATACTTAAAAGAAATTAAAAAAGAAAATTAAAAAACTTGATTTACATAGTTTTCACTAGTACTAGTACTTGTATATAGACAAACACTAGTAACAAACCATTACAATATTCATTCCAACTCATTTAACTGGATTGAGGAGTAACAAACACATATATAATCCATGACTATGACATGAGTATGATAACAAATCTAATCTTGGCCAGCCGTTTTAGTTTGACAAAACAGCTCATGCTTCTGGTTCAAAGTCAGAAATCACCTTCCCAAAAAAATACTAAAAAGGTACTTATATATTTGTTCAAAGGACCTTTCTGTTCAGCAATCACACATCATCTATCTGTTACTATTTTGAGTCATTTGAAAAAATAATAATAATAACATGTCCTGTCTACGGGTGGTTCAAGAACCATACAAATTTCATAATAAACTCAGTGTCACCAGTCTAAGCAACTTCTCTTCTTCAAATAATTGAAATATTTTAGCTGCATTTGTACACAGTTCTTCTTCTTCTTTCATGGGCTAAATTAGTAAATATCCCACGTCCACTCATGTTTTTGCAGGAGTGGGTTTTTATGTGTATGACCGTTTTTACCCTGCCATTCAGGCAGCCATATGCCGCTTTCGGGCATGCTGGGTAATTTCGTGTATCTATAACCCACTGAACTCTGACATGGATTACAGGATCTTTCCTGTGTACAAAACTGCATGCAGCGTTACAGATCATAAGAGTTTGCAGAACTTAAATTGAAAAGAAAACTTGAAACAATTTTGTTGATGTTTATTATAGATATGTACACATACTCACCTCCGTACAGTTGCACTATGCGGACTTGCTTGGTGGTACCATAGACATCCACCACAGCAAAGAGGGGGCCCTTGCGATAGGGAATCACATCATCGGAAGGTCCTTGGTCCTCACCATTGAAAATGAAGTGCATCCTCGCCTCATTATTTGTCACTTTGAACATAATACCAATGCGACTACCAACGTCTGTGGGCAATATGCTGTCCTGAGTAAAACCATCACCGCCACCACCAATCCCCGGCCCGTCTCTGGGCCCTAGCCGGTCACGCACATTCCTCTCTCTGTATGCAGCACGGCATGAAGGTTGAAGCATACTGCGGTGAACTTTACCACGTGGTGTCAATATCACATCTGTTGAGCCTAGCACAGTTTCATGGGAACTTGGATCCTCCTGGCTAGTCTGATTATTGCTGGTAAACATGCGATTGTGAGTTTTGGTGACAGCAGAGATCCACGATCGTCCCATGTTGGCGAGATCAGGCAGAGCATACTGCGGCAGCTCAAAGTGGTCTGCCAGGCACAGCTGTGTCAGACCCACTCTCAAATGGCCGCTCCATCCGCGCTCTGTTTTTTCAATCTCCAACAGAAATATTTCCCCTGGCAGCAGCGGTTTCTCACTGAAGACTAAGGCATGTGCGAAGCTGGTTTCACGGTATGCCACCATGTCATCATTCGATAAGCGTATGTTTTGCCCATGGTAAGGGTGGAACCGGGTTGTTGGCATCATTGGGATCTGAAACAATGAGTTATGACCGCAAGTCATATAATCTTAAGAAAAAGTTCTCATTGAGAACAAATCAATGAACTTACATTATCAAAATACTTATTAAACTAAGTAACGCACACACAATACAAAGTAAGCAGTACATAAAATTGAGAATATTATAAGATGTTTGGTGGCTTGTTGACAGACCAGCTTTTTTGTTGGTCCAAGGGGACCATATCGTCTTTTGTTTCATCTTTATCGACCAAGGCCGAAGGCCGCGGTTGATAAATATGAGACAAAAGGCGATATGCTCCCCGAGGACCAACAACAAAATGCTGGTCTGACGACAAGCCACCAAACATCGTTTTTGTCATCATTTTGGTTGTGCAACAAAATGCACAATAACCCACAGAGAGACGAATTTTTAGAATCCAACTCCGGGCCACAAAGCATCGTCACAGTAGCTCGAGATAACACGTCAACCTTGTAGCTTGTTGACGCTTTTCTTCCAGTCTGAAAATGTACAGAGCTGCGATCATACGTGTGAGTTCAGTAAGTGTTGAGCATATTTCTTTTCTTTTTAAGTGTTTATGACTTTTCGTTGTGGATTTTGCGATTACACTAAATTACAGAGATAAGTTGCAAATTGACCATGAGTCGCCGCGGTAATTATCAACATTGATTGGGTCTTTGAGAGTGAATGCTTACAATCGTTGTCCTCGGAAACACAAATCCAAAGCCGCGATGGTTCCACACATCAAACAATCAGCCTGATTGGCTTTTACTTTGACAATCCACGTTTCACCTGAAAGCTCAAACCCATTCACCACCTCGATTTATTGCATGGGGAACATGAGATTTATTTCCCAGGTGTTTGTGAATGAAAACTGTGAAAATGATGACAATAGTTTTTATATTATATACTGCTGCCCATCTAAATCTTCATGATTTTGCAGCATCCTTCAAATCCCTGAAACGTATAATCTACACCTTTACGACTGAAATTAATTCCTGAGCAAATAAAAACAAATATAAAAAGCAACCGATCATCAAGTGCCCCAAAGAATCAATAATCAGAAGAAGCCAACAGAAGGAGGGGGTGGGGGTGTAAATTGTAATCAATCCACTGCCACTGGCCTGTTTGATCAAGTTGTCAGATGTGTGCCAGTAATCATGCATTTCACAGGTATAAGTATCCTATACATTATTTACTTATACACGTTTCTAGTGCTCCTACCGATTCGTTTGGGTCTGCAAGACGTCCAAATGTGATTTTCTCGTTCAGCTCAATGAAAGAGCATCTTGGACCCCCATGTTGTTTAGAAAGCCCTTGTTCCGGATTAAAAACCTGGATTCTGTCTCACAGAAGAAAGCACCCAAGACAAGAGTGCAAAATACTGACCATAATTTTGGATTGACAAATTAGTCTAACTATTTGTTTAATCACAACAAGAACCTGTCTGGAGTTAGTTTCTTTTCATAGAACTGTGTATGACACGTGAATAGCTTAGTCAGATATTTACAAACAATAAAAGCTCCCCAAAACACAGTGTGTGAGCTATCCAATGTGTGATTGGTGGAAATGGATAACATGCAACCAATGACTGATAGGCTTACTTCTTGCCACCCACACACTGCAGGAAACTGAAATGGCGCTCGTGTTGTTCTGACTAGTGCAAGTAGTAGACTGAAGGTGTTTGTGCTGATTGAAAGTAGCACCGACATTCACAATGTTTGTTGCAAAGTCCATTGCAGTGGACCACAAAGATTTGATCCACGATGTTTCGTATGATTTTCACGGACGTCGTATGGCGACGTGTTCCAGTGATCAGACAGTAAAGGTGAAGCACAACACATCACATGTGACGTGTTCTTGACACTTCTGTAGAGTATTAGCCACCCACTCAATTCAAAGCTAATAATCTTGCTTGAAAATGTATGTACTCATAAAGCAGTTCTCCACTCTTGGACTACAAAAAGTGAGACGATAGAGATCTATGAATTCACCATTCATAACAATTTACATGTCTAGCTTGATTTGGGTAGGAGGACACATGCATTCATACTGTATAAGACACAGCACAGTAGCAGTACCAGTATCACCCTTTTTTGTGTGTGAGGAAGTTTTTGCAGTCAGGTTCATAAAGCATATTTAACCCCAAGAAGATTTGACAGCGATGAACGAAATGCAGCATTTGTTTTAAACAAGTAGCCTATTCAATGCAATATGATTATTTTAACCTTTTTTTCACATTACTAATTAAATAATTTGATTGCAGGTATGGGAGCAGGGGGATGATGGAACATGGCATTGTACTGCCAGCTGGAAGGTGAGTTTTCTGCGCTGGTTACCAGCCCTGATAGTGAAACTGCACTGGTTACTAACTCACAGTGCTCAGCGATACTCTCCAAAAACAAAAAAAAGTCCCGTGGAGTAATTATATATCAAAATTTTAGTCAATATGTTGGCCTGAAAGTGAATCTTTAAGATCAACACTGAAAACCAGTCATCATCGAGACTACATGTCGTTAGAGCTTGGCTAGCTGAAGACCAAGACGTTGCACACTAACTTGATTCCTCGGAGCATGTGAACGTAGAAGGACCTACATAACCTGTTTAAGTGTTTTCTTCCATTGTGAAATGTGACTGTGAGCATTGTCTGTCTGTGTGTTAATCAACTTGATGTCAGTTGTCACATGTATGCATAATAATCATGGTGCTGTATTTTGCAGACACACAGCGGGTCAGTATGGAGGGTGACGTGGGCACACCCAGAGTTTGGTCAGGTGCTGGCCACTTGTTCCTTTGACCGCACAGCCGCTGTTTGGGAGAAGGAGGCGGGCCAGAACCATTGGCTGAAACGCACCAGTCTGGTGGACAGCAGAACCTCCGTCACAGACGTCAAGTTTGCTCCAAAACACATGGGTCTCCAGTTGGTAAGGATTAACTTGTCTTGAAAAACCTTTGTGGTGAAGGATTGGGTCCCTCATTTTCAACGACGAGTCTCTCCCTTCTGCTCTTGGCTGGCACATAAAAAATTCTTTGGCTCACTTGACCGTTGACCAGCTTGTGACATATTCAAAATGTTCACACTTTGAATATATTATATACAGGGATGTTGTTACAAATTCACACTTATAGGACAAATGTCCTGAGCTCTTCAGAATCAATAGGAGATTTGACCACTTTCAGAAATTTCAATAGGACATCATAATTTTGTGCAAAACATTGTCCTTGGAATGGTTCCAAAATCATGTGCACACACACACAATAAACACATGCTTTAACACACACATATATAGAATATATATACACCAAACATTTGTGCATACATTGTTTTATTAATTTAATTCCAAATAGGACACACACAAAAATAAACAAACATCTAAAAAGCAACGAAAACCTTCAGCACTCTTTTTATGATTGTCTCACAAACTGCATGATGTGACTAGAAAATGAAATACTGAGAGAAAGAAAAAATAGTCCGGTTCAACACAGATTCGACAAAGCAGTATGGTCTTTTTGCTGTCAAGGTCTAACCAAGCAGAGTCAGCCATGAATAGTTAAAGGGCCGTTTCTACGAATTTCCTGTCGTGCCGACACCATGTCCTGTACAAAAGACAAAACTTCTTTTTCCGTGGTTGTCTCAGTTTCAGCGGCGACACTGTCATTGGCACTGTCATTTTCAAGAATGACGCTCTTCGTGTTTTCACCTGTTTTTGACTCAAACGTAGCACAGGATGCCGTTGAAATGCCAAAGATCGTCAGCTTTTGTTGATCTTTGGCAGGCTTTAGTTTTATTTCGGTGGCATAATTCAATGCGCTTCGTCAAAATGTATCGAACTGAAACCGAAAGCAGACGCAAGACTTAATAGTCAGCTGGAGTTGTCTCCAGTACTCCTACCTAACTTAAGTGTGCTGCAGACGGGGTTTACCCGAACGGCTCATATCGCAAACGGTTCGGAATTCCCGAAAACGCAAGATCAGCACTACGCAACTTCAGTGCACCTGTACGCGAGAGTGCTCTATTGCTTTTTGAAAATGCGTATCTTGAACGGAAAATATTGAATATCACGCTGTCCGAAGGCATGGAGTTCTTATCGGACAATGACAGCGCTCATTTCAAAACGATAGGACATCTGACCGCCAAGCGGCCATGTGAATCGGACATTTGAGCCTGTCAATCGGTCTATGTCCGATGTCCGACACCTAACGACATCCCTGTATATATATCAAGCTTCGGACTATACAATCCTGATGATGTGGGTCGTGTACAACCCATACTTTCTAAAGAAGAATTCAACGTAAAAGGTATGGGTTGTACATGACCCACGCAATTTGAATAGGGATAAACTTTTTCCTGGAGCTTTGATGAGTATCGGTCGTACACTACCAACGCCATCCGAATAGGGATAAACAACGCAAAATACCATCTTTATTTCAATATTGGTCGCATTCGGATTGTGCAGTTAAAATGACGTCATCCTTTATTTGTTTTTTAACAGATAATCCTTTAAAAAGTGGTTGATAGAAAGGTACTATGGTTTTACATGAAGTCTCAATCAAAAACTCTCAATAGTTTTACTATTTTTAGATATATGAGCCAATGTCAAAAGGTGCTGTCTGACAGCTTCGAAAATCAAAGTACACCCAAAGTAAAATGACTGGTGTTTTGAGTTGCTTAACACATTCAGTATATAGTTTCTAAAGGAGAAAAGGGAAAATCTTTCACAACGGCTGTGTTATTTGGCCGTTAAGTTGAGGCTTGACGAGTGTCTCTTGTGGAATGTAAGGACATAAACCTGATTTTTTCCATTTTTTTTCTAGAACTTTCATTTCTACTGAGCTCACATATGAGTATTGGGGTGTAGATTAAATATAATCAAGGTAAAAGCGCATAAAATCTGTATGTTAGCATGAATTCATTTATTGCTATCACAGTCACAAACGGTATGTGCTCCATACAAAAGTTCTTTAATTTGAGGTTTTCTCAGATATTGTTGAAGTCAAAGCTTTGAAACTTCACATACTTGTATGATTGTATGACCTCCAGACACGGTGAGAGAGTAGTTGACCTTCGTCACATTTCAAGGTCACGGCGGGGTCGTATTGGGTCAGAAAGTGATAAATTGGTATTTTCTCGAAAAGTTTTAAAGCAACAGCTTTTAAACGTCACACACTTCTTTGTTGAGATAATATCCAATCCTGATGCTCAATTTGGTTTACTCTTGTGAAATAGCAAGGTCATAGCAGGTCTGTCTTAATGAGGAGAAAAAAATGTATCATTGTTTTTTTATGTTTTTGGGGCTACATCTTTGAAACTTCACAAATTTCCAGAGTTTGATAGCCTACACACATGATATAAATATGGGTGACCTTTGTCAAATGTCAAGGTCACGGTGGGGTTGTCTTCGGGTCAAAAAGGGAATAATTTGGAATTTTCTCAAAATGCTTTGTAGCAAAAGCGTTTAAACTTCCCATACTTCTATGTTTTGATGATATCCAAATATGATGCGAGTTTGGTTCTCCCTTGTCAAATATCAAGGTCATAGCAGGCCGTCTAAGGTGAACAAAAAGTAAAAAGTATCATTGTTTTGAATGTTTTGAGGGCTACATCTTTGAAACTTCAACATTTCCAGGGTTTGATGTCCCCCATAGATGATACAAATATGGAAGACCTGCGTCACATTTCAAGGTCACAGTGGGGTCATGAAATATATTCCCAGGACAAGAAAACGCCCTGACATGACGAAAGACTAGTTGACTCTGGTCAAATGTTAAAGACACAGTAAACCTCCCGTAAACCATCAAAGATACTGTCGGGCTTTTACACACAGTACAAACACCCTTTCATTTAAACACTCACCGCTTGAGAACATCCTAGGTGCCCTCCGTAAAGAGCGAGCAATTTTCAAAGAATTTATTTTTGCGTGGTTTGAGCCATCGTGAACCGTGTGATCCAGTTTCCCTTTTTCACAATGTAGTCGTCAGTTAGTAATTTGAATGCGACTCGATGTGAGCTTATCTGACTATGCACGAAACAAACGGCTGTGGTTCACAAGAACTCTAGCGATGGCTTTTGACTGTTTAGAGGAATCGGCGATAGGCATAAACCGTCGTCTGCTACGAGAACCACGACCTTGCGTGACCCTGCTTCCGGGCTTTTTTTTTTCAAACTTTAAAAATTTCGAATTGTACTGATCTTGTCTTGATGAAAAAAGAATTCTTTTATGATTTAAGAATGTTTGTGTAACAAGCTGTCAATTTATTATTTAGATTTTAAATGTTAGGTCTAGCGCCAAAACGCACCACGGTCCGATTGTCTCTGAGACAATCCGCAAAATTAATTCTGTAAAAATTGCTCGCTCTTTACGTAGGGCACCTGGGATGTTCCCGTTTAGTGAGCGTTCACATGGAAGGGTGTTTGTACTGTGTGTAAAAGCCTGACAGTATCTGTGATGGTTTACGGGAGGCTTACTGTGCCTTTAACTCATTCGCTGCGCGTCGGAACTGGAATTCCGACATCTGTGTTTAGCGTTGGCTGCGTGCCGGCACTTGAGTTCCGACGGATATCACGAATTTTTAACGGTGTAAACGGTCCTGCTGACCAAGGGAAACAACCCCTGCAATGAACTTCTATCTGTCTACAGTGGTACCATTCACTGTAAACAGTTCCTTCCCTTAAATTGTTGGGATTAATAAAAATTTTGTTGACGGTGTGCGACCCACGTGTTTTGACTTTTCCAAGATGGCGGATCGTTCTGCTGAGACGTAGTAACTTGAAAAGAGTGCTAGAACGTGTTATTCAGTACGGTTCTGATCTTGACCTCAGTGATGATGATAGTGGAGATGATATTTTAGATTCTGGTGACGATTTTGTGCCAATGGACGATCATTTGGGTGATGATTCGGGCAATGCAAGTGTCGATCATGACATTGTGTATGATGAACCCATGACGTAGAAAGTTTTTTTGTTTTGCTTCAAATTGGATATTTTGCGTGGATATGAAGACAACAAAAGGTATGTACTTTCAAATGTTTCATATATTTTCTAAAAGAGTAAGTTTCAAACTTTGCAAAAACATAAGGTATGTAAGGTTATCTTGTGTTGTTGATTTTTAATATTTTTTTCAAAATGGCTCTAAATCGCGCGTTGGCAGGGAACACAGGGGAAATTTAGCTGCGCCTCGAATGAGTTAAGGTTTGTAATGTTGGAGTCTTTTTTTTATTTCTTTTTTTTTTATTTGTTGCCAAGCACATCATTGTGGGGCTTTTAATGAATAACATGCATCCGTCCACTCACAATATATTTTCTTTCATCCTTCAACATTTACCACTCAAAAAGTCTATAGTATTAAAATTCATGAAACAAATGAAAGGCATCTACGGATGTATAGATACATAATTGACCACACTCATTTGGAATACATTCTGACAATTCATTATAAAGACATCTTTAGAGAGACAGAGAGAGAGAGAGAGGAGAGAGAGATAGAGGGAAAGAGAGAGAGTGAAAAAGGGGGGGGGGGGGGTCAGGGGGGTAATGATGGTGGAGGTAACATTTACAATTGTTTTTATCAAAAAAAGTTACTAAATATTTGTCTTGGAACTTTTTAATCAAAAATAAATATTTCTGATCTGCAGTTGCCTTTCGAAGATAACAAAAAGAGGCATTGAAGCCTTGGTTTTCTTATAAATACTTGTGCACATTTTAGCAACCAAAATTATACAGTTTAATTCTTTCAACAGAGCTGCATGCATTTTTCGATTTTTAACTCCAAACATGATTTCATGCACAGTTAACTTTATCTGTTTATCCAACTGTACCCAAATATAAAATTCAATTTGTTTCCAAAACTCAAGCACCACTGGGCCAAAGAAAAAAAAGTGTTCTATATAGTCAATGCTATTACTACAGTGTGAACAAATATTGTCTTCCACAACTTTTATTTTACATAACATAATATTTGTGGGGTAAATATTGTGAAGTAATTTCCATTGTAATACTCGTAGCCTTGTCTCTTTAACCGATTCAAAACTCATCAGCCAATCTTTCTTGTCAATTTCATAATTAAATTTCCTCCTCCAAAATCCAATTGCACACGGTTCAACAAGTTTCATGCTTACTAATTCTTTTCTAAACTGTTGTGCGTTGTGTACTTTCTTACCACGATAAGAGGGGATATCCATCAAATCAATTTCTTCCTTTCCGTGCATCATCTTATTAATAACATTTACAACAACAGCACGAACCATGTTATATTTCAAAATTCTCTGTGGGGATTTTCATAAAACATCACAAATGAACTGATAGGAAACAAACTCTTTTCTATGTAAAACATCATATACGCTAACAAGACCCTTTCTTGTTGACATGTCCAATCTTCAAAATACAGTACATTTCCATCATAAACAAAATATTGGTTATTCCATAAAAGCGGATTAAATAAGTTATCGCAGACAAGTGCTGGTTTAGCTTGTCAACTTTCAACATTGGGTTGGTGCATGTCTCACAGAGGCACTGCAGAAAAGTCCGACTGGTAGACAGCAGGATGTGTTTTGGGCGCCTCCGTGCAAAAAGGGGTCAGAGATATTTTGTACAACGGATTTTCAGATTTGAACATTTCAAACAAGTCCTCCACTTTCTTGGTCAGAACTTTCTTCTGGATCATTGACACTTTTGACACTGTACGCTTTCCAGGCACATCGATTGATTCCCTGTCGTAGAATTTCTCCACTTTTGTGTCTGTCGGACGTTTACGCACGTACAGTTGCTTGAGAGTTCTACAACTGTCTTGATGTACTGCTTGTCGCTTGAGTAACGTTTTAATGAAATTTTGTTTCTGAAGAGACTCTTTGTCCCGCTTCCTGGAAATGGCATTAAATGCCATTTTTACTGACTTCAAAAAGCTCACTGGTCTTACGAGATTCGTCAGATTGTCTTTTTCTTGTTTTCTGTGGTATCTGTCCATTCTTATTTTGTTCAATTCCCTCTTCTGTTTATCTGTCATGGAAGATCTTCTTTTGCACTGCCGAACCTTAGCATTTTCTTTGGTTTTCTTCTTCTGCCTGTCTGCAGGTGTCTCCGCTTTACGAATTATGTTTTTAATAGCCGTTTTCTTCCTTTTTGCTGCAGTTAGCGGAGAGCTGTTTTTCTTTTTTTCTTTCTTCGCACGAGCCCTGGGACACACACACACACACACACACACACACACACACACACACACACACACACACACACACACACACACACCGCACATTATGAGTTGTAATGTTGAGTATCGGTATCCTCATATTTGTTGTTCTTTAATTGTCCATGCAATGATAATCTCGGTGTGAAACGGCAGGTCTGCAGCAAACGGTTTAAACTGAAAATTATTAACTCGGAGACGGGTTTTAGCGCAAAACATTGGGTAGTTTTTTTCCCGGTTTATTTCTTTAAAAGGAATTTTACATAAACACATTCCTAAACCTACCAAACTCTGACACATTTTGCGCGCTTGAATGCATGCGTGCATCGGTGCGTGCGTGTGTGTGCGTGCTTGCTTGTGTGTGTGAGTGCTTGCATGCGTGTGTGCATGGGTGCGTGCGTGCGTGCGTGCGTGCGTGCGTGCGTGTGTGTGTGTGTGTGTGTGTGTGAGTGTCCTCGTTACAGTCTGTACACTGAAAGGTAATCAAATTCGCATACTCAATTTTTAATTCGACTCTGGATTAGATGGAGACTTGACAGAAGATTCTACAGATTTGTAAATTACCTGCTCAACTGTTTACGATGTCTTGCTTTCTCGCGATCCATTATGCTCTCCGCTCGTCGGTCCGGTGTTCCCTCCAAGCCTTGCTCAATACGTTCTGTCTATCCAGGTAGGCAGCATACTCCTGGTCGGTTTTTTTTTCATCCTTTTTATATTTAGTCAAGTTTTGACTAAATATTTTAACATCGAGGGGGAATCGAAACGAGGGTATGGTGTATGTGCGTGTGTCTGTGTGTGTGTCTGTGTGTGTGTGTAGAGCGATTCAGACTAAACTACTGGACCGATCTTTATGAAATTTGACATGAGAGTTCCTGGGTATGAAATCCCCGAACGTTTTTTTCATTTTTTTGATAAATGTCTTTGATGACGTCATATCCGGCTTTTCGTGAAAGTTGAGGCGGCACTGTCACGCCCTCATTTTTCAACCAAATTGGTTGAAATTTTGGTCAAGTAATCTTCGACGAAGCCCGGGGTTCGGTATTGCATTTCAGCTTGGTGGCTTAAAAATTAATTTATGACTTTGGTCATTAAAAATCGGAAAATTGTAAAAAAAAATAAAAATTTATAAAACGATCCAAATTTACGTTTATCTTATTCTCCATCATTTGCTGATTCCAAAAACATATAAATATGTTATATTCGGATTAAAAACAAGCTCTGAAAATTAAATATATAAAAATTATTATCAAAATTTTTTTTTCGAAATCAATTTAAAAACACTTTCATCTTATTTCTTGTCGGTTCCTGATTCCAAAAACATATAGATATGATATGTTTGGATTAAAAACACGCTCAGAAAGTTAAAACAAAGAGAGGTACAGAAAAGCGTGCTATCCTTGTTAGCGCAACTACTACCCCGCTCTTCTTGTCAATTTCACTGCCTTTGCCATGAGCGGTGGACTGACGATGCTACGAGTATACGGTCTTGCTGAAAAAGGGCAGCTACTTGACTAAATATTGTATTTTCGCCTTACGCGACTTGTTTTGTATTCCGAGCATCGCTGGGCACCGGACTGTGTTTTTTGGGCCGCGGTCTTAACACTAGCGCGCCGTGCGCGAAGTTCAGAAAACGGCCTAGATGATTGGGAATTCTGGCCCATTATTATTTCTTACTGGTCATCTCAAGAGAGTGATGAAGAACAAGCATTTGTCGATAATTAAAGCACGTAATCAATCTTCTAAAACAGTGGTTTTAATTACATAAATTGTGTTTGGATGGACAAATGACGTCGTGTGTCTAGTGTGACCTGTGACGACAAATTGTTCTGTCACACAATAATGACAATTCCTTTTTATTTCTTCTTTTCAAAAACTGTGATTATGAAGCAGTCATTTGATTTGCTTCTGACTGCTAGCCAAAAAAAAGAAAGAAATTAAAAATTTTGTGGAAAAAAAAGGAAATTTGCTAAAAAAGTGTCTAGTGTGACATTGTGACGACAAAGCTTAAATTAGCCAGAAATGGTACCAAACTTCAAAATATAGTGGTTATTTTCATTGTTTTTCCTTTTCACCGACAGTTTTTGTTCAAAACTGGTTCTTTTGTGTATCTAGTTGAACAACAACATTTTTTGGAAGCTTTTTTAAAGTTTGAGTTTTTGTGACGCAAAGAGTCACGCTAGACACGCAATTTTCAAACTTTAACAATTTCTTTAAAAAACGGACAAATGGGAAGAAAAACACACAGAACTATGTATTGGGGTTCATGCAATCATTTGGTTTAAATCCAACTGCCCAGAAAAAAGCTTATTAGCATTTTTTCTAAAACTATCGAGAGTACTCAAACACCTTGTCAAAATACGTCCCTAAAAAGCACTAATTTGCGTAATGAATGAGGAGCAGAATTTTAACTGTTTATAGTTAGTCTTTGGTTTTTCTCTGCGATCATCTTTATTCATTAATCTCTCAGAAAAACCAAAAGTTCCATCTGAGTGTACATTCAGTAAATAGTTACAGAACTTATAAAATACCTAGCGTACCCACAGCACCTTTTGACATTGGCTCATATATATATACAGAAACTTTTGTTAGGCTCTGGGTCATCCACGACACAGGAAGCATGTTGAAGGTTAATGTGAAAGTGAGTGACTGGAAATAACTGGCCTGAATCCATTGTTCTGTAAATGTCAGTATGGTCTGTGCACTTGAAATAGTAAAGCTGGGCTTTAACACTCAAATTAATATGTATTTACTGATCATTTCAAGTGTAGTTTGCTTTTGAAGTGTTCAGTCAATTTGATGCCACAGCAACAATTTTACTTTGCATTAAATTACTGCAACTTTCCTTTAACACAACAAACCTAATAAGTGATACACAAATGAAAAATCTTAGTTGATACTGATAGGTAAACTGTAACCATGTGCCCACTGTTTAGTATATATATTACACTTTACAGGGTGATGATGTAGTGTCCCTTTCACACGACAATAATTGAAGATTGAACCAAGGAATCAAGATCTTTAGAGGGTAATTTGTAAAAAATACCTGAATGTTAAGACTGGGTGCCAATTATAAGATAATCACAGTGTATGCTATGTCTTTGCAGGCTACATCCTCAGCCGATGGAATCATACGTATCTACGAGGCAGTGGATGTGATGAACCTGAGCAACTGGTCGCTGCAACACGAGTTCAACTGTCACATGGGCTGTAGCTGTCTCACCTGGAACACATCTAGGTAATTCAATTCAATACAACTTTATTATCTGAATGTAAGACAAACAGAAATTATTCAGGAGTTTCGGGAATACATTCACTTTTCGTCCAGTTTTTTTTTGCCCGAAAGCTGTGCTGTTTACCAACATATGGTTAACACAAATTTGGGGTGGATTATACTTTTATAATGGATTTGGTCTTTTACTCAAAGAGTGTGTGTATGTTTCTTTGTGGAGTATTTGTGAGACTTGTTTTTATGAATTGGAATCTGGGCTCCCATTGTCTGATCAGAAATGTGTAACTGTGAAACAACACATGATTAAGCAAATTTGGGGTGGATTATTATTTTAATATGGACCTTGTAAGGCAAAAAAAAAAAAAAAGTCTGTTTACGGTAACCCGACCGACCCTATTTTTTTCGCGCGACCCTAGACTTTTTTTTGGCATTTGGAAGAAAAAAAATAAAATAACGTAAAAATATGGTTTTTTTTTTTTGGGGGGGGGGGGGGGGGGGGGGGGGGGGGGGGGGGGAATCCTGACCTACCGACCCTATTTTTTTGGCCTATGTTACCGTAAACAGACCTTTTTTTTGTGTTGGCCTAATCTGGACCGCCCTTGTGCTGTCTGATCAGAAATGTTTAGCTGATGGCTGCAAATGCTGTTGTACGCACATGTGTCATTTCAGAGTGCATCCTCCTTTGATAGCAATGGGCAGCGATGATCCAAATCCTTCTGGCGGTCCCAAGGTCAAGTTGTACGAATACAGCGAGGTGCAAAGGTATGGTCTTCACTCTTCAGCTGTATTGAAGTGTTTATTACTTTGTGTGTGTCAAATGTACGTCTGTGTATGTTTGTGTGTGTGTGTGGATAGATCTATATAAAGGCATGCATGTAATTATCAAGAAACACCTTTGTAAGCTTTTGTTTTCAGTCAGTGTTGGGTTTGGCTGAGCAGTGGATCTTATTCTTAACTGATTTGTTTGTGTAGTTGTTTGTGTATACAAACTAATACAAAAGATACAGTTCTAAATACAAATTATTCCTTGGAAGAAGGAATAATTTGTATTTAGAACTGTATCTTTTGTATTATTTTCATCAAAATCAAAGTCACAAAGTTTTAAAGTGTTCAGCTGACAATGACAGATCCTCACATAGATTGTCACGTAAACTGTTTTTGCAGAAAATGGAATAAAGTGGAGGCTTTATCAGTCGTCTCTGACGCAGTTCATGACATCCAGTTTGCACCCAATGTGGGGCGCTCCTATCACCTGCTGGCAGTCGCTTCCAAAGAACTCTACATTTTCTCCCTCAAACCTTATAGGTGAGCATGCCTTTGCATATATATATATATACTGTTCAAAAAAAGAAACGCATAGTTGCTACTTGCCAAATTTGTTTTATTTTTCGAAAAAATTAACAGAAAATCCAATATTTAGATTATTTGTTTGAAATTTGGTATGGACACAGTTGAATGCACACACAGTTCATTTGCATCTTCAAATCAATCAGTCAATCAATACGATTGGGTGCCGAGGCTGTCAAGTCAGTAGGGGGTGTGACTGCCTTGAGCAGCAACAACTGCCCGGCACCTTCTGGGCATGGACTGGATCAGATGCCGGATATCTTGCTGTGGGATGGTGTCCCACTCCTCCTGAAGTGCCTGCAATAGATCGCGGTGATTTGCCGGCGCTTCTTCTCGCCTGCGCACACGTCTGTCCAATTCATCCTAGAGGTGTTCTATCGGGTTCATGTCTGGCGACATGGATGGCCAGGGAAGCACCTGGACATGGTGGTCGGTGAGGAACTGGGTGGTGAGTCGTGCTGTGTGCGGGCGAGCGTTGTCCTGCGGGAATATGGTATCCTGGTCAGCCAGAAGAGGAAGGGCGTGTGGGCGCAGAATTTCCTCCACGTATCGCTGGGCAGTTATGCGCCCTTGGACATGCACCAGGGTGCTCCTTCCAGCGGTATTGATCGCCCCCCACACCATGACGCCTCCACCACCATGAACGAGTGCCTCATCCACACAGTTGGGCGCGTAACGTTCGTTTACTCTCCGGTAGACCCTCCTCCGACCATCATGTCGCTGGAGCAGGAAGTAGGACTCGTCGCTGAACCACATGTGTCTCCAGTGATTCCGGACGGTCCAGCGAAGGTGCTGGTTGCCCCACTGCACTCGGTTCTGGCGATGGCGGCGGGTGAGGACAGCTCCTCTGTGAGGTCTGCGAGCTCTCAAACCAGCTTCATGCAGGCGGTTCCGCACGGTCTGGTCCGATAATCGGTGTGGCCCGGGGAGAGCCTGGACAGAAGATGAGGCCGACAGGAAACGATTCCGGAGGTGGCGGAGCCGTATGAAGCGGTCGTGAGCAGCAGTTGTCGCCCTTGGTCTTCCCGCTCATGGCAAGTCAGCAACGGAGCCAGTGGCTTGAAACCTGACCCACAGTCTACTGATGGTGCTCTGGGACACGTGGAAGTGCCTGGCGATTGCACTTTGACTTTGGCCTGCTTGTAAACGACCCAATGCAATTTGGCGGTCTTCTCTGCTCAATCGGGCCATCTTTCGTCGCTGAATTGTCGTCTGATTTCTTTGTGGCGAACAATCCGCTTTTATGGGTTTTGGAAGACATGGTGAGAGCTCAATATTCCCCGAGTTTCACGAGATTACACTGAAGCATGACGAGTGGTCATGCCAAATGAGCAATTTTGACATTGTAGCCACTGATAACGCATGCGTCACGTGCAGAGCTCACTTGTGGCAATGGACGAAAGGTCGACGACCAGATAAACATTTTCTGCAGTTTGGTGGATATCCTTGTAGCCATATAACTAAATTAACCAAATATTACAAGCTATGCGTTTCTTTTTTTGAACAGTATATATGTTATTTGTGGTTTTGGAAAGAACGTTTTCATAAATTCTTCATTTATCATGACTGATTACTTCAGTAGGCAGGCAGCTGCTGATTCCTTAAAAAAAAAAAAAAATCTCAGATCTGTCAGATGCCCGCCTTCCCCGCTTATTTCTAATTTGTGTCTTTTTAAGTGTTCCTTTTAGTCTTCGTGTTAACTTAGGATAGGTTTTTCCATTCTTCCACTTTCTCTTTCTGTTTGAGCTTTTAGATTATTTTCTTCTTCTTTTTGTTTGCATTCTTAATTTTGGAAGCATGACCAGTCTGCTTGTTCCAAATTTGGTTTCTCTCTCTGGGGTTTTCCCTTCAGGCTGGAATCTACCCTTTGTAACAAAAGAAATCGTCTTTTTAAAGGGAACTTTTCTGTCAGTTCAAGGAGTGCTGAGGCCAGAAATAACAAATGAAATAGAGCTTAACGTGGGTGTAACAAAGTTTTAAACATTTCTTATTACTTTTGCACGTTAAATTTCATGTTTGTTTTTGTTTAATGCTTAATTTTAGTGCCACACGTGGGTAAAAAGTAACTGTTTTTGCTTGGTTTTGTTTCTCTATTTGTGCTTTTCAGGTTTGATTGTTTATTTGTTTACACATCCACAATAGAATCTTCGAAATTTCATCAGTTGTGGTTTTGTGAAAAAGTCGGATACCCCATACTCAAGTTTCAGTCGTCATCTTCTTAAAGTAGCATATTAATGAGAGTGCAGTATATTTGTCAACGAGGACGATTGTTATATGCCCTGATTCATTTGAAAATTGTTTGGTTTGCTTGATTTTGTCAGGAAAGACCCAGCAAGCAACCCCCAGGGCAACAAATTTGAGATCCGACAAGCGGGGATGTTTGACTGTCACGACTCGCAGGTTTGGCGTGTCAGTTGGAACGTCATAGGGACCATCCTCGTCTCATCTGGGGCCGATGGTTGTGTGCGCATGTGGAAAGGTGGGTGAAGAGGGTTTGCGGTTGGCTCTCTTTTTATTGTGTCTGATGTTTTTTTTATCTCTTTAGTCTCTCTCTCTCTCTCTCTCTCTCTCTCTCTCTCTCTCTCTCTCTCTCTCTCTCTCTCTCTCTCTCTCTCTCTCTCTCTCTCTCTCTCTCTCTCTCTCTCTCTCTCTCTCTCTCTCTCTCTCTCTTTCTTTCTTTCTCTCCTTCTCTCTCTCTTTATGGGCGGGGATATAGCTCAGTTGGTAGCGCGCTGGATTTGTATTCAGTTGGCCGCTGTCAGCGTGAGTTCGATCCCAGGTTCCGCCTTTCACAGAGTCAACTTTGTGTGCAGACTCTCTTCGGTGTCCGAACCTCCCCCCGTGTATACTACATTGGGTGTGCACGTTAAAGATCCCACGATTGACAAAAGGGTCTTTCCTGGCAAAATTGCTTAGGCACAGTTAATAATTGTCTACCTATACCCGTGTGACTTGGAATAATAGGCCGTGAAAGGTAAATATGCGCCAAAATGGCTGCAATCTACTGGCCGTATAAAATTTCATCTCACACGGCATCACTGCAGAGCGCCTAGAACTGTACCCACGGAATATGCGCGATATAAGACTCATTGATTGATTGATTGATCTCTCTCTCTCTCTCTCTCTCTCTCTCTCTCTCTCTCTCTCTCTCTCTCTCTCTCTCTCTCTCTCTCTCTCTCTCTCTCTCTCTCTCTCTCTCTCTCTCTCTCTCTCTCTCTCTCTCTTTGATCCTCTTCCCCTTCTCTGTTTTTTTCTCTCGCTTCATCAGATGAAAAGTGTGCAGTTGCCTGAAGTATCAGAGACATGGAAAGATTACTCTCGCTCTCTTTTGAAGAATGTGCCAAGATCATGCGTAATTGTAGTGGTGGTATAGACAGTGTACCAGCTGATTGACAATCTGGGTGATGAATGATCTCACTCCCTGATGCGAACGACTGTGCATATCCTAGAAGACACAGTCACTCAACACGGTCTGGTTTCCATGCTGTGATGGAAGCGATGATGATTGTGAATTGTTTTCAATATATCGCAAAGCTGAGGGAGGGAGTCTTAAATTGGGGGGTCTTAAAAAAAGGATTCCCTTGTAATTTGAGACAGCAGTTTATCCTACATACGTGAGAGAGACACCCGTGAGATAATAATCGTTCAAATCACACGTGTGTGTATCATGTAAATGAGGTCATGTCAAGCAAGTCTGGCAGGGACCTGGTTTTCCACTGCTCATGATGCCAAAGTCACCGAGACAAACGTCATTATAGAAAGAAAACAATTGCGCTCGCTAATTACCCTCGATGAATTTTTTTAACTAACACGTCACACCACACTTTCAGAGTGACGTTTCTTTGCTTTGACGTAATAGATTGCACGAGGCTTTAGAAGAGATCGAGGTTCCAATTTAGCTGCCCCGAATGCAGGACATTTTCAGTAAAATACACGTAAGTACAGTATGTAGGATAAACAGAATACTACATGGCTTGCTGTGTCGTACCAGATTTACACTCGTTGCTTTTTGACTCACATGCGAAGCAAAAGTGAGTCTATGTACTCACCCGAGTCGTCCGTCCGTCCGTCCGTCCGGACGTCCGGACATCCGTCCGTCCGTCCGTCCGTCCGGAAAACTTTAACGTTGGATATTTCTTGGACACTATTCAGTCTATCAGTACCAAATTTGGCAAGATGGTGTATGATGACAAGGCCCCAAAAACCAGACATAGCATCTTGACCTTGTTTCAATGTCAAGGTCGCAGGGGCCATAAATGTTGCCTAAAAAACAGCTATTTTTCACATTTTTCCCATTTTCTCTGAAGTTTTTGAGATTGAATACCTCACCTATATATGATATATAGGGCAAAGTAAGCCCTATCTTTTGATACCAGTTTGGTTTACCTTGCTTCAAGGTCAAGGTCACAGGAGCTCTTCAAAGTTGGATTGTATACATATTTTGAAGTGACCTTGACCCTGAACTATGGAAGATAGCTGTTTCAAACTTAAAAATTATGTGGGGCACATGTTATGCTTTCATCATGAGACACATTTGGTCACATATGATCAAGGTTAAGGTCACTTTGACCCTTATGAAATGTGACCAAAATAAGGTAGTGAACCACTAAAAGTGACCATATCTCATGGTAGAAAGAGCCAATAAGCACCATTGTACTTCCTATGTCTTGAATTAACAGCTTTGTGTTGCATGACCTTGGATGACCTTGACCTTGGGTCAAGGTCACATGTATTTTGGTAGGAAAAATGTGTAAAGCATGTGAGTCGTATGGGCTTTGCCCTTCTTGTTCAAATAGTGAACAGCTCGCTTTCGCTCGCAGTTCAATATTTAAAAAAACAACTCGTGTAAATCTGGTACGACACAGCAAGCCATGTAGTATTCTCTATATCTCACACAGTCACTTGTTTTCAGCCAACTACCTAGGCAACTGGAAGTGCATCTCGGAGCTGAAAGGGGACGGCACACCGGGAGAGGGTCACGCGGCTGTGGCACAGAACAACCAACCCCCGGGGACTCTTGCAGCCAACGGCAGCATGGGCGCCAACAACAACAGCAGCAGCAGCAACGCTATTAGGTACTACAAGGGGAAGGCAGTCACGGGAGCGCCACAGGTGGTGTGGCACTAGTCGCGGTTCTTGCACGCAGTTTGCACCCATCTGTGACTGGCCCACCCAGTTAGACACTTCTATGTGCACATCAGCCCTGAGGTGGTGAGATTGACCTCAACTATCACATCCCATTGTCAGTCAGTTGTGTGTAGAGTGTGACTTGTGAGAGTGCTTGTTGAGAAAGTCTGGGAGTGTTTACTGAAGTTTTGTGAAACGGTTTCGAAGAGTGATGGCAAAAGTTATGAAGTACAAATGTGGCATCAGCAGCAAAATCCGAGGACTGCTTTTCACATTCTTCTTGCATGCTATTTTACACTTGCTCTGGCCGTGTAGCTTCATGCTCATGTGTGTTCATCCCCCTCCCCAACATGTAGTATTATTGTGTGTTGGTTACATTCGCTTGGGACTTTCCCAACAAGTGGCCGAAACATTCGATCAAGCTAAGTTCTCGTTACTCAATGTTTGTCTGTGCACTTTAAAGACGGTTGGGTCGATATATTTGTGAATGTATTGTTTTGTCAATAACAAACGTTCCAACAATCTACATTTCTTGTTTTTTGGTTACATTCAAGCTGTTAAGCTGCCATATCAGTTGTTGGGTTTTTTTCTCAGAGAGAAGGGAGGATACCGGACAAGCACTTCTTCAAGATAGTGATTAAGTAAGGCAAAAAAAATTTTTTTTTTTTTTTAATTAAGATTGATAGTATGATGAGAAGACCCTATTATAAGATTGTCCCAGTTATCTTTCATCCAGCGCATGATTGCTATTTATTGCTGACAGTTATCAGAAGTCAAAGGTTTTTGTCCTAAATTTGAACGTTTCTCTCCATTTTTTTTTTGCATTTTACTGTGTACTGTGTTTGTGATATCGCCAACAAGCATCTTGCATATGTATGTTTCAATTCACAGTAGATGCGCATAAAAAATAGTCTGCTACGATTATTTGGCAAAGTCATTCAGAGCATCTTATGTAGGATATAACTGCATTATTTTACCCACATTAACACTGGCTGGTGCATGAAAAGAGAATACAAGAATAAGAAACATGACTTTATTTGTAATTTTTTAAGGAACATGATTCATCCAAAGATGTTTTTGTGCTCAATGCCACATTGTATTCAACTAGTACTAATTGTCATGCACTTATTTTTCATGAATTCATGACTTGAAGCAGTTTTGAAATTCATTTGGTGATGAGAGGCCAGCTTTACTTTGTTGAGTCACTTGAGAAAAAGTGACTATGTAATCGGTCAGTGTTAGTCTGTCCGGCCGGCCGGCCGTAGACACCACCTTAACGTTGGACTTTTCTCGGAAACTATCAAAGCGATCGGGCTCATATTTTGTTTAGTCGTGACCTCCAATGACCTCTACACTTTAACGATGGTTTCGTTGACCTTTGACCTTTTTCAAGGTCACAGGTCAGCGTCAAAGGAAAAATTAGACATTTTATATCTTTTCTCGGAAACTATCAAAGCGATCGGGCTCATATTTTGTTTAGTCGTGACCTCCAATGACCTCTACACTTTAACGATGGTTTCGTTGACCTTTGACCTTTTTCAAGGTCAGCGTCAAAGGAAAAATTAGACATTTTATATCTTTGACAAAGTTCATCGGATGTGATTGAAACTTTGTAGGATTATTCTTTACATCAAAGTATTTACATCTGTAGCCTTTTACGAACGTTATCAGAAAAACAAGGGAGATAACTAGCCTTTTCTGTTCGGCAACACACAACTTAACGTTGGGCTTTTCTCGGAAACTATAAAAGTGACCGGGCTCAAATTTTATGTGAACGTGACTCATTGTGTTGTGAATAGCAATTTCTTCCTGTCCATCTGATGCCTCATATAATATTCAGAACTGCGAAAGTGACTCGATCGAGCGTTTGCTCTTCTTGTTTTATGTGTGAACTGGATTCCCTGACAAGGCAAGCAATATCGGTTTTAGTTTTCTCACATGCCCCTCCCGAGTTGAATTTATAGGTTTATGAGTATGTCGTACCATTTCTGTGTTTCTTCTCCAACCCTCCCGAGTTGAATTTTGAGTATGTCGTACCATTTCTGTGTTTCTTCTCCAACCCTTCAGAGTGAACTTTTGAGATTTTGAAATTATCCCAAGTGCCATACTTTCAGTTCAAAAATAAAACATCTTATGCAGAAACAGTCATTTTCCTTTCACAGATTTCAAATGCAGTATGATAACGGTAGGATCTATGCTCAAGCGTTTGAAAGCAAATCTTTAATTCTTATAAGCATGGCTTGATTGCAGTATGTTCATATACTCTAGTGTTTGAAGGCAAGCATTTAACTCTTAAGCACTGTTTGTGTTTTTAATGAAGTCGAGCAGAGGAAAGGCAGATATATGGTCTCTGTCCTGTCCAGAATGATGTTGTGTGGAATACATTTTTATCACAGGGAACATATTTTGATTTATTGATTGTTTAAACACACACATGGAAAAGTTATTAGTTAAAGACATACATGGACAAGTTATTAGTTAAACACATACATGGACAAGTTATTAGTTAAAGACATACATGGACAAGTTATTAGTTAAACACACACATGGACAAGTTATTAGTTAAACACATACATGGACAAGTTATTAGTTAAACACATACATGGACAAGTTATTAGTTAAACACATACATGGACAAGTTATTAGTTAAACACAACAACCTCTCTTTTCCTTATCTCGTCTTTTTTTCAAGTTAACTATAGTCTTCAAAATTCCCTTTCAATTTCCGTCATATGTAACATACATTTCTCATGTCAGCCAAGCTTGTTCAGTGCAAAAGTGTACATTACTTACACACAGCACCATAAAATTCTTCAGATTTTGGTTACCACCAACACCATTTCATTTTCCTTTCATTGTTGTTATTTCGGTATTCAGGAGCTTGCATATGCCGTTCATGGTTTAAATACTGCAGTCACAGGGTCATGGTCATTATTGCTACAGTATGTTTTCAACTTGCATCTGTGATTGTCTGTTCATGTGAATGTTGGTGTTGTTTATTTGTTGAATTTATTAACCTAAAAATGGAACGAGTTCATTGATGCTGCAACTTTTTGTACTGAACACTTTAAAACAAATTAAAGTGTTACTGCAAATGTGTAAACAGAATGATTTCTCAACTGTTCATGTACTTAACTGAATGGAATTCAATGTTCAATCAAAGTGCAAGTGTCATGGTAATGTGTAAAGAGAAAAGCCTATCCTCGCCTTGTGAAATAAAGTTTACATTTTCAGAAAAAGGTGTTTCAGTTTTGAGTCAGCATCAGTGCTCTCTCTTTCTCTTTCTTTCTTTCTTTCTTTCTCTCTCTCTCTCTCTCTCTCTCTCTCTCTCTCTCTCTCTCTCTCTCTCTCTCTCTCTCTCTCTCTCTCTGTTACTCTCTTTCCTTGTTTCTCTCTCTTCTCTCTCTCTTTCTCTCTCTCTCTCTCTCTATCTCTCTCTCTCTAGCTCTCTCTCTGTTACACTGCTGCTATCTGGCCCTCTATGTTTTAGTGTGTTTTATTTGGAATTTTATTTTTATCTAGGAGAGAAAATAATCGATTTGCATGTGACTTTCTTCACATATTTATCACTGCATTATTCCCCCTCTATAGCCAGCTATATCCTACACACTGTATGCACGATGCAGACTCATGTAGCACGCTGCATTTGCATGCATACCAATCCAGACAGGCACCGTTCACATGAGGATGAGGCAGATTCAAAGACCTTAGGCCCTCAGCCCATAGATTTGACAGAAGTGGCAGAAATCAAAACAAAAAACAAGTATAGTACAGTGGACCCCCCCCCCCCCCCCCCCCCCGCCTTTTAAGACCTGCAAAACCTTGAGAAAATGAGGTCTTTAAAAGGAGGGAGTCTTAAAATGGGGGTAACTTTTCAGAAGTTATGAACAGAAAGTCAAAAAACGGTCTTAAAAGGGGGTTCTACTGTAGATATACATGTACAAACAAAACACTCAGGTAGTCAAGTCCAGCTGCTACTTTATTTATTCTTGATTTTAGCTGGTAACTCAATGTAACCCTCACCTGTATTTTGTTTATCTCCAGGACTAAATGGCTAAAAAAATTAGTCTGTGCTAACATTTGCATTTCATTTATTTAGGGGCGTGCAAATGCCGCACCTCCACAGGTCTTATTCTCACACGTAACTGGTAAGATTTCATCGTTCTGCAATTTGGTCAGTGTTCAGCACCCTTTTCCTGCTTCTTGTACGGGGTACGTTCTCTTCCATTTACAAAACCTTGGTAGATACCGCAAGCACCTCCAGCTATAACTGATGTTTCCTGTGCTTTTCACAAAGTAAGCTTGGGTACATTGCTAGATGCTGCGATATCCATACTTCAAAATCCGACTAGTTAAACGAAGTGAAGGTAATCTTTTAAATTTGATTTACTACAAAGGCATCTGCTACCAGGTTACAAAAATGAAAACTATTGTCTTCATACTACATCATGTCGGAATTTTCAAACTTTCTTTGAGTATAATGCAACTCTTTGAAAGAAATTGTATTTTAGATGTAGTCTTGTCTTTTTCTCCACTTTTTACGATTGTTTAAAAATCAGTTTATCACTCATTCTCTGCAGTTTAGCAGCTAAGAGAGTCACAGATAGGCCTACATATTTGCTTTTAAAAAGCTTTAGCTTACCTTTATTCAGACTCAAGTCTAGACCTGGTATTATTATGCAACTTTGATTATGGTAGATTGAAGTTTATAATTTTTCTGATGTCACAAACGGTTATTCACACCTATCTCCATTTGAAGATGAGTTACAATAGACATTGGTCTATGCAATAGAGTAGCCTGCTTCGATGAATTCAGTTCGGTTCAGCAGCTTCATTCATCTACAAAGTGTGTGTGTGTGTGTGAGAGAGAGAAATAGAGAGAGTGTGTGTTCTCTATGTTGTCATTTTGTCTTTCTGAATTTGCTTGTGCTGTATTTGTGTTTGAGGTTTGACGATTGCAGTTTTCATACTTAATGTGCTTGTGCATTCATGTACGGGGTGGTTCATTCAGTGCGCACTGGAGTCAATTACTTCTCCCCATTCCTCTTTAATTAGTGACCTTCACTTAACCTCATGATAATGCTTTGATAAAAGTAACAGCAAAACAAAACAACAACAAAAGAGAGAAAAAAAGTTCAGGCACTATCCGCACTAGTCAATACAAAGCGTTGGGAAGCATACTACTAGGCAAATAACGGCTTGGTTGTCAAGTGACTTCTTGCTCTGGCGTTAGGTTAAATGGATAATGCAATATATATACGTTACTGTCTTTTTTTTTATATCTTTTTTTTTTTTTTTATATCTTTTTTTTTTTTATATCTTTTTTACATATGGCTCTGCGTAGTCGGCTGGACGTTAAGCAACAAATAAACAAACAAACAAACAAATATCTTTTTTATATTCTCGCATATACATTACTGTCATATACTTTACCGTCATATAGGTGACGTAGCTTTATTGCGAAGTGAGATTATATGCAGCTTTTATCAAATCAAATTGGTAACAAATTTAGTGGCTTTAAATATATATATGTACTCAATACGCGTTAGGTGAAAAGCAAGTGCCCGTCATATGATATATGTTACTGTCATTTATTTTATCATCATTATTGGGTTTTTTTAGCGTGAAGTCGGGGTTGTTTTATAACATGGCTAGAAGTGGGTGCCTACGAAAGATGAAACAAGCGTTGTATCTTGAAAATGTTCTCCTAACATAGTGAATGAAAAAACATTAAGCTTTGTCACAATTCGCAGGTTCAAGAATCTATCTTGTGATGTCAAATTTAGACCTAATTTTAGTCCTATAAAGCGTACTTGGTTGGTGTTTCCAACAGTCATCTCATAATGCACATACCATAAAGACTTCAAGATGTCTCCCAATGGTCGCCAACTTCCCATGTTGGTGAATGGTAAAGCTTTACAAAAACATGAGTAAATGAATGAAAAAGTCATTACAAAATTCTGGTAACTTTTCAAAACTCATGAGTTGCTACTTATTGACATTGAGTGTCCTATTCTTACTTTTTTTTCCCCCTTTTTTGTGTGTGCACTGTGCTGTTGTGTTGCTGTTGTACACAGAATCTGGTTGGTTTGACAGTGCCATGTTTCCCTTTCTTTATTTCTCATATCTCCCTTCATGGTAAATTGTATGCCTTAATCAACTGGACATGGGCACCTCACCTATCAGCTTTTCTGTCCTCTGCTTTGAAAATATTCAGAATTCTCTCTCTGTCTCTGTTCCCAGGCTTGTTAGGGGGCATTGTTCCTGTTTTAGAGAGTAGCGGGAGCTATAATTCTATGGTAAAAAGGTTTCTTGCATTTCCGGGTGGCGCAAGAAGTGCAATGCTCTCTTGGCTTGTCCATCTATTATCTGGCAATGTTCTGTTCATTGGAAAGGGAAGGGTGATGGGGCGAGGAAGAACTATTGAATTGAATAGACCCTACTTTACACAGAGCCATTATGGGAGGGAACTCCTGATGATGGTAGGTCTTATTTGTAAGGGAGATAACCACTGTTTCTTGGTTGCAGCTTCTCTCTCTCTCTCTCTCTCTCTCTCTCTCTCTCTCTCTCTCTCTCTCTCTCTCTCTCTCTCTCTCTCTCTCTCTCTCTCTCTCTCTCTCTCTCTCTCTCTGATGAATTAAGGCTGGACGTGACATTCACATGCTTTATTAATCGTGCATTGTATTTATTTTGCATAGCTGAATCGATGCCTTCATCAGTTTAACTCATCACTCTTTCCAGCACACAGGTGTTTGTATTGTAGGTCTCTATACGTTACATTCTTCTAAGTTGTTTTCTCAAGCTTTTTTTGTTAACTTTGACATGGTGTGTGTGTGTGTGTGTGTGTGTGTGTGTGTGTGTGTGTGTGTGTGTGTGTGTGTGTGTGTGTGTGTGTGTGTGTGTGTGTGTGAACTTTGCTTATATTCACACAAGTATAGGGGAGAGTTTGTTTGTTTCTTCTGTTGTGTGTGCTTTTTGTCTTACTTTATTTACACTGCAAAGCAGTCAGGGGGTTACACAGGGAAGTGTTTTATACAGCAGCCTGATGCTGCACACTTTCTGTGGAATTTGATCTTGATCGGCGGGGATGTAGCTCAGTCGGTAGCGCGCTGGATTTGTATCCAGTTGGCCGCTGTCAGCGTGAGTTCGTCCCCACGTTCGGCGAGAGATTTATTTCTCAGTCAACTTTGTGTGCAGACTCTCCTCGGTGTCCGAACACCCCCGTGTGTACACGCAAGCACAAGACCAAGTGCGCACGAAAAAGATCCTGTAATCCATGTCAGAGTTCGGTGGGTTATAGAAACACGAAAATACCCTGCATGCTTCCTCCGAAAACGGCGTATGGCTGCCTAAATGGCGGTGCAAAAAACACGAGTGTACGTGGGAGTTTCAGCCCACGAACGCAGAAGAAGAAGAAGAAGATCTTGATCATTTCTTCTCAGTTTATTTTAAACATCTACAACAGTAGGGGATATAGCTCAGTTGGTAGCGCGCTGGATTTGTATTCAGTTGGCCGCTGTCAGCGCGAGTTCGATCCCAGGTTCGGCGGAAATTTATTTCACAGAGTCAACTTTGTGTGCAGACTCTCTTCGGTGTCCGAACCACCCCCCGTGTATACTACATTGGGTGTGCACGTTAAAGATCCCACGATTGACAAAAGGGTCTTTCCTGGCAAAATTGCTTAGGCACAGTTAATAATTGTCTACCATACCCGTGTGACTTGGAATAAGGCCGTGAAAGGTAAATATGTGCCGACATGGCTGCAGTCTACTGGCCGTATAAAATTTCATCTCACACGGCATCACTGCAGAGCGCCTAGAACTGTACCCACGGAATATGCGCGATATAAGCCTCATTGATTGATTGATTGAGTATTAGTTCAAAGAATGGGTATTTTACTTTTGGGGATGTGAGTGGCAGTGGGTCAACTGAGATGTGAGTGTGGCAGTGGGTCAACTGAGATGTGAGTGTGGCAGTGGGTCAACTGAGATGTGAGTGTGGCAGTGGGTCAACTGAGATGTGAGTGTGGCAGTGGGTCAACTGAGATGTGAGTGTGGCAGTGGGTCAACTGAGATGTGAGTGTGGCAGTGGGTCAACTGAGATGTGAGTGTGGCAGTGGGTCAACTGAGATGTGAGTGTGGCAGTGGGTCAACTGAGATGTGAGTGTGGCAGTGGGTCAACTGAGATGATCTACAGTGGAACCTCCCTTTCAACACTTTCTACCCCACCTATGTTGACCCCACCTATGTTGACCCCACCTATGTTGACCCCACCTATGTTGACCCCACCTATGTTGACCCCACCTATGTTGACCCCACCTATGTTGACCCCACCTATGTTGACCCCACCTATGTTGACCCCACCCATGTTGACCAAGTTTTTATTTAGCCGAGACCAGCTGTGCCGCAGCAGGTCACTCAGAATTGTAGTAACTGTGTAGTAACCGTGTATCAACACGGTGGAATGCAGGCGTCAGATCGACGTTACAGGAAGCGACTGAAGCTAACAGTCTGAGCGGATATATCCGTACCTGGTCAGATAGAGCCATATGAGTGGGTACGGATATATCTGACCTGGGAGACAGTGAGTTAAGACCTCCACAAATCTGAGAAAATCGGGTCTTACAAAAGGAGAGAGTGTTAAAATGGGTGTACATTTACACAAGCTATGAACAGAACATCTGAGAAAACACCATCTTTAAAGGGAGGGGTCTTCTTCTTCTTCTGCGTTCATGGGCTGAAACTCCCACGTACACTCGTGTTTTTGCACGAGTGGAATTTTACGTGTATGACCGGTTTTTTACCCCGCCATTTAGGCAGCCATACGCCGTTTTTCGGAGGAAGCATGCTGGGTATTTTCGTGTTTCTATAACCCACCGAACTCTGACATGGATTACAGGATCTTTTTCGTGCGCACTTGGTCTTGTGCTTGCGTGTACACACGGGGGTGTTCGGACACCGAGGAGAGTCTGCACACAAAGTTGACTCTGAGAAATAAATCTCTCGCCGAACGTGGGGACGAACTCACGCTGACAGCGGCCAACTGGATACAAATCCAGCGCGCTACCGACTGAGCTACATCCCCGCCCTAAAGGGAGGGGTCTTAAAATGGGTGTAGATTTACAGAAGCTATGAACAGAACATCTGAGAAAACACCGTCTTTAAAGGGAGGGGTCTTAAATTGGGGGTCTTAAAAGGGGGGTCCAATATATTGTTTGTTTGCAGGCGTATTATACGTTATTTGCGTGTTTGACCAAAATATGACATTTTACACAGATCGAGACAGTCATTGTTCTCCGAGACCGCGCTAGCGGTCGAGGTGAACAATGACTGTCGAGATCTGTGTAAAATGTCATATTTTGGTCAAACACGCAAATAACATTTATGTATCGATCGAATTCCTTTCAGGTACTATGACTTTGTTGTTGTTTTGACGATTGAACGAGCACACAAACACATGCATGCAATCCACATAAGCTTCATATTTGGGCGTCTCAGGTTGACCGAAACTTCAAAGGAACTACAAAACACACGTCATGTACTGACTTTGTTGTTGTTTTGACATTGAACAGCACACACACATGCAATCAAACACATGACGTTTTTTTTTTTTAGTTCCTTTGAAGTTTCGGTCAACCTGAAAAGCCAAATTATAAAGTTTTGTCGGCCTCTGACGTCACATGACTCAAAGAAAAGAAATCCAATCTCCAATCGATACATTGCTCACTACAGCTCTCTTTGGAGACTGGTATCTTCTCTTCGTTGTTGTTTGATGATCCTTCGCTTGGAGAGGAACATACTTTATTTCTGTGGGAAGGAAAGATTATCCAAATTTGAACACAGAAACCATGGTACCAATTAAACATGTGCCATTGCCACGCCCCTTCCAATCCCTCCCCCACTTGTAAAGTGATGTGTGCGTGTACACAAGTCACAATGCCAGAACAACATGGAATTTTTGTTTGTTTGTTTGTTTGTTTGCTTAACGCCCAGCCGACCACGAAGGGCCATATCAGGGCGGTGCTGCTTTGACATATAACGTGCGCCACACACAAGACAGAAGTCGCAGCACAGGCTTCATGTCTCACCCAGTCACATTATTCTGACACCGGACCAACCAGTCCTAGCACTAACCCCATAATGCCAGACGCCAGGCGGAGCAGCCACTAGATTGCCAATTTTAAAGTCTTATGTATGACCCGGCCGGGGTTCGAACCCACGACCTCCCGATCACGGGGCGGACGCCTTACCACTAGGCCAACCGTGCCGGTCTATGAAGTTGTGCACACATACCATCGGAGCTGCAGCATGCCAAGATTTCAAATATCAACATTTGACAGAAGTGCTCCAACTTCTGAGGTGTTAAGAACCCTAACACAGATATGCACCTCCCCTCCCTCCCCTCCCTCACCCCACCCCACCCCCCTACCACCACCAAATATTAAATAAATGTACAAGTAGTGCCGCACTGAATGTTAAAAAGGCTATGTTTCTGTCACAGGCCTCCTGTCCCCATGAATCTCAAGCGTAACACTGGATGGCCTTGGATGGACATCAAGAAAGACTCCTTCAAGCTCTTCTACTGAACAAAGCCACAAACCTGTAAAGGCTTCCTTCAAACTCTTCTACTGACTGCAGGCACCACTCTGTAAAGGCTTCCTTGAAACTCTTCTACTGACTGCAGCCACCACCCTGTAAAGGCTTCCTTCAAACTCTTCTGCTGACTGCAGACACCACTCTGTGAAGGCTTCCTTCAAACTCTTCTACTGACTGCAGCCACCACTCTGTAAAGGCTTCCTTCAAACTCTTCTACTGACTGCTGACACCACTCTGTAAAGGCTTCCTTCAAACTCTTCTGCTGACTGCAGCCACCACCCTGTAAGGCTTCCTTCAAACTCTTCTACTGAACGAAGCCACAAACCTGTAAAGGCTTCCTTCAAACTCTTCTACTGACTGCAGCCACCACCCTGTAAAGGCTTCCTTCAAGTCTTCTACTGACTTCCTTAAAGATCTTCCACTGAACGCAGCCACCAACCCATATACTCTGCTTCAGTGTGTGTGTGTGTGTGCTGGCATGAATGTGTTCGTGTGTGTGCGTGCGTGCTTGCGTGCATGACTTGTGTGTGTTTTTGTGCGCACTAATGTACGTGTGTATATTTTTAATTGTGTAAGAAAGCATAAGATACTAGGCTGCATAATTTACTAGGCTAAACAGGTAATTACCATTGTATATGTATGTACTTACTTATTCCGTAAGTATGTTTAAATTTAGTTTTTTGTGTGTGTAGTTTGAAAAAAAATCTTTTTGCTGTCAGTGGATGTTTGAATCAAAGGAGTTTTAATCACCACACTATGAGGAAAGACGGTCTTATATTTTATTCAGAATTAAGTCTGTTGTTATTGTTTCATCAAACCTGACATTTTAATCAAGGTGATTTTAAAAAAGAATTGTTTCTTTTATGATTCATGTTTTAAGTAATATTTTTGTGAAATGTTAAGTTGAATGCTCCTTGTAGATATGAACTATGTTTTTCTAAACCTTTTGAAGAAATAGAAGAATAGCCACCAAAAAGAAAAGGTTTGCTGATGAGATATATATACTCCAGATTTGTTTTTGGTTTTTTTAATCTTCATAAAATGGAAGAGATCACTTGTTACGAGATTGACTTTAAATGATGAGAATTAAATAATAAGACGTAATTGGTGCACATTAGGATCACAACACAAGGGCGTTAGGTATGCCCATTAGCTTTTGGTTCACCTGAGCAATCAAGAGAGTCTGAGTAATGAGAGGTGTTATAGAAATTAACATTGAGGTTTTCTCAGATGTTATTTATGCTATACCTTTATAAATGTACACACTGCTAGGTTTTGATGACCTAGGGACCTGACGCAAGTGTTGTTGACCTTCATCAAATGTCAAGGTCACAATGAGGTCAAGTTTGGGTTAAAAAAAAAAGGAGGACAATTATCGATTTCTAACAGATTTAGGAAACTAGAGCTTTGAAACTTCACACTCTTTCAGGGGTTGATGACCCCCAGACATGGCACAAGCTTGGTACACCTTAGTCAAATTTCAAGGTCACAGCAAGGGTCATTTTGGGGTTTTAAAAAAAAAATGCTTGGATGTTTTTGAAGCCAGAGCTTTTAAACTTTATGCACTCCCATAGTTTGATGACCTTTAGCCATGACCCAAATATTGTTGACCCTCATAAAATGTCAAGGTCACAGTAAGGTCAAGGTTTGATCAAAAATGAAAATTGTCTTGATTTTTTTAATTTTTGAAGCTAGATCTTTGAAAATTCACTTGCTTACAGGGTTTGATGATCGATAGACATGACCCAAGTCTGGTTAATCTTGTTCAAATTTGAAGGTAACAAGGGGGTCAAGTTCAGGTTAATAAGTTGGAACTTCTCATTTTCTCAAATATTTACGGAGCCAAAGTGCCAGATAATTTCTGCGTCATATAATAACTAAGACGAAAGTGAGTTGTATGAGCATTCGCTATTCTCTTTTCTAACCTGGATGTCTGATATAAAGTGATCCCTGTAAAAGAAATATTTAATCCAAATGGTGATCCTGAAGGTTAAGTGAACTCTGGCATATAAAGTATTAATAAAATGACACGGGGATTAATGCTTTAATTTGGGTTTGAAATTTGTTGCAATAATTTTTTGGCCAAGTTTATGAACACCTGTGTCTACTTCGACCCCCCTCCCCCCCTGATTTTTTTTTTTATAACTTTTCTGCAAGCTCTTTCTTTGATATTATGGAATCCACACTAACAAATAAGTGAAGATTTTTTGTTGAATTATTAGTTGTTGGAAAGCATTGATTTTTATGGGTGCTACTCATTGCTGTCAAAACGGGTGTTAAGTTTCATGTGCAAAGTGCATTCAAGTTGCAAGAAACTGCAACTGTCTAATTTGTAGTCACACAGACTGTCATGACTATTTCGTTGCTTTCGTTGAATGTACTTGCTGTTTTAGTCTTTTACTTTAAACTGTGTACATATATGTATTCAGTCAAGTTTTTTTAGGTTGGTGTAATGGACCAAGTATTCATCTTGCTCAATTCCGTGTTGTGATTCTGTTAAAAAAAAATAAGTGTACCTTTGTTGCGACGTAAACCACCATAGATCAGCCCAGTCCCTCGTTTCTTTGACGCAAGAATTAGCAAGTGGGGCGAGGAAGTAACGTTTCTTGGTCAATTCTCGCCGCGAGGATAGCTTGGATTTGGCGAGAGTAGGCAAGCATGCCTTGGAGGTGTTCGCTACACGAGAAAAAATGGCCGCCGCACAGCTGCCAATCCGAATTGGCTGTTCATGGCTGTTTACCGACCAGTGCAGATGTCCTTTTCGGTATCAACCAATGGGGTTTAATTCTGGCATAGCTACACATCAAACCTTTTCATATACACTCTCGCTGTCGCTTAGCGAGAGGCTAGACGCAAGCAACAAAGGTCAGGCTTTTACACATGGACACATGCCAAATATCTACAACCAAGCTGCTTTCTGACATAATTTTTGTGGGTTTTTTTTTGTGCTGAAATAATTTTGCAACTGAGGCCTATGTCAGTCAGTCTGCAAAATTAATTCAGCAAAAAGTTCCTGGTGTGCAAAGAAAGCTGCCGGCTGTTGATTGTCGGTGTGTGTCCAAGTGGATGCTCACTCTCATCTGACTGGACTGATCTGTGGTGGTGTACATGATCCTGTACACCGAAGGAAGGTACAGTGGAACCCCCCTATCAAGACACCCCCCCCCCCCCCCCCAATTCAACACTGCCTCTCTTTTAAGACCATGTTTTCTCAGATTTTCTCTTCATAACCTCTTCACATTTACTTCCATTTTAACATTTCCTCCTTTTTAAGGCCTGATTTTATCAGATTTGTTGAGGTCTTAAAAGGGGGTTCCATTGTTTTGCTTTAACTACACCAAACTTTGTCAGCTTTCATAGCTGCTGGGTCTATGGCGGAAGTGGGAAGCTCTTCCCCTTTTGCTGTTCATGTGATGCACTGCTGCTTTGACCTTTGGGTGTCATACCTTCATTTCTGCAGCTGAATTCTCATGAAAGTCTTAAGCCCACTACTAACTACAGCCGAACTAGGTCGACGGAGGTTACACCGTGCCTGGTTCGGTGTACTAACTAGCGGCGAAATGTATCGGTGACACCGGTCACATGATCAAGAAATATCACGTGAGAAGACTCGTGATCTGTTGACAGCGTTATAGCCGTCAGTATTGTCACTCTTCAAGGATGAAGATACAAAAATATTCAACCAATAAAAAGTCAGTGCGCCGATGACGCGCCGAATGTTTGCAGGATTGTATCGGCGAACCACGAACGTTACAGCGGCAACCCAAAAATAGGGGAATCCCCAGATTTGATGACGCCGCCGCCGAACTAGTTCAGCTTGGTTCGGCTGTAGTTGGTAGCGGGCTTGAAATACCTCACTTTATGTTGTTGGTTTTCTTCTTCCTTTTCTAGTTTGTTTGTCTGTCAGCATGGCGCATCATTTTTGTTTTGTTTTGTTATGCGTGTATTTGTACAGTGGTACCTGCGATGAAAGGACGCCCTTGGGACCAGCTAAACGTGTCCCTACATTGCAGGTGGCCTGTCATGACAGGTACATTTTGGTCGAGATAATAGACAAAGGGACCACAAAATGTGTCCTTTTAAGGGAGGTGTCCTCTCATCGGAGGGGCCCCACATTGCAGGTGGCCTGTCATGACAGGTATATTTTCGTAGATAATAGACAAAGGGACCTCAGAATGTGTCCTTTTGAGGGAGGTGTCCTCTCATCGGAGGGGCCACACATCACAGGTACCACTGTAGTGCATAGGCAACTTTGTGCAATGAAATAAATGCTGAGGTACATGTGGAGGTACTTTTGGAACTCGGGTCCAAATTACAACTTCGGCAATACTCATGATGGTATTCAATATATTACATTAGGTTTCGTAAGTTAGAGCAGGTGAAATTAGTTCCTTTTAGTTGCATATTCAATATACTACATTAGGTTTGATAAGTTATAGCAGGTGAAATTAGTTCCTTTTAGTTGCATGCATAACTTACCACATGTTTTACAAACTTGATCATTGATGTGATCATCAACATGTTTGGACCCAACATTCAGGCACAACTAGAGTCAATGTCGAGCAAAAACAAAATAGCTATGCTTTTTGGCAGCCACCCTCTGGTCATTGGGACAAATAAAATAAGTATGAAGAACAAACACTGGGGAACATTTCTTCTTAACTACTTAGTTTTGTGAAGATATGGTGAACACACTTTCTTTCTGTCTTGTTTTTATTTTATTTTATATTTAGCGAGGTTGTGACATTTTACTGGATCAGGATGATCATGTAGTGTTGTTTTAGTTTTTGTACAGATGTAAATTGTTTACAACTGTTTTGGAAACTGTTCATTTACTGATTGTAGATTTCAGGTTGTAGGACCAGATTTGTTTTGTTTAGTTCAGGTTGTTGTATTTGCTTTGGAAGTGGAATAACTTTTTTGTTTTCCTTTGTACTGGAAACTTGCATTCTCCCAGTATTGTACTATGTTGCAAGCCCCTGGAGCAAATTTTTTGATTAGTGCTTTTGTGAACAAGAAACAATTGACAAGTGGCTCTATCCCATCTCCCCCCTTTCCCTGTCGCGATATAACCTTCGTGGTTGAAAACGACGTTAAACACCAAATAAAGAAAGAATATGCATGGAACTATTACATCAATACAGCTTTACAAATTATTTGAATCCGCATGGAATGGTGCCTTTTCATCTAATACATGTCATATAGGTGGTTTCATGTTAGTCCATTCATCAAGAGATTCATGTGGACTGGTCGATACTGAGGAATGTATTGGTATCTGTTGTATTTGTGCCTTATATTCACGAAAAGGGTTATATGTAGCAGCAGCTGCTAATTGCTGGATCTCCATAATAAAGTATAATAATTTACTTTTCAGCAGATGTTGTGTTGCATTTAGACCCCCCCTCCGCTCCCTTCCCCACTACCATCCAGTGTACACATCTTCTCCAGTCATGAATAGTTTCTCGATGATGCACAAACAAGCTTTCCAACTTTGTCGCTATCTGTACAGCATACAAAATTCTCTTTCAGTTCCCCCCTCTCTCTATGTTCACTTCCTCACCCCACCGTTTACTTTTTGCAATGGGCCGATGGTGTACTCAGTAAACTATTTGTTTGTTCATTAATTCTCTCTCTCACGCACACGTTTTTACACCCAAACATCACAGATTCTGCACTCAACAAAAGTAAAGGAGAAGGTCTTCAGCTAATGTCACCTGTAACTTTTATTGAAAATCCCAGCTGAAAAGTTTGTGTCATAGAGAACTCACACCATTCAGGGCTTGACACTAGGGAGACTGGGGCTAACGTGACAGCCCCGGCCAAATCACAATTGTTTTACTCATTTACATCCTCTCTGGATTGAATAGAATTTACACGTTGACAGATAACAAAATGTTCTCTAGAGAAGCTGTAGTCTACAGATGCCCAGTAAACTTCAATGGTAACGTTGTCACATGTCAACTCAATCAATGATTGTGTAATGAAACGAGGCACTAAATATAGACTGTAGTCAATAATGATCCAAATCAACCACTGACATGGGTCACAGCCAGACGTGGTGCAAACGAAGCAGTTTTACACCTGGGTCTTGGCATACAACACTCAACACATGGCCTAGGGAAACAAGTGTTAATAGAAAAACATACAATAGAAACGAAAAAGAAAACGTAACCTATCGATGAATGTTATTTTGAGCTGTCCGAAATACACTGCTTTTTTTACACACTGCACTAAGCAGGTGACATACAAAAAAGCAGTTCAAGTAACAGATTCTTTTGGCATGCTCCTAGGTTCATTCATTCTTCTCTCTCTCCCCCACTCTCTCGTTCCTTGCATGCTCAGTCTTTCCTTCCCTCTCTCACTTTTTCTTTCTCACTCTCTTGCACACAGTACAGAGTAACACTCTCTTTGAATGAAAACAGAAAGAGAAATGTGTGCAAGAAATCTGTATGACGTAGAGAATATGGTACAAAATAATCATGAGATGATGAGTATACAGGTTTGCACAATCCAAATGTCCACACGCCAGAAACACTGTGCATGATGATAACAGAGAAAGACACCTCACGCATATTCAGATGGGATGCACTGAACTCAGTATTACTTTAAAAATAACGGGCTCATTAAGTTCATAACAAAAAGAAAAGATCACACCACAGACAAATTGACTTGTGCCCATGAGGCTAAGAAAGATGCATCAGTGCATAAGGGAAACACACGATGCTGAAGACAGGTTCACCACCTTTCATGGTACACACAAAACAAAGAAGAAATTAAGGAAAACACAAACAGCACTTGAAAGCCTATGCACAACGCTGAACTGAGGACACTGAGTAGACGTAACACGCACACTTGAGACTCGCAACCACATACGACACGCATCACACATGTCCCACTATGCACAAAAAGGAAAGACGCGAAAGACAGATCATGTAAATACTTTTTCATGACCACAATGCTTGTAGTGTTTTTCACCGTAAATCAATGAAGCAGAAGAGGATTGATGGCTGTAGAAACCACCTCTCTTGGTGCACACAAAATGAGCCAACAACAATGAAGCCACTGGGTAAAGGTGAGAAGCCAACGAGATGCCAAGTGTCGACTACACGCTTGCAACTTTCAGGCACCCAGTTCTATTAGTTCACGACGCACAGCACAAT
The DNA here is from genome assembly GCF_037325665.1 of Littorina saxatilis. NCBI lineage: Eukaryota > Metazoa > Mollusca > Gastropoda > Littorinimorpha > Littorinidae > Littorina > Littorina saxatilis. The sequence continues at coordinate 4,911,435 of NC_090245.1, read as the reverse complement.
TTTTAGGGGAGGGGGTGGGGGTTATCATCAGCACAGCCCCTCAACTCTTAGTAGGGAAATACAGCATTCAATCCAGTACAGTAAATGTATATGCTTGGTAGCAGTATATTTCTCCAGCGACACACTCAAAACACCGACTTTTACAGCTTTCAAGTTGAAGACACAAAAAGTCAGTTAACAGGAGACCGACATTTAAACGCATTTGTAGCCTCTTATTAGTCTGAATTTAGCATTGTATATAATCAAGTCCTTTTGAACATCAAGATCTAACAGCAAAACATCCAGTAGTTCATATCATCTAACTCACAAGAGCATGTTCTAAAATTAAAAATACATGTACCAACTATCTTTAAAAAAAGAAGAGAAAAAAGACAAATGTGAGGAAAACAAGCCGAGATTTTTTTAAGAAGCCAAAAACATTTCTTCATTTTTCTGTTTTAAATGCGAACAATCACAACAAAAGAATTACATTTGGTAATCACAAGCAAATCAAGCTTCAGGATTTTATATTATTCCCAGAGTCATTTATATTCCTTTGTCTTTGAGGTTAAGGTACAGGACTGATTCCGAATCACTTCATTAAGGGAACACATGTTAGTTTTGATGCCAATTACTTTGCAAGTATGGGAAACAAATGCAAATGAAAAGTATTGAACAGTTTTTACTGAACAAAAAAGCTTGCAAAATTTGAACTAGGCACAGTAATCTGTAACTCTATGTTAGTTTTGATGCCAATTACTTTGCAAGTATGGGAAACAAATGCAAATGAAAAGTATCGAACAGTTTTTACTGAACAAAAAAGCTTGCAAAAATTTGAACTAGGCACAGTAATCTAACTCTTACAACTCCAAGTCATCACACACATATTAGATATATATTTGGAACACTCCTCCCTGCCTATTTCAAAATAAACTTGCAGTTATGTTGAACTTTCGCATTGTAAATTCAGGGCCATTTTTCTACTGAAATCTAAGGCTCTGAATTTGCAGAAATTGCTTTTGTAAGCAGAAGTCATTTAAATTACCATTCAAGTTACGGAATGACTTTACAGATGCGTTTCATTTACATGGGGTTTAGAAGATTTACATCAGAGCCGTCATTTTTAGAACAAAAGTGATAAGCAAAAGGAGACAAATATGGCGGAAAAAAGACACAAATGACCAAATTATGCGCAATTTGGGAGCTCATTCCGTCAATTAATTTCATTAAAATTATTCTTTGCATTGATGAAAGTGACTTGTATCAAATATTAACTGCACTGGACTGTGAGCTTTGGATTTACAACGCTAGAGTTTAACATTATCTGAACTTGCTTCTAAATAGGAAACACTTTACCCAAAAATAGTATTTTTTTCAACATAGCCATATTCCTGCTAGTCTGCTCGTAAAGCCAATTTTGACACAGAAAGCCAATTTTCAGATGAAAACAATCCTACTGCGTTCCAACAATTCACACTGCTTTTCTTTAAAATTAGACATATTTTGTAATATTGTTTGGATCTCCAGGAATAATTACCGTATTTGACGGACTACAAGCCGCGACTTTTTTTCCAAAAAAAATCGCATTGCGGCTTATAAAAAGATGCGGCTAAAACGTTACCTAAACTTGCATAGCATTCACCTAATGGAAGTCGCCGCGGATTTTCATTTCGCTCGATTAGCGATTACCGGTACTTTATTAGCTCTCTACTCAAGACTCGGCGCTTTTCTCTTTCTTTCGCGAATCTTCGTTTGTCACCAAGTCGTCGTGACAAGATAGCGTACAGAGAAACACCGGATGTATCAGGATCTCGCGCACGTGAGATTTCGGTTTTTTTGTGTCTCGCGATAGTTGGAGGAGCGAGAGCCGCCATGTTGTGTTTTCGTCTGCTCGAAATGTGCGCAAAAGTCGTAAATCATCCCCAAAAAGCTTATTCTGGGCGGGACTACATGTGTGTGTTGGTTACAAATTGTGTGTGTGGTATTTTTCTTCAAACTTTTTCACTTTTCTTCTTTGTTTCACTTGTTTATTCTCGGAGCCAATTTCGCCAAATACCGTACTTTCGTTTGCCTGGTTGTTTTGATTGATTGACACGATCTGATTATATTTTTTTCGATGGCAGCTAATATAGTGACGCGGCCTATACGTGGCTCGTCCCAATTTTGTTGTTAAAAGTCGGGGGTGCGGCTTATAATACGGTGCGTTTTGTAATCCGTCAAATACGGTACTTACTGCTACAAAAATGTGAACAGCTTCATTTAAGTCTTAGGACATTCAGAAGTGTTGAAGAGCCTTTTCTGCAACTTCCTGTACAATATTCTATGAAGTTGAACTATTTATAAGCTACATACAATACATTTTCTATTACTCATAGTCCCACACCTTTACAATTTCTTAAAACCTGACTTTCACGTAAATATGTCCGCCAACACTCAAATGTGATACATTAAGCATGGTACTGTACATGTTTTCACCTATGCTTCATCTTTACCTAATTTTCTTGATGTTGATGAGAAGAGGAGGAGAGAAGGGCATTTAACAGAAGCAGACATTGTGCCTTTAAAAGAACATATCTATATGCATTAAAATGTAGCAATTTTAGATGGTAGCTTAATTATTCTTGGTAAAAGTTTGATATGCATGTTTCACACATATAAAAAGATAGAATAAATAACTGCAATTCACAATCAAAAAGGAAAGAATAAATAACCATGTTACCTATCATATACGAATAAACAGAATGCTTTCAAAACAAATGAATAAATATCTAGTCTTTAAATTGGTATTACAAACACCCAAGCGCACATACACAAACACACAAAATAACACATGCAAACTTTCAACTGCTTCACTTTTTGTCCACTTAAACCAAAAATGTTCACCTCTGTCATTTACTGGGGATATCGATTCTACTCATATTGCAAAGTAATTCACTCAGCAGGTTTCAAATTACTGTTCACAACAGTTTGTCAAATTTTTCATTTCATTTTCAATTTCATTTATATTTTCATTACTTTATTGTCCCATCGCTGGGAAATTCGGGTCGTTTCCTCCCAGTGGAAAGCTAGCAGCAACGGAGTCGCGCTACCCAGGTGTCTGCGTGTTTAGGTGTATTCAGCCACCTGCACTTATGGCAGAATGACCAAGGTCTGTTACGTGCCATTGCGGTGACACGGGGGTGGGACATGGCTTCCGTCTCTGGGTCTGCACATACAGTTGACCCGTGTCCGTCCCTAAATGCCTAAAATGAAGAACCAAATGTATACATGGATGTAACCTGAAATGTGTAACATGCAGTAGCCTTTCACTTCCCCCCAAAGCAAGGGGGAATTCTGTTCACAACAATCAAAGACTTCATTTCACCTAAACGACAGGAACATTCAGATTGTTCATCAGCAAATGAGTAATAAGCAAAACTTCTTGACATCTAGTGAAGCTGACCACAAGAATGTCTCAACAGCTTGTCATCAGTGTCTGGTTACATTTTTTAAAGCAAGGTTATTTTGAAGGGTAGGGCAGGCTATTTTCTCGTGCTGCACAATTACACTATCTGAACCAAAGAGGTGAAAGACCCTTCCCCACCTCCCATGAAGAAACCTTAGGTACTGATCACAAATTTTTTTCCGTTGGTCGTTTCATTTCATCCTTTAACAACAGCAAAGCCACAGGATCAAAACGCAAAATTCAAATACTTCCATACGTACTCATTAAAGATTTGTGATTTACATGTTGAAATTTGGAAAGCGAGACCGATAAATTGACTGAATAATTGGTGGATTGATCAATCATTTACACCTTTGTTTCACAAAACGAAAAGACCATAACCACATGAAAAAAAACAGAATTTGCTAATCAATTTTTACATGAAGTGAGCATGCCAAACTTTTTTTAATAAGCAAATTTGAGAGCCAAGTTTTCAAGTACCGTATTTGACGGACTACAAGCCGCGACTTTTTTTCAAAAAAAATTGCATTGCGGCTTATACGTTACCTAAACTTGAATAGCATTCACCTAATGGAAGTCGCCGCGGATTTTCATTTCGCTCGATTAGCGATTACCGGTACTTTATTAGCTCTCTACTCAAGACTCGGCGCTTTTCTCTTTCTTTCGCGAATCTTCGTTTGTCACCAAGTTGTCGTGACAAGATAACGTACAGAGAAACACCGGATGTATCAGGATCTCGCGCGCGCGAAATTTCGTTTTTTTGTGTCTCGCGATAGTTGGAGGAGCGAGAGCCGCCATGTTGTGTTTTCGTCTGCTCGAAATGTGCGCAAAATTCGTAAATCATCCCAAAAAAGCTTATTCTGGGCGGGACTACATGTGTGTGTTGGTTACAAATTGTGTGTGTGATATTTTTCTTCAAACTTTTTCACTTTTCTTCTTTGTTTCACTTGTTTATTCTCGGAGCCGATTTCGCCAAATACCGTACTTTCGTTTGCCTGGTTGTTTTGATTGATTGACACGATCTGATTATATTTTTTTCGACGGCGGCTAATATAGTGACGCGGCCTATACGTGGCTCGTCCCAATTTTTTTGTTAAAAGTCAGGGGTGCGGCTTATAAAACGGTGCGTCTTGTAATCCGTCAAATACGGTAGTAGGCCATGGCATGTAGTCGTCAATTTTGAAATTCTCATTACGACTACCACCCAGCAAGTTTGATATATCAAGTAAAAGGGATGAGTAGAAAGAACATATTGTAAAAAAAGTGTTGTCCTAAATCCTAATCTATTTGCAGGCTAAAGGTAAAAACTAAAAGTTGCCTTCCTTCCCCCAAAAATTGTGAAAACCATGATAGATGTATCCTCTCTTGTACATGCAGTACCTTTACAGTGGGATACTAACCACCAGTTATTAGCCTTAGTCAAGCAAGGACACCAAATTTCATGAATGAATGTTTGTAATTTCCGCTGGTGCAAACAGGATTTGTACAGCTTCATTTTGGCTCGTAAGGACCTCTACTCCGATACAGCCGGCCATGACACCAGTTTGTTGAAATGTTATGCTATAGATATCACTTAATTTTTCAACTGTCTTCTTCACATGTTCTGAGTCTGACAGCGGCTTTTCTGGGAGTGAAAGGCAGCAACAAAGTGAAAGTAACTTCCTGAATGAAAAGAGCTATCAGAACAAACGAGGAACAAATGTGGAGACAGCACTTCACCTTACAGACAAGAAATTCGAACAGACTTGTAAATGCATTTATAACAACCGTTTCAAAAAATAAATAGGAGGAACTGATTCATACAAAAAAGTACATATCAAATATGGTTTGAAAAAAAACAACCCTTGGACACAGAACAAAAACAAAACCACATACAGTCACTTGAAAGATCAGTCAGCATAATACCAAATAATTAACAAAAAATGACAGGTGCTTCTTGTCTCAAGAACAAAGTAATTAATTTTCCACAAACACATCATTTATACAAACGCACTGAAAATAAACATTAACAAGTTAAAAGGAGTCCAGATCGGAATATATAAAGATTTTTCAAGACAAAATAAAAATCTGTTCAACTTACAAAAATCATGTACATACCTTTTACCCCTAATCTTCCTTTTATTACATCTAATGGTAAAAGTTTCCGTTTTGTAGATTTCTCTCTTCCCCATTTTCAACAATTGAGATAAAAATAAAATACAGCTGCCCTTTTCCTCAAAATTAAACAATTTGCCTTAATCTTGTCCAAAAATATGCGCTGATTTACTTTAAATTCAGTTTAATATGCCGCACACTGCAAGTAACTTTTTTGTAACAAAAAATAACTACATGGGATAGTTCTGAGGAAAAAAAAATCCAGCTAAAAACACTTTCCAAATACATGTTTTTGCAAAAGACAGCAAAACCACTGAAAACCGAAAGATGAAAGTAGTACAAAGCTTTCATTCTCTTGATACAATACTGCATGATGTTTTGAGTCCATTGTGTGTGTTAATGAGGATGAGAGGGTTGAGGTTCTCTCTACCATGCATGTTCAGTCACATGCATGCAATCTCTCTTGCATTCACAACACACCAAATAATCACGACTTGAGTTTAAAGTTTTCTCTTATTCTGTACACACATCATCAAAGGACTATTATTCCGAATATTGAGATGGCTTAAGCCTTCCAAATTTCACAGACCGCACAGCAAGATAACAAATTTCTCTACCTGTTTCAGACATTTCTTAAAAGTCTTGTTTTTTTAAAACACGTAATAACATGTTTGAACAATTCTAATGAAAAACTAAAAACAAACAAAATTTGTTAATACTTGGTTACACTGCATTATAGCGGACATCCTCGTTTCATTTCATATCAAGCAGGCAATCAGAAACATCAAAATCAAACAGTTCTTCAACCATGCACACAAAAAAGCAACTGGGTTGGGGTAACCAGAACAAAAGGAAAATCACGGTAATGAAGAAGAAGTGGCAGAATCCAAGCAAGAACAATTCTGACAGAAACATACAAGACTGTAATGAATAATTAGATTCATTATAATAATTATATTAGGCGAGAATACACTGCATACCTACAAACAGAATCATGAAAACTTTGATACATAAATATATAGATATATATATGTAACATATTTCAACTATTCAACAGTACTATCAATATTGTATGTGCTTTATCATGAAATGCACAAAAGACCTAACATCTCTCAAAATGAGAACTACATCAATCGCTCCACAAATGCAACTTTACAACTGATTTTACAACTTGAAAAGTATGCAGAGTATGCAATATTTCATTTTGTACCCTATACGTCATGTACTGCAAGATATTCATCTAACAGATATAACAAATTTACATGAATAAGTGTAGGGTATAAATATGCAGGGATGTGAAAGTCTGAAAAAAAGGAAATGTATGTGAAGAATTGAAAACAATATTAATTAAAATGAACAGAATGGTCTGAAATGTTGGAAGAAACTAAATAAACAAAACAAAACAAAATATTCTGATTTTCAGCACTGGGCAAAGAAAAAAAGTGAGAAGTGGATGACTGGAAAAGAAGACAGTGTTGGAAGTGATGATTAGAATTCAGCTGATTTTTTTCTTTTTTGGATTTGATTTGCTGTTCGCTCTCAATGAAGAGTTGCCACACACAAGTTTGATAATATAAAGCAGATATCCTGTTGAATGAACCTCCTGCATAAATTTGTACAGTGACACAAGTCCTTGCCATCTCTGTGGCACTAACTTTTCCCCAACAAGCCACACTAACAAGACAGCGCAGTGTGACAGGCCGAAGACAGTTCGCACACCTCAGTCTTGGACACACATCAGATCACAAACACATGGGCCGTTCCTTCTCTTACAACATCTCCAACAGCGCCCACGCAGATAACCTAGGACTATTTGTTGCTTCTCATTGAAAAGTTTTGACAGTTGACATGAGCGCAGGTCAAAATGATTGTTTTCACACAATTGTTCCACTTCAAAACCAAATCTAAAAATTCAACGTACCTTTGACAAAAATATTAATGTGGTTTTGAATAATGTACACAGTACACAGAACAACACTACACAGCCAATGATACTCGTTTCTGTATTGATCATTTTTAGTGCTACCTCGCCACAGCATTTAAAAAAAACAAAAAGGAAAAAAAACATTAAATGAGCCAAGTATTCCCATCTGTCAGTTAAAACAATTACATCTTCCATTCATTCGTAAAAATGCTTCTGCAGTCACATAAGCCTGCATGCATGCACACCCACAAATACATGCTCATATACACACTGACGTGTAAGCTTACATGTGCGCACAAACTGAAGTTTCCTGTCATCCAATAGTCACAGATGTAGTTAATCCATTGCTTCGTGCAGAGAAGTAAAGCAGACAGCCACAGCTTACAGAAGCAATCCTCACATACACAAGATGGAACTGGTTATGAGAGGTTTGGCATCGGTTCTAACAGCATGTCGCACACACACAAAAAGAGGCCTCGGTTCTTTTCTGATCTTGATGTAGCGTGCTTCTCAACTCACCCCCCCCCCCCCCCCCCACCTGTTTCTTTACCCTCTTGCAAATCCTTCTGCCACTTCAGACAAAAACCATGCTCCCTTGCACACACACACTCACTGTACACTCTTTCTCTCGCCCTCTCAGACATTTCATCACACTAATCTATGAAAACACTTTTTGTTAAGCAGTGTCTCAGTCACTATGATCCGAGGACGATCAGTCATGTTGGGATGAAGAGAAGGGCCATCCCATCCTACTCTCCTTGCAGAGGTCTCAACAACAACAAAAAGTTCGAAGAAAAAGAAATTTAGCCGTCTCCTCTCCATTGAGCCTGAATGATATAATCACATGCACACGCAGGGGCGACCCGTATGGCTGTCTCCGTGTGACCAAGCAATCTGTCTGACTGCACGCATGTGGTGGTGTGTGCTTGTGCGTGGGTGGGTGGAGAGAGCTGGGGCCGCCTGTCAGTCTGACTTGCAGTGAAACAGGCGCATGGACTCAAGGAGAAGCAAGAGGTGCATCACATCATGAGATTGTCCTGGTCACGCCACGGCCAGGCACATCACAGTAGCTCGTATTGGCGAAGGTGCATTCGCTGAATGATATCTCGACAGTCATTGAACACCCGTCGGATGTTCTCTGTGTCAACAGCACACGTAAAGTGAGGATAACAGTAGTGACGCCCGTCTCCACTTGCAGTGCTGATTCTCTGCAAACACACCACAAGATCATTAGTGTTACAAGACACACACAAACCATAAAGAATGGTGAACATCTCCAACCTTCTTTGTTGGTTCTGAGTGGTATTTTCAAATTTGATATGTAAATCAGCTCAAAGCCATATTCCTCACCCACACACAGACACGCACAAAGATATTGAAAACAAAATCTGTCATCAACCTGCGGCAACCTTGAAAAGTATCCTTATTTGATTGCTGATATTTTACCAATTTCATCCTAACTCTGAAAGCAATGTCAGGTTCTTTCTTTTAAACAGATAACACAATTCCAAAGGGAGGAAGCAAAACCTACCAAAAATTCATCCCTGATGTAGTATTTTGCACGGACAACTTCAGGATCATCTCCTGGCTCTGCTGTGGCTGAAACAGAAAATGCAAACTGCTGTTAGCAAACTAAATCATTCTTTGTTTTCTCTGTCTTCACTCTCTGCAAGCCAGCCATCAACACCAGCAGAAAAGGAGAGGGCAGGCTGCGTCCAGGCATCATATCACCTTTCGCTCAGTGCCCCTGGCACCTCCTGTAACATTTGGTAATTCCTGACCTATATGTTGCTGTGCTGTGATGCAAAAGAGCAGCGTGACATTGCCCATGGCTTGACAGCATTTAGCTCCTGCTGGTCTGTCCGCACCAACACAGGGAGGGACCGAGCGCGTCACATTTGGATGACTGATCTGAAGAGATAGTGCACGCCAATGCAGCAGAAATAAGACATAAATAAGCAACAATCTTCAAAGCCAGCATGTCTGCATGCACCCCATCAACCAACCAAACAGTCAATCAACCAATACATCAATCTTCAAAGCCAGCATGTCTGCATGCACCCCATCAACCAACCACACAGTCAATCAACCAATACATCAATCTTCAAAGCCAGCATGTCTGCATGCACCCCATCAACCAAGCAAACAATCAATCAACCAATACATCAATCTCAATCTGTCACCCTGTATCTCTCCTGCACTTGCCACCCTGTGCCTATTGCCTCCAACTGTACAGGGATCGCGTTTACGCACAATTTTTGCGTATTTGACGCATTTTAAAAGTTGCTGACGCGGTTTTTTCGCCGCGCCGCGTAAGCCATGCGCAAAAATATTGTAACTTTTTCTTGTCTTCACGCAGCGCTTTTGCTCTGACTTAATAATCACCCGATCCTGAAACTGACTATAGGGCTCGAGAAGTGACGACACACATGAAATCTGCGCGTCAAAACTAAAGTCCGTTTCTTTTTGCATTCAAGTATCGCAAACGAACGTAATGAGGATATTACCAGATAATGTCTTGTCGGATAATGAAACAGACATTAGCTGCTCTCCCATCTCGCGCTTCCAAAAGGCGGAAAGTGTGTCTAGTCGTATTAGAGCGGGAAACAAACTCGCAAGGCCCGAAGGTTGGAGACAGCAGGGGTGTTATTCGACAGGCGTGCGCGGAGTTCGACAGGAAAACTCGCCGTATTTAGGTAAGGAGTGTCTTTAAGTCTTTCGTGCGTGTTTTGTTTGTGTCTGTACGTGTTTTCGTAGTACGCAAAAATATTGGTCCGTGACGCGGTTTTTTTCGTTTCGTTGCGTATGACTTGCGCGTTTTTTAAAAAGCTAGCGCGATCCCTGACTGTACTACTATCACTTCCTAGCACATGGTCATATTATAATGACAAACGACACTCACAACTCTTACTCTCACTAACAACAATTGGTAACTAAAAATTGTAACCAACCACAGGGCTCCATTACTTATTTCCTATCCAAGAAATTCAAACTAACTCTTGAGTCTTGGCCTTTTTTATGCACTACAAATGCAAACAGATTTTTTCCTCATCATATTCCTTTAAGGTGCACATTTTCCCACTGAGAACATAAACTTCTGTGCCAAAACATTATACAGTACCTACAATGACCAGCGGAAAACTTACCATCCTGTGGGACCTGGTAGCGGGCATACTCTGGAAAGTAGTCTTCTATCTTGGACTTGCCTGCTTTCACCTTCTCTGCCAACAGGTCTTGCTTGTTCAGAAATAAAATCACTGATATCGTCCGCAACCACCTGAAACAGTGAAGGTTACAGTCAAGTAAGTCATATAAATTTATTGTGTTAGCTACAAGCTGTATAGTAATAACGTGAGCAGCTGGATGTAACATCTTTTACTGTGTGTGATCAAGCACTTTTCTTTTTAAATGCCTTTTAAATTCTGTGTGATACAAGACATTTATTCTCTGGAATACCCCCAGGATCATCTCAAACCCCCTTCCCCTTTTTGATACTGACCTATTGTTCCAAATGCTCCGAAACAGTTCTAGGGATTCCCGAAGCCGGTTTTGACTTGCGTCTTCTCGTAATACCAGGTTGTATCCACTGCAGGCCGTGACAAAGATGATGGCTGTCACATCGTTGAAACACTGTATCCATTTCCTCCTCTCGTCCCTCTGACCACCCACGTCAAACATGCTGTGGAAACAAACACACAGTTTTCAATATTTTCTAAACATTACAAATCGGTTTAGTGCCAGAAAGGGTAAGAGTTGGCATCAAACATCAGAAGGGCAAAAATGAAAACGCCCTCTCAATATTGCAGATAAAATAATAAATAAAAGTTTCTTTTGATTTCATGTACGTTCCTGCCAAACTCTTCCCGTTAGAAATTTCACACAAAGAGAATCACAACCTCAAATTCAAACAGACAAGACAATGCAAAATCGAATCCTTTGGCAGCACAAATGTATGAACATCATGTAAACCTTATCATTCTGATTCACATCACATCATCCCCCCCCCCCCCCAAAAAGAAAAAAAACCCCAACTAAAGCAAGTAAAGCAAAACCACTTCTGATCATTCCTCCCCAAAAATCATCATACTCATACCGTAACTTGGAAGTTTTGCTACTGACAATACAAATTAACAAAAAGAAAGTTAAAACACAGTTGCAGATAAGTAATGAATCTGTTGTTTATGAAAGACTGCCTCACATGCAAGTTATAATGAGTCCTCGCTGGCCTTTAGCTACATGTATGTTAATCTTAACCAAGAAGGAATCCTGCTCAACCCAGACCTGTTTACCCTAAACCCGAGGCAAGAGTACTTTCCCAAAAAGTTGAGTGTATTTTTCAAAAAATTGGTGTACTTTGCAAGCAAAGCCATATGGGCTAGGGAAAATGTACGCGTGGGTGCAAACGTGTTTGTGTAAGAATAGCATGTCTTGTGAACACCTTCACAATTTAACTCCTTCCAATACAACAGGGATACATTTTATTTACCTGTCAGTTTAGAGCATTATAACCAGTGTCTTCCAAACAGATTGATAATGAAAAGATTAAGTTCGTGAAATAACATCTGCGGTTGACAGTGGCAAGTTCAGTTTTACAATCATCTCAGAAAACATTGCTTCAGCACGGACTACAGCCTTTTCTTCTGGCAGGATTTGCTTTGCGGGAATGAACTTCATAATTCCATGGCAGCTTTCAGCGGATTTCTTTGCAGCAACCTTGTCCAGGTGAGTTTTGGAACTGCAGTGTCGTTCGATGTCATATTTCCCAGCATGGGCAACGGAAAAATCTGATTTACAATACTTGCAGTGTGCATGACTTTTTCCTATAGTAGACTCCACAATTCCTGGCTCTTTTATATTTCTCCAAAAAATCTGCTGCTTCTGCTGTTTAGACTTGGTACAGTCATCCGAAACTGGCACATTTTACCGCTTCATTTTGCCACAATTGTCCAGACGATCGCACGTGCCAACAACTGAACAAGCTTTCCACAGCTAAAGACTCGCTGTCATGGTTATCTCCCTTCGACCGAAATCGGTATCAGTTGTACCATCCCGTAATCAGCACACCAACACCGGAAAACGCATTCTAGACTTTTTCCTATGCGTATTTTGTGCGTGTGTCGCGTATTTGCGTACCGATAATAATTTGGCGTACAAAATACGCCCAAATCGTACTGGTCAACAGGTCAGTCTGGTCTGCCAACCCCTGACCATCCCCACAAGGATGTTATGCCATCTAATACACTTTCTTTAAAAATTAGAAACAGCAGAAAATCAGACAACACTATCGTCTGATTTCACAGGCAAGGCATGACAAAATACACTTTTTGGCACTAAAAATACTTACTGAAAATTAACTTTATCGACTGTGAACTTTGTTTCAAAAATGCCGGAAGTTAATACTCGACACCGCAGTATATCCTGCTCTGTGGGTGTGTAGTCCGGCTGCTTCACTATGTGCACTCTGTCTAAAAAACTGAAACAAACAAATGACAATCATTAATTATTGAAAAGACATTCACAGGCTAAACACAAATGTAAAAGCAAAACAAACAAACAAATGTTTTTTTAAATCCATTCATACAAACAAACAAAAAGAAGCTTCTGATTTTGAAAGCCACTTCTGCCATCCTTTTATCTCTCTCACAGACACTGTCTATCATTTTCCAAGAGAATTTTTGTAGAAAAGAAACATGAATGCAGACTTCCTTTCTTTAAAACTGAAACAAAACCTGAGCGCACACAAAAATGATGCTGTTCCCCCCAAAAAGGGCTTTGTGTAGCTCACAATGCTTGAGCTGTATAACAGACGCGAACGCCAGAGACTCACTGCTTTTACAACGCAAGTGTTCATGCTTCAATTCATCGACAAAGAAGGTGAGCAAGAATTATGAAGCAGAGTGGGTAACAGACAAACAGTGAGAAGGATCTGTGTCCGTGTAGCAAGGTTAAAGACAATGGGGGAGGGAGAGGGAAAGGAAAGATACACAGACACAGAGAGAGAAAGAGAGAGAAAGAGAAAGAGGAGGGGGGGGGGAGACAGAGAGAGAGAGAAAGAGAGAGAAAAAAAGATGAGTCAGAGGGGGGAAGAGAGAGAGAAAGAGAGAAGAGAGAAGAGAGAGAGAGAGAGAGAGAGAGGAGAGAGAGAGAGAGAGAGAGAGAGAGAGAGAGAGAGGAGAGAGAGAGAGAGAGAGAGAGAGAGAGAGAGAGAGAGAGAGAGACAGTCAATTGCCTAAGCTGGCTGCACAAGCCGGTATTGATAGGGGAAACCTGGGAGTGTGCAGAAACACAGTGCAGCCAGTGAGCCACAGCTACACAGACACCAATCTGTCTTGCAGTCTGGCCTGAATGCTGCTAATGCTCTATCATCCATTCCTTCCCAATCAATACTCATAAATTAACAAGGGCCACGGCTAAATTTAGCTATGCACTGGGGCAAAATTAGCCAGCATTACTAGAAGACAGCCTGGAGTACAGAGTGTGTGGAAGGCTGGGGGTTTATCCTGGAGCTGTGCCTTCACTCAAGCGAATGAGTAAGGGGACATGGCACCCGTTCATTGGCACTGGCGCTTGATTCTGATTCGCACAAAGTAACACAGCATAACACTGGGCCAGATTTTGCCAAGGAGCAAATTACGTGAACCTAGTCAATCTCACACAGGATTTCGGCCTTATTCTTGCAGAGTAGGATATGCGCCAAAATGGCTGCGATCTGCTGGCCGATGTGAATGTGTGATGTATTGTGTAAAAAAAAATCCATCTCACACGGCATAAATAAATCCCCGCGCCTTGAATTATATTATGTGCGCAATATAAATTGCATAAAATAAAAATTTAAAAATAAAATAAATCCCTGCGCTTGGAACTGTACCCACGGAATACGCGCGATATAAGCCTCATATTGATTGATTGATTGAGACATAAGCTGCAAGCAGACATTGGGTATCTGAACGTCATAAATAAGTCATCAGATACCTGCCAAGAATCTGTTAGCTTTCTGAGATTTCAGTTTGAATTGCAGCCGCACTACACCAAATTGCACGAAACCTAACAAATGGGAAGGATACATCGTACACAGTAAAATCTAACATGCACAACCATGTACGACAACTATGAGGTGTGCTCAGCTTTGCCAAAGAACGAACAAAGCCAGTGTATTAATAGTAAACTGATCAAGGATTAAGTACATATGCAACCAACAGCCAAAGACTTTCCCCTAAAGGTTTTCTGTGCATTATTAGACTTTGCCCATGGAAATCCGTAGTACAATGATTTATCAACTTATTAATCCCCCCCCTCCCCCGTACGTTCAGCACAATTTCGCTTGACAAAACTTGATCTGTCAAATACATAAAACTATTCTTCCTGCCTAATCCTATTATTGTCACAAAGAACACACCGAAACTCACAGGACAGAAGAATAACTTAGTTAAGGGTTTTGAAATCTGTGTGCCCTTTTGCAGAGACAGGTACATTGCTGACAATGCAAACCCTGTCATGTTAACCCCTAGTTTTCCTCTAATAGATCTATTTCAATACCAAAGTAATTTCACACCAAGTTTCAGCAAACGGTTTTCCTTATCGTTACTGGTGGTATTACTGGTGATTCTGTAAGTAAGCTTGGCACAGTGAAAGTACAAATGGCCAAGCCAGCTACCATTCTGCTCAAATGTGATCAATTTGAAGGTGACCAGTGCCTCAGCTCACCCATATCTATTACAGGACATGAAAAGAGCCAAGCAATGGGTCCCAGCCAGGGAGGCCACTATCTAATCTGGCATAAGGGGTCTGTCCAAACACAAGCTGACTACCAAGGAGGGGGGGGGGGGGGCACTTGACTTCAGCCTTTTTGTAAATAAAAACCTTACCCTCCACTGATTTTGACCAACGCCTCATTCAATGTCCACTACTACAGCCCTGTAGTCTTCAGTTGTGAGTACTGGCTACCTTGCTGTATTCACAACAAAAACCACTGTCACACACACAGAAAACTCATTTTGATTTAAATGCTACTAGAATCATGGCTCTGTGACAGGATATGTTTGTACCGTAACTGCGGAACCATCCTTTTCATCAAAGCAAAATCAGAATATTTCATGAAGGTCTCTAGGGCTAAAAAAAAAAATAAATAAACCCACCCTGCTCCACTCATACTCCATTCTAATGTGCTCTATAATTACCAATCAAAATTGAATTGTAAAACCCTCATTGCACAGTTTCACTGCTTCATTCAACAGGTGAGTACCGTTGGTCAAAACCTTGAAATCAAAGTTGACTCAGGTGCCTGTAGTCAAACCAAGTACCTGTGTTTGTGTAGATATGTGTGCTGTTCGCCAAGTATGCCCCCAAAAAGAGAGAGAGGGGGGGGGGGGGGAGGGAGGGAGGTTGTTCTGGCACACATGAAATTGTTGATAAAAACAATTTGCAATCTCACCACAAATCAAAATCTGCATCAAGCACCTTCATGACATATTAGATAAGCAGAAGGAACAAGTTGACCTGCAAGTGCGGCTATTCCATGGTGAGGTAACCACATCTAACTAGCCAACCAAACAAGTGAATGGCACTGGCAACATGTTCTTTGACCTGGTGACATCAACTGTATCCTATGGCTGCATCCCTCCCCCAGCCAATGACCCACTTTTCTGCTTCTCAATGAAAAAATCGATACAGGGAAAATGGCCTACCCTTTTCACTATTCTAACATTCTCAAGGCCCCAGTCAAAAGCCGGTGAAAGGCCAGTATCCTGTTGTCACTTTATCCATGCGCATTGTCCGTTTGTGTGTGAGTGTTTTTGTAGGATGCTTTGGGGTGGGCTTGGGGTCAACAATCCAGAGGACGCATGCACTTGCATCCCCCCCCCCCCCCCCCTACTTATCTTCCTAGACTAGCATCAGGGTTTCAGACTGCAAACAATGACACTGCTTTCCCTCTCGCTCAGCCTGGCAAAACACAACATGTACTGTTCTCGTGCTCAGCCATGGCATTGAGATACAGAAGTGGAGCAACACTACGTGTGTGAGCGTGTCGGTGTGAGCGTGAGTGAGTGTGAGCGAGCTGCACGCGCAGCGGGCCTAAAATGTGTGCAAGATGTGTAGACCGGCGGCTATTATTAGCACCGGGGATGAGTCACAGGTTCTACATTTAGCCCGGCAGCAGCCAAAAGGTTCGTGGCCTGACCCGCTTGGGTCAGGGCTGTGCTGGGTCATCTCACGAAACTCTCACACAGCCCGGCCACCGCCACCTTACAATGCTTCCACCCGCTTTCCATTTCACACACACCCCCGTTTCACTTCTCTTTTTGCGGTCAATGTCTTATGATAATGGGCTCCGGGCGTACAATGCAAACCGTGCGCAGGCCTGCAAAATGACAACTACTCTCGGCTCCGATCGATTCGGGGCCGACGCTGCACGGTACGCCCATTGCGGAAGCGCATCTGTTTCACGATTTAATATATCTGAAATTGTCTGCTAAAAAATACGCAACTCGACACAGACGGAGGCTAAAATTAGTCATGCTAATGTACTGTTCTGAAGTGCCTGCCGCGCCAACCTCTCGCGGTACATCCATGCTATAAAGCAAATCATTCTGCTCTCTCAGCATCAGCTGCTGACAAACAACACACTGCTCCTTCTTCAGCGGAAGTCTAGTTCGGTGTGGGCAAAACTGTACGTAATAATACACAATAACACAACAAGGCAAGAGCAAGCAGCAATAAGGCCAAAAAAAAAAATAGGTCTGTTTACGGTAACCCGACCGACCCTAGTTTTTTCGCGCGACCCTAGACTTTTTTTTGGCATTTGGGGAAAAAAAAAAAAAAAAAAAAATCCTTGTTTTTTTTGGCAAAATAACGTAAAAATATGGTTTTTTGGAAAAAAAAAATAAAAAAAAATAAAAATCCCGACCTACCGACCCTATTTTTTTGGCCTATGTTACCGTAAACAGACCTATTTTTTTTTTGGCCTAATAAAATATGAAGTGAAAAATGTGCGTTGACTCCGAATTGTAGTTGCTAGCGGTAGAAAGGAATCACAACATATCGCAAATGACAGCAAAAGACTAATGTTCAACAGTGTACACAGATATACATGTGTAAAAAATAAGGCATTTAGATTCGCTCAGCTGAGCTGTAGCAAATCCGACTCCATTTCATCCCATTCAGTGAAAGTAGGTCGTCTCACAACTCACGCTTGACAGTGAGAAATGGGGGTGTCACACTTACTCCCCTAATGAAACCATAATGGACCTCCTGTTGCCAAAAATAGACGACCAAGAGAAATTACGGAGAGGATGACATTGTGTCTTCATGTATATAAGGTAACAGAGTACACAAATAGAAAATATTCAAATTGCTGTTGAAAAAAACTCGGAACCTTGTTCAGTGATGAGTTCTGATAAAATGGACCCACTGTTTAGTTAGGATACTGCTTTTCAGATTTTCTTATATATATATATAATTATATACATAGGTTTTTCTCCCCCACACCCCAATTCTATGCTTTTTCGTCAACCCATCTGTTCACCATTAAAGGTACACTTCATACTCTTTTAAATTCTGAAAACAACCATTCTGTAATCATTTAAAAGAGTGTCAATTAAGAACGGCATCTGGCATATTTAATTCTTTACTTGAGTCATATACAAAAAAAAGATTAAATTGAAAGGCCTGGACATAATGTTTGCCTCATCAACCTGCCTGCTTATCGTTCAAGTGTTCTTGCCAGAGGAAAACAGCTCTCTACAAACAGACAGTGCAGCTGCATCAAGGTGTCATGTACTTTTACCCAGACAAACTATTCACACAGTATAAATGCACCACTCTCAGGTAAAATATGACATGACGGTCTGTAGCAGTGCAATCATGACAGTCTGTTACAATACAACAAATTCCCCACTCCAAGCCAGTGTTGTTGCCAGGCCTCGGTCTTCGGTCTCTGACGCATTCCTTTCTGATTTGACGCATTGGACCTAGTCTTGTCCGGTCGGTTGACCGATAGTTTTTACGTTTTGGTGGTCAACTGACCGTTACATATTCGTACAAGGCGGACAAGGTCTGCAATGAATGGAATGGGAGTTGCAAAGTCGGAAAACAAACCCCGATCGAAATGCTCATGTTCGCTACGAGTGAAAATGCACTCGGTGCCGAGTCCGTGTTTGTCGTCATTGACACTCGAGGCTGCGTTTACGGAAATACCCGATCCAGCCGGTGTACCTATTTACCGAAAACGGCGCAAACAGTGGAAAGTTCATCAATATACTACGGCATGGTAATGCGAAGATCAGGCAGGATCCCTACATTCGCACACCGGGCACTGTATTGGAAAGGGTAGGCCAGGAATGTCAGGAGCGCCATACACTAATTTCTGTGAGAATCAGATAATAAAGTGTTATCATTGTTCAATGGCTTTGTCATTTTTGCGTAAAAAGATAGATTTAACTCCAGACTGTAAGTTATTTTGCATTGCATGTATCAAAGGTATGGCGCTACAATTTTGACCTATTGTTTTTTTAAAGCCAGGACATTTGGACCTATTGGTTTTTTTAAGGGAGGTCCAAATAACCTATTATGTATCGATTGGACATTGGATTTCCCTTCTTTGAGCCATGTGACGTCAGAGGCCTACAAAACTTCATATTTGGGCGTTTCAGGTTGACCGAAACTTCAAAGGAACTACAAAACACACACGTCATGTGTTTGATCGCATGTGTGTGTGCTCGTTCAATCGTCAAAACAACAACAAAGTCAGTACATGACGTGTGTTTTGTAGTTCCTTTAAGTTTCGGTCAACCTCAAACGCCCAAATATGAAGCTTATGTGTTTGATTGCATGTGTGTGTGTTCGTTCGACAATCGTCAAAACAACAACAAAGTCAGTACCTGAAAGGAATTCGATCGATACATAAATGTTATTTGCGTTTTTGACCAAAATATGACATTTTACACAGATCTCGACAGTCATTGTTCATTGTTCATCGGAGAACAATGACTGTCTCGATCTGTGTAAAATGTCATATTTTGGTCAAAAACGCAAATAACGTATAGTCTTCTGAGGCTGGCAACAACACTGCAAGCAATTATGTGCGACATGAAACTTCCCTGCTCTCTTCACAGACCATGAGTGTGTGCCTCAGTGCAAACATGAGGGGGGGGGGGGGGGCCGGGGGGGGGGGGGGGGGGACTGAGAGAGGGACTGAGAGAGAGACTGAGGGACTGAGAGAGAGAGAGAAACTGGCAGACTGTGCCACAAGAATTGGTGATTTTCACATGTCACACCACCAACTAACTCTTCCTTTTCCAACCACAACCCCCTTCCCTCACCACACTTCTAATGCTTATTCCTGATCCTGACTAGACTAGACACCCATATAATCCACCTTTTACAGTCAGTGTACATAATCTGTGCACACCATGACTTCAGACTAACACATTTTGCCTTGCAATTGCATGCACACGTTTTTCATGTCTTGAACTCGGACAATCGGAGACGCTCTAGTGGCTGGCGTGTTTCATAAATGGTTGTTTTTGTTTGTTTTCCATACAGGTGACATAAACATATATAATATCAGATGACAGTCCTATGTGGTCTGAGTGATGTCAGTGGCACAATGCACTCGGTGAGTCAGATACAATGAGACTAAGGGAAACCCAGGAACAACCCTACATAATATTGTCAATGGCCCAGTGCCAAACCTCCCAGTCCCAACTCAATGATTAAAGAAACTCGAGTGGGGAATAGTTTTACCTGATCAGTCAGACACCTAACTGAATCATACTGCTATTCATAGTCTGAACAAACATACACATCCGGCAGTGTCAGTTACTGTCATGCCACATAAAGTGGATTCTGTTACTTTGTATTTCCCTTTTATTTTGATTTTTTAACTACTGTATAAATTATGCATGTAAGAATGACTTGGATACACTGTGCAGTACATTTTTGGTGTTGGCACAATAAAAATGTAGCTTTGTTCGAAATTTGTTTAATTCTTTTTAAACATCAACCACACTGTCACTGCCCGATAAACAGTCGACAGTGACAGCTTCGCAAACAAAACATGCTCCCATCCACAGACATATGTACATCACAAGTATTCATCTGTACACGCCCGAATCTTCAAGCATTTCCCTTGAGATGTTTTCTTTGGACAGTCTAGTTGCCCAATTAGACAGAAATATGATATCTATGCCTCGACACGTCCAAACAAAATGATAATGCATTCTTTCCTTGCCCTCTTGATGAGCATGACAGTTGTTTCGCCCCCTCCCAAGCCTGCGGCAAGAGATTTTTACATTTGACAGTCGGCTGTAGACCCGTAAGTAGACAACAACATACATCAAAACACAGCCAAGAAAAACTGTCTCGCGAAAGGGGAAAATTCTGGTGAGAACACTTTTCACCGTACTGTGCTTCGAAAGCTGGAAAACGACTCTACTTCCCGAACAGACCCTCTCCTCCAACAATTGTCCTCCCCCCATTTTCTCTCCCCCAAACCTTCACCCCCCTTCAATTAACAGTGAACACACTTCTGGCTTCCCCCTTTTGTCACCCCCCACGAAACTGGAAAGCCTAATAAAATCCTGTTTGATAGCGGTGTATTTTTAGCAGCAGCCTTCGGGCGGCGTGTATTTTTAGCTGTTGAGTCCTTCCACTACCACACCATACCGCTGAGCGTTCACCGAGGGCAAGGGAGCAATCGAGCTTGCAAAAGCCGCTTCAGACTTCCAACGCACTGTGTCTGTGTGTGTGTGTGTGTGTCGGGGAACTGGGGCTGAAAGGTGGGGGTAGGCGAACAGGCGAAGGGTATGGTGGTGTGTGTGTCTTACGATTGTTCGTGACTAGTTCAGTACTTGTATATACTATGCGTGCTCACTGCTCTTACAACCGAGTAGGTAACGGTCTGGTTTTTGCGCTGGCAGCTATGACAGTGCTCTCTCCAGATTGCCAAAGTACACAACTGCATCCCCGCTCATTCCGAAATCCACCACCTCACAAATAGCTCAAATAGAAACCGAGAATGCAACAGGAAAAGAAAGCAGCCAATGACTAAGTGAAAATGGGACCTTCTATACTGCATTTCTTTCTTCCCTGTCGGGGAAGTAGGCCAAAGATCCCACACAGTGGCTTAGTTTGCTGTGATTTCGATTTTCAAAAGAAGGCTGAAGTTCAAACGATCATGTGATTGAAACCACGAATTTAACACACACACTGTGACACACCGCTTGAACAAGTTCATAGTATTACACAGGCAAAGCTAAAAACGCCACGAACGATACGATTAGCAAAAGACATTTTAGACAGACACACTGCTTTGCTCCACCTAACATTAATCCCCCACAGTACAACACCTCGTGGACCCCTACAAGATATGGACTGCCAAAAAGTCTCTTCAGTCAGCTATGAGAGGAATGCAAGGCCGGGCATTGTCAAGTGGACACATTAGCCGGCATATTACTGTCCCCCCGCATTGAGGGACATTTCTATCAGACCTCATTCAGGATACTGATCGTACAATTCAGATGACAAGATTTGCCCCCCCCCCCCCCTTTCCCCTATAACAGTAGCTCAGCTACATGATATGACTGACTTGAAGCTCTGTGATTTGGGCTGCTCCTATCAAATCAGGTAAAATGCATTCGTGGCAATGCTAAAAATGGAATCTAATCCATCAAAGTCAAACACAGCACTCATCCTTATTCACCTGACAATGATGTGCAGTTACAAGCGATAGTAGCTCTTCAGCTATAATAAAGTGCAAATCTCATCCACTAAATTGTATCCCTCGAACCTTGGCAGACTGTCAAATGTAAAAACAGTGACAAAAAATTAAAATTAAAATAAAAAATAAAACTAATGCTTGTTTCTGAATCTCAGTCATGGAGTAACTAATAACATTTTCATCCTGAGCTCATATATTAGATCGGGAAGGTGTGCATAAATAAGAGGCAGAGGAAAAGCAATGATTATTACCAGTCATAATGATAATACAAAACTCACACAAGCAATATGAAAAATTGAATCAGAACTCAGTCAAACATCAAAGCAGATAAATACAAAATTTTACTAGTCTACTTATTTTTCAAAATGTCTGCATGTCACATGGCATCTGAAAGCTTGCGTAAATCCACATATTTTTCGGTTTACCTTCAATAAAACATCACAATGCAGAGACAAAATCTATCAGACCACATGTGAACATTCGCACAGACAGACAGAAACATCAGACCACATGTGAACATTCGCACTGACAGACAGAAACATCAGACCACATGTGAACATTCGCACTGACAGACAGAAACATCAGACCACATGTGAACATTCGCACTGACAGACAGAAACATCAGACCACATGTGAACATTTGCACTGACAGACATCAGAGCACATGTGAACATTCGCACTGACAGACAGAAACATCAGAGCACATGTGAACATTCGCACAGACAGACAGAAACATCAGACCACATGTGAACATTCGCACTGACAGACAGAAACATCAGAGCACATGTGAACATTCGCACTGACAGACAGAAACATCAGACCACATGTGAACATTCGCACTGACAGACAGAAACATCAGACCACATGTGAACATTCGCACTGACAGACAGAAACATCAGACCACATGTGAACATTCGCACTGACAGACAGAAACATCAGACCACATGTGAACATTCGCACTGACAGACAGAAACATCAGACCACATGTGAACATTCGCACTGACAGACAGAAACATCAGACCACACGTGAAACATTCGCACTGACAGACAGAAACATCAGACCACATGTGAACATTCGCACAGACAGACAGAAACATCAGACCACATGTGAACATTCGCACTGACAGACAGAAACATCAGAGCACATGTGAACATTCGCACAGACAGACAGAAACATCAGACCACATGTGAACATTCGCACAGACAGACAGAAACATCAGACCACATGTGAACATTCACACTGACAGACATCAGAGCACATGTGAACATTCGCACAGACAGACAGATTCACAGAAACATCAGACCACATGTGAACATTCGCACTGACAGACAGAAACATCAGACCACATGTGAACATTCGCACTGACAGACATCAGAGCACATGTGAACATTCGCACAGACAGACAGAAACATCAGACCACATGTGAACATTCGCACAGACAGACAGAAACATCAGACCACATGTGAACATTCACACTGACAGACATCAGAGCACATGTGAACATTCGCACAGACAGACAGAAACATCAGACCACATGTGAACATTCGCACTGACAGACAGAAACATCAGAGCACATGTGAACATTCGCACTGACAGACAGAAACATCAGACCACATGTGAACATTCGCACTGACAGACATCAGACCACATGTGAACATTCGCACTGACAGACAGAAACATCAGCGCACATGTGAACATTCGCACTGACAGACAGAAACACACACATACAAATTATACATCAGATTAATACTTACTACTGAGCACAGTCTATGAGCTGGAATTCGTTCGCCCTTTCGTAGCATTGTTGAACTCCCTTGTCTTTCCACAAAATTTCTGTGTGCTCGTAGAATTCCTACAAACAGGAAGAGAAAAAAAACCAGGATTGGAGGTTTGTTTTGAAAGTCAAAAAATATATTTGCTCTCTACTACAGTGTTTGAACAAAAATAACTAACAGTGTTTGAACAAAAATAACTAACTCGTAACTAAAATCAGCTATCAATTACTTCATGGTCTCTTTGTCTGCACAAAACATGTTTCAACCAAGCACGAAGTAGAAGGGGTGAGGAGGTGGGCTAAAGCAGATCAAATTGTTCAAAAGCTAAAAACAGAATAATTATGATATAAAGTAGAGATTTGAGCATTGGGTGTGCATCTGTTACACTCGCGCGCTAAGAGGGTGGAGGGTGCTAGGGGAGGGATGTGCACTGAAGGATGCCTGATAAAGTAGTACAGTTTGAGACAGCAGTTGATATCTCTTTCAGTCTTTGCCAGACAATGCCCAAATCATTTCAAAATGTACAGGAATTCCCTGTAATATCACTACAAGAAGCATCATGAGTGTAAATCCATCCTCTTTCTTTATTTGGTGTTTTACGTCGTTTTCAACCACGAAGGTTATATCGCGACGGGGGAAGGGGGGAGATCGGATAGAGCCACTTGTCAATTGTTTCTTGTTCACAAAAGCACGAATCAAAAATTTGCTCCAGGAGCTTGCAACGTAGTACAATGTATTACCTTACTGGGAGAATGCAAGTTTCCAGTACAAAAGACTTAACATTTCTTACATACTGCTTGACTAAAATCTGTACAAAAATTGACTTATATTCTATACAAGAAACACTTAACAAGGGTAAAAGGAGAAACAGAATCCGTTTGTGGCCTCTTACGACATGCTGGGGAGCATCCGGTAAATTCTTTCTCGTCCCAACCAATATGGGACTCCCCCTAACCCGCGGGGGGTAAATCCATCCTCAAAAATGTTACTGTCTGTCTCATCGGACAAGTGCGCCTACATAGACAGTTATGCACTCACAGGCTCAGATTAGTTTGTGATGCGTGTTTTTTTTTTTTAAGTTTGTTTTATTATCACCGACAGGTACACACACTTATTGTGTACACCAAGTCCTACATCTGTCTGACGGGTCAGTCTCAATGGCTGTGAGCCAGAATGCAGTAAGTTGGGTCAACCCACTTGGTGGCATCGATGAGTAAAGCCTACAAAATCGAAGCAGCACAGGCACAATAACCGCTGTGGCTTTGACAATGTGGATGACACACTCGAGCAGCCGTGGCACAGAGCTAAATCAGCGGAAGAAAGGGCTTGCTCTTCTGACAGGCCGCTTAACTGCCGGTCTAGCACTAATTTCTGAAACCGGCTCCCAACTTTTTTTCCCCTTGGAGTGCTGGCCTGATCAATAGGGGTTACCAATGCTCCCTGACCATGATGTAGCTCACATAACTTACACATCCCCCCCCCCCCCCCCCCCCCTTCCTTGCATGACTACAGAAGCACATGCGACTTTCTTCTCCCAGAAAGCCAAGCAAAAAGGTGGCTATAAGTATAACTATGCCTTGAAAACAAGAGCTGGTGCAATCCTCAAAACAGCCAAAAATACATGTAGTGCACAGGATAGATTGGTATTGCAGAGGCACAATTCAAGACAGGCTGGAGTATTCAATAATAACAAAACCAACACAAACATCCTGCAAACTCAAGAGAACTACATCAGTACATGTATACACATTAAAAAAAACACTTCCATGCAGTTAAAAGCAACAACTTAAAAATCCTAAAATAAGCCATGCCACACACTTACACGCAGTCATGTATACACTCAAGTACATCATCAACATCAAACACAGACAAAACTAACCAAAGAGCTGAAACATATGCTTGTGACATCAAACACAGATTTGTTATGCTGACTCCTCTCTTCATACTTTGCAGTTTCATTTGATTTGTCCCTGACTCACCACACACAACCACCACCAATATCAATATGCAGAACATCTTTTAAAAGATGCACCCATCTCTCTTTTGAAAGTCACACACACCACTCAAAAGTTAAATCTGATCACACAACTAACCGGTGGGTAGTCAAAATCCGGCTGACTGGCGACATCCTGGATATAGTCCACACGGAACTGGTCATCTGGATGTTCAAGGTGTACAGGTGGGTTCAGAGTGCTCATGGCTCCAGTTATCGTCTGCAAAAATGAAACATATGGCACTGACAAAAATGTTTCAAATTCACAGCAACACTAGTTATAAACCTACTTAAATTATAACTGGTGCAACAATTTCTCACTTCATCAAGGTAATTCAGCCTACAGCAAGCACTAAGCACACGACAGGCGCAGGATAACGACAGCCCGTGATAGTGCATTCACATACAATATCCCTTGCAATTTTGACCTCAGCATTGACCATGTACAAAGATGGAATGCAAAATGGTTGTAACTAGAGTGCAAGTGCTTTGTTTTGTGCCTCCAATTGGATAAGAAACCAAAAAGAATGTCGCAATCTTTACGTAAACAAGCAGGTTTCTTGTGGACACTGCAATATCACGATGAACTCCACGCAAGCTTCCTCATCACACTTAATCAGTTAATGCATCTCAAATAGAAACGGACAAACTTAAAACTGACGTGTCGACACATGCTCAAGAACTCATGTAATATTCGAAGTTAAGATTTCTATTTTCACCCCGCAGAACTGTGTGCCGAGTTGGATTAATCTGTAGAGCGCTCAACAACCCATTCTTACCCAGCGGTCACCGGATAGAATCTGTAGAGCGATCAACAACCCATTCTTACCCAGCGGTCACCGGTTAGAATCTGTAGAGCGATCAACAACCCATTCTTACCCAGCGGTCACCGGTTAGAATCTGTAGAGCGATCAACAACCCATTCTTACCCAGCGGTCACCGGTTAGAATCTGTAGAGCGATCAACAACCCATTCTTACCCAGCGGTCACCGGTTAGAATCTGTAGAGCGATCAACAACCCATTCTTACCCAGCGGTCACCGGTTAGAATCTGTAGAGCGATCAACAACCCATTCTTACCCAGCGGTCACCGGTTAGAATCTGTAGAGCGATCAACAACCCATTCTTACCCAGCGGTCACCGGTTAGAATTTCTTAATTGGAAAGAATATGTGTTTAACTTTAATTTTTCTAATTTTTCTTTATTTTCTGAACTCGTAATTCTTGGATTTTATTCCTTTGAATTCATTCCAAAGGTTTTGATTGGTGTATTGAAAATCGAACTTAACTAAGGGATGCATATATATTTATTGAGTACATGTACTTCCAGTGAACGATTTCCCAGAATGAACCATTTTATTTTTAGTAACATCGGCTTCTGGGAAAAGCCCAATGGCCAGTTGTATTAGGTGCGTTGACAGCATGTAATGGTGGTAGACTACTTCTAATTATAATGTACAGGGTGACACGAAAAAAACAGATCCCACCAAAAGTTTAATATTTTCTGAAATAATCAGCCGATTCTTTTATTTTTTCAGGTGAGCCAAGCTGAAATGATGTTCTAACAGCCCACCAAGTTTGAGCTTCAAGATGTCATGGACAACGGAGCATAAGACATTTATAGTCGAGGCCTATTTTCGCCGGCGAACAGATTTGCTCGGGCTGCGCACAACAGACTCTCTGACTGAATCAATATTCCTCGGTGTCCTTGCTGATTTAGGTCGACCAGAGTGGGATCCCCTGTTAGGGTTTTTACTATTGAGGTTATTGACAGTCCCATGGTCTCTGAACTTATCCCTCCATCCATAGATAACTGATTTAACAGGAAAGTCTCTACGTCCAAACTGTCTTTTGAATTCCAGTTGAGCAGCGTGGATAGAATTCGACCAAAAATAGGCCTCGACTATAAATGTCTTATGCTCCGTTGTCCATGACATCTTGAAGCTCAAACTTGGTGGGCTGTTAGAACATCATTTCAGCTTGGCTCACCTGAAAAAATAAAAGAATCGGCTGATTATTTCAGAAAATATTAAACTTTTGGTGGGATCTGTTTTTTTCGTGTCACCCTGTACTTCTGGTCTTACTCATCTATATATATATACGACTTGTGTGTGTGTGTGTGTGTGTGTGTGTGTGTGTATGTGTGTGTGTGTGTGTGTGTGTGTGTGTGTGTGTCTGTGTGTGTGTGTGTGTGTCCGCGAAGCCAAGCCAAAGTTCTTGATCGATCTTTTTCAAATTTGGAGGCCATATTCAGCTACATCCCGGACACAACCTCATCGATGAGATATTTCAACACGTGCTCTCAGCGCGCAGCGCTGAACCGATTTTGGTTTTTCTCTGGATCCATTTCCAGTAACTCTTCCTTATCTTCTCCAGTGTTTTCAGCGTTTACCTCCCTTCCTTCGTGTGGCATGAATCCATATTCCCGTTTCTATTTTTAGAAGGTCACTGTCGACAACGCTCAATCCATATTCCCGTTATACTATTTTTAGAAGGTCACTACTCTTCTCCAGTGTTTTGCGCGTTGATCTCCCTTCCTTCGTGCGGTGCGCCGGCCCCCGGCACAGCCGGGTATTCGGCTCGACTTTTTCCCGGCGCAGCCGTACCCGGCGAAGCGGGTATTCATCTAGTAAGTCATATAGCCGACTTAGCATGGAGATAAGTCTTGAGTCGCCTGTTGGTGAGATATGTGCGCGTTATAAATATTCGTATTATTATTATTATTATTATTATTATAAGTAACTGAACTTCTCACTTCCTGTTGCACAGGCTTTCAGTCATGCCTCAAGAATCTATTTGAACAAGAAGGGCAAAGTTCATACGACTCACATGCTTGACCTTGACCTTCAGGGTCAAGGTCAAATAACTAAACCTAGCAATGACATCATACACTAAGAACTGCTTTACACATTTTTCCTACCAAAATACATGTGACCTTGACCCAAGGTCAAGGTCATCCAAGGTCATGCAACACAAAGCTGTTAATTCAAGACATAGGAAGTACAATGGTGCTTATTGGCTCTTTCTACCATGAGATATGGTCACTTTTAGTGGTTCACTACGTTATTTTGGTCACATTTCATAAGGGTCAAAGTGACCATATGTGACCAAATGTGTTTCATGATGAAAGCATAACATGTGCCCCACATAATTTTTAAGTTTGAAACAGTTATCTTCCATAGTTCAGGGTCAAGGTCACTTCAAAATATGTATACAATCCAACTTTGAAGAGCTCCTGTGACCTTGAAGCAAGGTAAACCAAACTGGTATCAAAAGATGGGGCTTACTTTGCCCTATATATCATATATAGGTGAGGTATTCAATCTCAAAAACTTCAGAGAAAATGGGAAAAATGGGAAAAATAGCTGTTTTTTAGACAACATTTATGGCCCCTGCGACCTTGACCTTGAAGCAAGGTCAAGATGCTATGTATGCTTTTTGGGGCCTTGTCATCATACACCATCTTGCCAAATTTGGTACTGATAGACTGAATAGTGTCCAAGAAATATCCAACGTTAAAGTTTTCCGGACGGCCGGCCGGCCGGACGGACGACTCGGGTGAGTACATACTCACTTTTGCTTCGCATGTGAGTCAAAAATGACAAGCGCAACACTGCCATACATTAAATTAATACTAACAGGCCCAAAACCATTCAAGAACATGATAATTGCCTACTTATCACCCTAACTGTGACATTGAAATTTGAACAGGATCAGCTAGACTTATGTTATGTCTAGAGGTCATGAACCCCCCAAAGTTTATGAAGTTTAAAATTAAAAAATAAAAATTTAAGTTCCAAATCATTCAAGCAAAACAATCCCCCCCCCCCCCCCCCCATTTCCACAATTCATTGAATGATGCTATCATCACAAGACTAAATTACTCTAACACTAAGCTGTGACCTAACAATCGTAACATCAAACAATTAGTAATTACATAATATTTTGATGAAGTGCAGACTTATTTCCTTGATAGCTCAGTGGATATTTTAGTAGTGATAGATCTTCTGCAACATTTTTATGGTGTAACCTAACAATTCGACACAAAAGGGCCAAATTTGTGTCATGTCTGGAGGTAATCCAAACCTACAATTACAAAAACCTCGGAAAAAGTTAGGTTTTTAAAATTCGAACACGACTCAGCTGTGACCCCCAAACTTTGACAAGGGTCGACCAAACTGGGGTCATGTCGGGAGATCATCAAACCCTAGAAGTGTGCAAAGTTTTGAAGCTCTAGCTTGAAAAACATCCGAGATAACCTTAACGTTAAACGGATGGGAATACCTTTGCCTACTTTTACTTTTAGCACTCAACTCTTTTTTTTCCTCTCTCTCTCTCTTTACTTTATTTGGTGTTTAACGTCGTATTCAACCGTTCAAGGTTATATCGCGACGGCGAAACAGGGGGAGGGGGGGGGGGGGGGGGGGGGGGGGGGGGAAGGATGGGATAGAGCCACTTGTTAATTGTTTCTTGTTCACAAAAGCACTAATCAAAAAATTGCGGTTAACACGCTTGCAACGTAGTACAATATATGACCTTACTGGGAGAATGCAATTCCATGCCAGCGGGCTACATAAAGTGACTGAATGAAACTGCTATCACTATCAGTTGCCTTTGCTCTGGAACAGCTCTTGTTGCAAATGTGTTGTGGTTTAAACATTTTGCTAAATGATAAAAAGGTCAATGCTCTCGAGTACACTGTTGCAAAATGCATGGTAACCCAGCTCTGTGGTCTAAAAGGAATGCTGTGTAAGTGTTTGGACCGATGCAAACGAAACTTAATCTAACTCTGTATGCCCTCCATGAAGTATGATAGGACATCTGACCGACACTTAATCATACACTACTCACAAAAAGTTAAGGATCACTATGAGAAAACAGGTGCTCAATAAAATCAGTTCACTACTGTTATTTATTTCTCAGTCAAACCAAATTGTTATGAATTCTTGTTCAGCTGTAAGTGGGCGATGTTGTGTTAGTGGGAAAATTGCACGGGATTCTCTACTACTGAGCTTGGTAGCAAAAGAAAAAGCGGAAACTTGCGAAAAAGGACCTTGTTTTGGACCGTTCAGCCCGAACACATTGCACAAGCCACATGGAAAAAAACATTATGCACGTGCAAGCACTGCTGTTTATGTGTGAGATGCTGTCACTTGCTTGGCTATTTGAGAAGACATACCACAAGTATTAGGCATTATCTGACAATGCCTCCACGACGAAAATTGAACGAGTTTGAGAGGGGACGAGCTGTTGCATGGTTCCAAGATGGTGTCCCCAAGCGAGAAGTGGCCAGGCGACTTCACGTGTCCATCTCGGTCATTGTCAGACTGATTCAACGTTTCACAGCCACTGAGAGGGTCCAGGAAAGACGCAGACCTGGGCGACCAAAGAAGACAACTCCACGTGAAGATCGTCTCATTGAACGACTAGCCTTGCAAACAAGAACAGCCTCTTCCAGCATTATTCGAAGGCAGCTGAGGGTGGCTACTAACACCAACATCATACGGAATCGCCTTCATGGGTTTAACCTCCGTTCTCGTCGCCCAGCTGTACGGCCACGCTTAACTCCAGCCCATAGGGCAGCACGCCGCGCCTTCTGCAGACGTCACGTGAGGTGGACACGTCAGCAATGGTCCCAGGTCCTGTTCAGTGATGAATCACGCTTCACCCTGAACCACAACGACGACCGACTGAGGGTCTGGAGGCGCCAAGGGGAACGCTACATTGACGCCACTGTCCAAGAAAAGGTGGCCTTTGGTGGAGGTTCTGTAATGGTCTGGGGGGCCTTCGGCCTTCACCACAGAACACCCTTGTTTCATGTACAGGGTAACCTGACTGGCCTCCGATACCGGGATGAGATCCTTCGACCGCTGGCTCTTCCTACACTGCAGCAGATGGGACCGCAGGCTGTCTACCACAATGGAGTGGCCAGCATGCAGTCCCGATCTCAACCCGATTGAGAACCTCTGGGATGAGTTGGATCGCAAAGTGAGGAGCAACTACCACCCTCCCAGGGATGTCCAGCACCTCTACCAGATGCTGCAGGCTGAGTGGCAGGCGCTTCTTCCACAGAGGATGTTCACCACCCTGGTCAACTCTATGAGGACTCGCTGCGTCGAGTGCCAGAACAGCCAGGGCGGTTAACACGCATTACTGAACTTTTGGGAGCATCTGAATGCCATGTCTTGTGATTTCAACGACTTTGTGAAATTAAATTTCGATACGTACACACTTTGATAAAATGTACAGACCAAACGATTGCTCGAAATGGAAGGAAATGTTGTATCGCTATCACTAAAGCATTGAATTAAACGTTTGCCAAATACCAAAGCATTGGCTTTCTTATTGCAAAAGTTATGAATTTGTGTGCAAGTGATCCTTAACTTTTTGTGAGTAGCTTATGATTTGGACATTTGAGGCAGTTCATCGAACTATGACCGATGTCCAACGTCTAACGACATTGCTGCATATCGAGTGCACACTGCATAGCAATTAGCATACACATCAGAGTTAGTTGTTCGCTGTGACTGTGTGTCTAAGCTGTCCAGCAGCTTGCTGTAGCTTCAACTCGCTTGCCTCACTGTTTAGGGTGCAACTCTACCACAGCCTTTGAAAATCCTGAGCTATTTCAAAACATCGACTATTGCTGAAGAAAATCAAATCTGGCAACATCCCTGGTTATTGTTTAACCCAATGCCCCCTGAACCGCCCGGCATGGCCCGCCGGAAGTGCCCTATGAAATCCCTGAAACGCCCGGCATGGCCCGCAAAACACTAGGTCACCTACTTTCACTTTCGCTTTGAGCCTTACCCATAAGGCCTTGCGACCGGATGTGATTAATGCACTTCCTTCCGGCTGCTTCATTCTAGCGTTTGCAGAGTTTGAATCGATGCGATAGTGTGTTAGCTGTGAATTTTCAAAGTTTGAGATTTTTTTGTCTGACAAAATGGCGTTGAACGAAGGTTTGGAAGTATGGTGTTCGTTCATGGAGAACTCAGATGACGATTCTGACACGCCTTTCGAAGGTTTTCTACTTTGAAAGGGGATGAGTCTGACATCGATCTGGGTGTTGTTATTCGACAACAGGACTTTCGGGAGGATTTTTCTGGGAGTTTTCAACATATATTGGTGTAAGGCTGACACGTTGGACGTTTTTGAAGAACACTTGCTGGATTTTTTTTTTTTAAACAACATTTAGTACATCGGAAATGGACAGAACATACTTGCATATGAAACTATAGTGTATTCTTGAGTTATTCTGCCATCTTCTATATAAATGTGAGTACTCTATGATTTTATATGAATTGTTTTGTTTTGTATGTGTGCATGTTGTACGGAGTAGTTTCCCTTTGCTCAGGATTAAGAAGGCTGCCTGCCATTTTTTTGTCAGGGGGCATTGGGTTAACTTAAAGTGGTTTGATTGATAACGTTAAGTTTATTTGTAATTCACTAATTGTGAGCAGATATATCACACCAGATGTCAGTCTGTCATAAGTCACAGCTGCACCGCCTAACCTCAAACTTAAAATGACTTGTCATGTTGACCCATTTAATTTCTGGCAAGCAGAGATAAGTCAAACTCAAAGGTGATTTGTGGGGGGAAAAAAACCACAAACAAGAAGGGCAAAGCCCATACGACTCACATGCTTGACCTAAACCTAGCAATGACATCATACACTAAGAACTGCTTTACACATTTTTCCTACCAAAATACATGTGACCTTGACCCAAGGTCAAGGTCATCCAAGGTCATGCAACACAAAGCTGTTAATTCAAGACATAGGAAGTACAATGGTGCTTATTGGCTCTTTCTACCATGAGATATGGTCACTTTTAGTGGTTCACTACCTTATTTTGGTCACATTTCATAAGGGTCAAAGTGACCTTGACCTTGATCATATGTGACCAAATGTGTCTCATGATGAAAGCATAACATGTGCCCCACATAATTTTTAAGTTTGAAACAGTTATCTTCCATAGTTCAGGGTCAAGGTCACTTCAAAATATGTATACAATCCAACTTTGAAGAGCTCCTGTGACCTTGACCTTGAAGCAAGGTAAACCAAACTGGTATCAAAAGATGGGGCTTACTTTGCCCTATATATCATATATAGGTGAGGTATTGAATCTCAAAAACTTCAGAGAAAATGGGAAAAATGTGAAAAATAGCTGTTTTTTAGGCAACATTTATGGCCCCTGCGACCTTGACCTTGAAGCAAGGTCAAGATGCTATGTATGTTTTTTGGGGCCTTGTCATCATACACCATCTTGCCAAATTTGGTACTGATAGACTGAATAGTGTCCAAGAAATATCCAACGTTAAAGTTTTCCGGACGTCCGGACGGACGGACGGACGGACGACTCGGGTGAGTACATAGACTCACTTTTGCTTCGCATGTGAGTCAAAAACCCACCTATTGAATTCATTGTGAATTGACCTTAAGACCTGATTTGCAGGCCTAATGATAATCCAAGTAAGGCAAACCCTGTACATATCCCAAAATCAAACAAGAATCTTTAAGTCTATCATTCACCTCCTAAATGTTTTAACATAGACAGGGAATCAAGGGAGGGTGGTGGTGCCTCTGTACGTGTTTGTCTGTGTGAAGAGCAATTCCGAGAATTACTGGACAGATCTTCATGAAATTCTGCATACAAATTCTTCCAGGTGATTTCCCAGACCTTTTTTCCCCCGATCAATGTCTTTGATAATGTCATACCCGGCTTTCACTTTTACTTTTAGTGAAAGTCGAGGTGGCACTGTCACTCCCTCATTTTTCCAGATCAAATTGATTGAAATTTTGGTAAAGTTATCTTTGAAGAAAGCAGGACTATGGGATTGCATTTCATCTTGGAAGCTCAAAAATTAATCAATGAGTTTGGTCATTAAAAATCTTTAAAAAAAAAAAAGGTTTTGGAATCAATTCAAAAATAATTTCATCTTATTCTTTACCATTTCCAGAATCCAAAAATATAAATTAGCATATATATATAAATTAGCCATTTTTACTCTGAAATTACATATTCACAATTAAATAGGTTGATTAGGTTCTATGTTTGCTGCATGCTTCCCGGAGATGAGCTTGTACCTTCTCAGTCTTTGAGTTTTGGCTATTAAAGCATTAACTAGTAGTAGTACATGTTGTCTTGGTCAAAGTTGGTGTTGGCTGTTTGTTTTACTGTCAAGTGTTGATCTTTAGTTTCAGGAAGACTGACAAAATGTTTTTAATTTTAGATCAACTTATGCAACTAGATTGGGGTTGTTGCTTTTTGGGGGGGAGGGGGGGGATTCTGTTTTCACTTCAGAGCCACTGTAATTTTGTGTAAATGTATAGATCTCCATTTTAAGACCCAATATTCCCATATTTGTGGTGGTCTTAAAAGGGGAACTACCACTGCACAAGTAACCACATCAATAAGCAGCCACACTAAGACTAACATTTAACCAAGTGGATTCACCGGCGCGTTGTGCAGCGTTGCGATTTACAACGCGCGACCCTACGAGGCGCGCTGCGATTCACGACGCGCGATGTATTCTGCTGTTACATTTCCTTCACAATCGCAAAGTTTACAACAGCTACATCTATCTGATCTATTTGAGAAATAAAACGGTCAATAAAACGAAAAACAGAGCTCCATTCTCTCTCTCTCACTCTTTCAACTGAGTTCACCATATATCGCTGCGCCGATATAAAACGTGCCTAAGTTAAGGCCTTGAATACTTGGCAGTCATATCACTACATGTCATTGCAATGGCTTCTACTATATATGGAAAGCAGCTGAGTTTTTAAACTAGGATGACGTTTTTAAACAAGTATCCGAGTACAGTGCCGCGGAACTGCTGTTAATCGGTGTCACACCAGTTAACGCTTCAGCAGCCATTTTGGAATTCGCGCATGCGCAGATAGTTTTTTTTCGTGGTTTTTTTTCCCCGGTTGAACGCGTATATATTCAGTCTGCAGAAAGTGCAATTTTGTAGTCTTGCAGCCCTGAAGTTGCTTTTGAGTGTCCAAAGAAAGAGTGTAAATGTTAGGATTACATCGGGCACACAAATTATACGCGATTTTTCTGGTTGATTTTGAATGCACGCGCAGATTGGTTTTTTCCGAGTGTTTGTTTTTCCTTCTTTCGGGTTCCTTCTTCGTTCCATGTAAGCGCTGGAACTAACTGGTGTATAGATTCACTTGAGATAATATAATAGAGGTAGGTGCAATCAATTGTTCAAAATGTTGCTGATAACCATACATGTCAATCAATATGAGGCTTATATCGCGCGTATTCCGTGGGTACAGTTCTAAGAGCGGGGATTTTTTTTAATTTTTTTTTTCCATGCGATTTATTTATGCCGTGTGAGATGGAATTTTTTTACGCAATACATCACGCATTCACATCGGCCAGCAGATCGCAGCCATTTCGGCGCATATCCTACTTTTCAAGGCCTATTATTCCAAGTCACACGGGTATTTTGGTGGACATTTTTATCTATGCCTATACAATTTTGCCAGGAAAGACCCTTTTGTCAATCGTGGGATCTTTAACGTGCACACCCCAATGTAGTGTACACGAAGGGACCTCGGTTTTTCGTCTCATCCGAAAGACTAGCACTTGAACCCACCACCTAGGTTAGGAAAGGGGGGAGAAAATTGCTAACGCCCTGACCCAGGGTCGAACTCGCAACCTCTCGCTTCCGAGCGCAAACATGTGCGTTACCACTCGGCCACACAGTCCCATACAAAAATAAAGCACATCAACAATCTGCGCTGGTGAGAGCAATAGCCGCGCTCTGTGAATCACTGCGCTGCACAACACGCCGCGCTCTGTGAATCGCTTGCCAACATTTAAACTGTTCTGAACATTAAGTTCATAGTCACAGACAATCATATCAATGTCTTCCCCTGCACTGTCATTGACAAGAGAAGTTGGTCTGAATCTAAACTACGTATTATAATAAAAGGTCACCAGATGATGGAAGACAGATGTGTTTCTATGTTCTATGAATGAAGAGTTAATGTGCACACTGTCTTCTAGTTATGCCCAATCAATAACAATACATTGACTTGTCTGTGAACACCATTTGATCCAGTATGTTCGCCCTCTTCAAACTGCAATCTTGTACATTTAAAGCATTCCCCTGTTCCAGCAACACATCACAGTGGTAACAAATCTTATTTTCCCATGCCCACAACCCATAACCCCTATTTTGAGACTGTTGACTCCCTCTGCTAAATCCTACAAAGCAGACGGTCAGTGTCAGCCTGTTGTTTATTTTACTTTTAGTTTAAAATCAACTCAATGATAAGAATTTATTAAAACACGCCTGCATACACACGCCTAAATTCATACATAGAGAAAACATACTAACATGTTCGTATCAACACTGACCGGCATGCGTGTGTACACACGCATACCAAGATAGACTCTACCATTCTGGCAGAAAATCAACGCTGCGCACGCAACCATTCCCACAAACATAAACAACATGGGATATTTTAAGCGCAAAGTAAAATTGTGACTCGGGAATATAATCATAACGAACAGTTGTGTCCTTAATTTTCGTGAAGAAAGGACAAAACAACACCTTTCGGCTATGCTAGGTAACTGGATCCACTAACTTTGATATCCGCCATCTTGAAAGGCTGGGTGAACCGAAAGGGGTGACAGGTTATGGAAATGTACGTCTACTTACCAAAATGGCGTCACGAATGTTTCTTTTTATATCTTCGATTTTCTGTTTCCTTTCGCTGAAAAAGAAGAAGAATTTCCCATATTAATTTCCATCTAAAACCAACAAAAACGAGATAAACACTACCCACACATATCATATAACAAACCCGCCTACCCCCGCAGCACAATTTGGACGCAGTCACGCATGCATAATACGATCTCTCCGATTCCAACCGTTGATCATAGTGACTAGCATAAATCCACAAAACACAACAAATGATAAAAAAATACTCACTCTGCACCAAATCCATTAACGTGCAATATCTTCATTTGTTTCACGATTGTCGACTTGCCAGATTCCCCAGCACCTTAAAAAGGAAAACAGAATGGAAGCTCATTAGGCAAGTGATATTAGAATAATCTCTAATGGCTGAGCTGAGAAATAGGTCTCAAGACGTCTTCGCGGAACACGCTAAATTCACCCATATGCAATACTAACCTAGCAGCAAAAGGCGATGAGTTGCCCTGTATAACTGTTTATCCTTCTGCAGCTGCTTCTCAATCCGCTTGTTTGCTTCTTTCCGCATTTTATCATCCTCGTCTTCTTTCTTTCGAAAGCACCCCATGCTGTCCAGAATGGTAGCTATTTTTGCCAGTTTGGAAGGAGGACTCCACAACAATTCAGCAACTGGTATCCTCACAGAATATAACACAGCCTCTGTGCCCACTCTAGCAAGGCCAGGGCTAAAGGGCACTAAATGGCCGCCCTAGCACTGAATCGCCACGGCTGCTCATCAAAGCGTTCACTCTTCTAGTTGTGCCGACATAGACACAGCACACATCAATTTGACAGCCTGGGTGGGGTTATCAGCGAGTGAAGCATGTTGGGAAAAATGTTTTTTGGCTTGTGCGCATGCGTATCCCAAGATGGCGGCGACTTGTTTGGAGATATTCGCCAACGTTTCTTAGCTGTAGTTGGTTAAATTAAACGGCTTAAGAGCATATTTTCAATGAGAACTTCTCCATACACTGCTCTTTCAGTAAAAGGTAACCGAAATTTGGACCAGAGTATTGCCTTATGGCAGTTCTCTGCGTTAAATGTTGGCTCCTCCGTACTGGATCAAATATGTACTCCGCTAATCAACTTTCGATTTTGTTCGTCGACGCACTGTTCTGTAAACTTGTATTGTACAGACCTTGTTCGCTTTGATTCGTGCACATGGGCTTTGTTTCTTTCAAAAGTGTCGTAAAGATACTTCACAACAACAACAAAACACTAACATATTTTACTATGATCATGTAGCTGTCCCACCGGACACCGCCGTCACTGAGCCGAGTCGAGTCCCGGCGCGGTCGGGTCACTTTGTGCCCCGGACTACCCCGGACTACAAGAAATGTTTGGACAACAAAGACAGATCTATTGATCTGTGTTTATTTACAAAACCCTTTGTGCCCCAGACTACCCCGGACTACCCCGGACTACAAGAAATGTTTGGACTACAAAGACAGATCTATTGATCTGTGTTTATTTACAAAACCCAGACTTTGTGCCCCGGACTACCCCGGACTACAAGAAATGTTTGGACAACAAAGACAGATCATGTGATGCCACAATCTATTGATCTGTGTTTATCCCCGAGTACGCTTAAACTAGGGCTCAGCAGACTTTAATTGTGTGTGTCTGTCTGTCTGTCTGTCTGTCTGTCTGTCTGTCTGGACTTAACAGCTTATTGCTGGGAAACTATTGGGCGCAGTTCGTTCAAAAGTTCATCATGACGTCATGCCTCCCTGTAGTCTTTTTCTCTCGCGCGGTGTGTGTGTGTGTTCAGTCATTTTGTGCACATGTGTTAGACGGTTACTGTTTGTGTGTGAGTGTGTGTGTGTGCCACGGTGTGTGTGTGCGTGCGCGTGCATGAGTCTGTACTCGTGTGTGTGTGTGTGTGTGTGTGTGTGTCAGTGTGTGTGTGTGTGTGTGTAAGAAAGAGAGAGGGAAAGAGAGAGGGAGTAAGGGAGAGAGAGTGTGTGTGTGTGAAGAGTACTCGGGTCCAGCGCGAGCGTTTTTTATCAAGCTGTCGAACTCACAGAATGAAACTAAACGCACTGCTTTTTTCACCAACATACTCGTAGTTTCGTCAGTCCACCGCTCGTGGCAAAGGCAGTGAAATCGACAAGCCATGCAGAATAGTGCGGTAGATAGTTAATTGCCCAACCTGTTAATTAATTTAGTTGGGGATTCTCATGGAATCCAACAATTGAATTTTATTATAAAATCTAGAGAGTCCATAAAGCTTTTGGGGCTGTTCCGCCATAACGCTGACAATTGAAACAATTTCTTACACGCACACACACACACACACACTGACACACACACACACACACACACACACACACACACGAGTACAGACTCATGCACGCGCGCGCGCACACACACACACACACAATAGATCTGTCTTTCATTGTCCAAACATTTCTTGTAGTCCGGGGTAGTCTGGGGCACAAAGGGTTTTGTAAATAAACACAGATCAATAGATCTGTCTT
This sequence comes from Littorina saxatilis, assembly GCF_037325665.1. Lineage (NCBI taxonomy): Eukaryota > Metazoa > Mollusca > Gastropoda > Littorinimorpha > Littorinidae > Littorina > Littorina saxatilis. The sequence continues at coordinate 4,871,308 of NC_090245.1, read as the reverse complement.
TGTTGTCCAAACATTTCTTGTAGTCCGGGGTAGTCCTGGGTAGTCCTGGGTAGTCCGGGGCACAAAGTGACCCGACCCGTCCCGGCGTCGTCTTGGTGAGGGCCCATTGCTGAAATTCTAAGACTCTTTGTCTGTCGCCGGATGGTCAATCCACTTAGGCTTTGACTGAACCGCGGTAGTGGAACGAAACTGCCGACACTCGAGTCAGCGGCCCGGTCAAGTTTCGCCCGAGTCTTATCAGCCTGTATTACAGTGACTACGTCCGATGCTCGGTACGGACGCCGAGATGGGTTGAGTACTGAACGATTTGTTACAAACAGAACATTTCGATGCGAAGTAGCGCAACATACTTGCGATTGAATGGGCAACTCGGACGCACGGCACGGACTGGGCTGGCCACCCGGGCCATCAAGTTCCGACAGTCAGTCCGTCACAGTATCATAGTCCGTGACTGCCGAGTAACGAGTCGAGTTAGCAGAGTAAGCCTACTGATATTTATATGTTTTTGGAATCAGAAAATGATGAAGAATAAGATGAACGTAAATTTGGATCGTTTTATAAAAAAAAATTTTTTTTTTTACAATTTTCAGATTTTTAATGACCAAAGTCATTCATTAATTTTTAAGCCATCAAAGCTTCAGTTTGTTGTGATGTATATAACAACATGTGTGTTTTCAGGCACCAGTCTCTCCGCATCTGGAAGGGTATCGCGGCTGTAGAAATCTTGACATCACGAGCTCTCTTTCTACCCCCCACCGCCCTCCGACCAATCACACTGTTTCAAATCACTCCAAAAGCTATGCATGGTTCTATTTTTGGGTTGCAATATTACGAAAACACAGCAGAGGTGGGGTAGGGTGAGGCCAGGAAATGGTAATTTATTCGGATTAATCTTTCCCAATATTCATTTTAGAAATTCACAATTCATAATTCGGAAAGATAATTTGTTGTTAAAGACGGTAACCTACGTTTCAAGCAGTTCAAGACTGAGTTGCCAGTTGTGTTGCTGGTCACTTGAGGGTACTGATTCCCCCCTAACCGGCACAGGTATATTATCTACAAGGTCCTATCAGCCTTCATTGGCCCTGTCGACGCCCGTTTTTAACCGCTTGCTTCCCTCTAGACTATATAATAAACCGACCATAGAGCGTCGTCGGTCCCGAACTAAATCTTCAAAATCCCCCAAACCGTTTGGAATTCTTGGTAGAGAAATCCTTTTATGACGTCAGCGCGTTTCGGCGATTGGTCAATGCATTTCCGGCGGAGCCGAACCGCTAAAACATAACGTCGGTAACACTTGAAAGTATAACGCTACTTGAAATTGCTTTACAAACTTATACCAAGTGAACGGGAGTATAGGGTTAGTTATCAACTTAACTTACCTCGAACAGTGAGATCGACAGAACGTACAGTTCACAAATACGAACGGAGAAACTCGGAAACCGACGAGTCGACACATGCTCCGCCTCGAGAACTCACGTGTACGGTAATATTCAAAGTTCAAATTTCAATTTTCACCCCAGTAACTGTGCCGGGTTGGCTCACTGGTAGAGCACTTGCCCACTAACCCGGTGGTCACAGGTTGGAATCGCAAGCAGGGCCGGACTACCTCACTTATTTAACAAATTTTTTATTATTGTTTATTTTATGCCGTTTCATGCAAGGAGCGACCATTTTCCTATCTCAGAATATGACCTACCCATCAGCTACAGGGGGCTTCGCCCCCTGACCCCCACACTGAGGGGCTCTGCCCCTTGTCGCCGCCAGGGGGAACCTCCCCCTGGACCACCACTGGCGACCCCCCCCCCCCCCCTCTCCTCTTAGCCTAGTCTGGCCCTGGCAAGAATAAGTTACTTTTTTTTTAAATTCTGAACTCGTAATTTTGGTATTTTATTCATAATTCATTCCAAAGGGTTTGAGTTGTGTATTAAATATCGTAACTGCCCTTGAACGGCTGTCCAACAATCCCGTAGGCCTATTCTATTTCTAGTCCGGGATACTCCCCGTTTATTCAGTGGCAGAAAAGGTCAAAAGGCATATGTATCACCGCGCGTCGACTGAAGGTAATGGTGGTTGGGGGCTTGTAAGATCATGTGCTTGTGCCCCTAAGCTACCCCGGGTCACTTGACTTAAAAAGAAGTGCCGGTGTTTTTGTGACGCAAATGACATCATGGTGGATTCGAAGTATGCACGTGCACGACCGTCTGCAACACGACTAGCAACTCGTGACAATTACTTGCTCTTTTCTCAAAGGCCCATTACCTCCCGTTTTGCTCACTGTCTTAAATCTGCCCATGGGATAAGACTATCCATCCACTTGGAAGCATACCAAAATATCAACATTTTGACAGCGTCCTATATATGCAGAGATGGTTTTTTTTTTTTTTTTTTTTTTTTTTTTGGGGGGGGGGGTGAATTAATTCCGCCGAATGGCACTGTTGTAATTCAGTTATTCATTTAAACAAAATTCATTCTGCACATAAAGCATCAAGGCTGTTGATTTTGATCATGTGTCCAGAATGTTTATCCCGCGTAAAAGCGCTATTCTGGCCAGATGTGAGACTATTGGTGAGCCGAGGCCGAATCGTTTACACTGGAAGTGGACGGACTGTGCTAGGCTCGCTGTGCCTTTGCCACCAAGACGGCTTTGCAACTAGTGCAACCGAAAGACAACGGGGTGGATCCGAGTCATAAGTCTGCTGATTTTTGTTGTTGTTGTTGTTGGTTTGTTTGTTATCACCGAGCTCAGATTTTAGGGGGCGATCACACGAATTTTGAGACTTTGCCTAGACGGCCTTTCAGTGTGGTTTATTTGTGAGAATAACCTACTTACTACTTCTTAACCTTCGGCTAGTAAGATGCACACATCACTAAAATAACACAACTTATTTTAGTTGAAGGCAAAGACAGACAGAAGGATTCGCGCACCACGCGAGAGAGAGAGAGAGAGAGAGAGAGAGAGAGAGAGAGAGAGAGAGAGAGAGAGAGAGAGAGAGAGAGAGAGAGAGACTTAGACTTAGACTTAGAACATTTTATTCACATAAAGGGTAGACATTTTAGGCCATAGGCTTAATCTTACAATGTGCCCTTTACATTCACACAAACACATATTCACGCGTGCGCCCGACTAGAATCATAGAAACATCAAACATACAGTAATAATAAATGAGAAAAGTAGTAGAAAATACATGAATGGAACATCAATAAAGCAATTACAGAATGGAACATTAATTACGCAATCACACTTGCGCACTCACACGCAGACGCACAAGGAGGAACACATATAATACTAATAATAACATACACACAACTAAGTGCCATTCAACAAGCACACAGTGAGCCTACCAAGACAGGTAGATTTAGCATTATTTAGGCATGCAGCAGTCAATATTTCAGAGTAATAAAATAATTATAATTAACAAAGCTAGCTACAATACCGGCAGCGTAACTTATGAAGACCTCAGTATGTGTTTCCTGAGGGAGGTTTTGAATGCGTTCAATGAACGGCACGTTTGTACATTCGAAGGAAGAGAGTTCCACAGTGAAGGTCCCACAAAAGCAAAGCTAGTTTTGTATAGATCTATGCGAGTCCTTGGTAATATATATATAGATTTGTTTGACACATAGCGCTCGGAAGCTTTAGTCAAGAATGCATTTAGGTATGGTGGGGCCAGCTCATTGAGCGCCTTGTACATTAGAATTAAGATGTTGTAATCAAGCTGCTGTTGAAGTGGAAGAATATTGGCTACCTTCAACTTTTCTGACGTGGACAGATAAGGATTGGTTACAATAAGCGTAGCACCTCTTCTGTGCAAGGAGTTTAGTTTTTTCATTATATTTTCACTGGCACCGCACCATACCGTGGAGGCATAATTAATATATGATAGACAGTGTGCCACGTAAAACATTTTCAGTCCCTCCTTGTCTACAAAGGGTTTTAGTTTAGATAAGAGATGGAGATTGCTTGACAGCTTTTTACAGATATTCTTAACGTGTATGTTCCACCTAAGCTCCTGGTCAACTTCAATTCCTAGTACTCTGTGTGATGAAACCTGTTCTATAGGATCTGAGTGCAGTTTTAAGTTGAGGAGAAGGGGCGCTCTCTGATGTTTCTGTCTAGATGTGACTACCATACTGCTGGATTTTTTGGGATGCAGGGTCATTTTGTTGTTACTACACCACTGTTCAACGTCGTTGATTCCCTGCTGAAGGTCAGCCTCCACTTGAACTATTTTTTTGGACGATGAGTGAAGAGAGCTATCATCAGCAAAAAGCTCACAAGATACATTTTTATTCGTAATATGCAAAGGTAGGTCGTTTATGAAGATACTAAATAAAAGTGGGCCAAGAATGGACCCCTGAGGAACTCCGCAATTTAGAACACCATCTTGTGAATATTGACCATTTAGATATACCCGCTGGGATCTGTTCGTGATGAACGATGCAAGACGGAGAGAGAGAGAGAGAGAGAGAGAGAGAGAGAGAGAGAGAGAGAGAGAGAGAGAGAGAGAGAGAGAGAGAGAGAGAAAGAGGAGAGAGAGTGAGAGAGAGAGAGAGAGAGAGAGAGAGAGAGTGAGAGAGAGAGAGAGAGAGAGAGAGAGAGCACATCACTAGTAAGTTTTACGTGATTTAACTATTCAGGGTCGGGGCGAGAGAAAGAGACAAGTTTAAACATTTTGGCCGGCCTCTGCCTTTTGTCCACCCCCCCCCCCCCCATTCACCTACCCAGACAGAGTGACAGTCAAGAAGAGAGAGAGAGAGGGGGCAAGACAAGACAAAATCTTGACTATTGAGGGTAAACGATAAGCAAGAATATATGGTTTTTTAGGGTCAACTTAGAACAGATAAATAATAACAAAACAAAATGGTCAGAGCAAACTTTACACATTATAACTGTACTTACAAATAAAAAGGTAAAGTGTACTTCAAAACATTTTGATTAAATGGTCAGTCAATGAAAAAAAGAAGAGAGAGGGATTCACGCGCGTCACTAGTGATCTTATTTTATTGGACGGGAAGGGAGAGAGAGAGAGAGAATCTGAAGCTCTTTCTTGAGTTTGCACTTATTGATAACTTTTTTGTGTCGACTTCCACGAACCACCCAGACAGAGAGTCAGACAAGCAGACACAGAGAGACACAGAGACAGATATTCGATTTAGAGCTTCTTGAGTTTGACACCAGGGACGGATCCAGGTGTTTTTTCTCTCGGGGTTTCCGGATCCCCCCTAGCCTAAACAAATTTAAAATAAAATTGAAAATCAAGAAAAACTGATGGCTCAGATTGCACGAGATTGCTCTATTTTTCTTGATTTTTATCAACATTTTCCGGGGGGACATTCCCCCGGACTCTTCTAGGAGTCGGCCTTTGTCTTCTAAGTCACGGTTTGGGAAAGTAGTTGGGTAATTTGTTGGCTCAGGTTGCACCAGATCGGTCAATTGTTCTTGTTTTCATCCTAAATTTGTCTTCTTAAATTTCCTTTTTGTAAGGTGTATTTGGGGAAGTTTCTTGGCTCAGATTGCACGAGATTGGTCCATTTTCCTTGTTTTTATCAACATTTTCCGGGGGGGGTGGGGTGGGGGGGGGGGGGGAGGAGCATAGGAGGTTCGAACGCTTCGCGTCGCCTACACTAAACGCTTTGCGTCGCCGAATTGTCCCTACAAGAAATTTGGACCCCCCCCCCCCCCCCTTTAAAAATGATGTGATCCGCCCCTGGACACTGTTTGTACCTTTCGGTCACTTACTTTTGTTTCGTCGCAACAAATTCCCGCCCCCAACCCCCGCCCTTCCCTATCCTTCTCCTTCTTCTTTCTTTGCGGACATACGTGACAGTGATAACTTTGCAGGGTTGTTAATTTGAAGGTCAGCGTTGTTGCGGTGAAGTGAGTGACGGTTCTTGACGTCACAGATCAACATTCTGGTCCCCGCGCCGCCGTTGCATTTCTGTGGCTGCTGACGTCATAAGAATGAACATTTAGTGAAAGACTTTTTAGGAATTCGGTCATCAAAGTCACAAGGTGCTACTTGTTGGATTGTGCAGTGAATTTACGAACAGATCGTCAGTCAAGTTTGGATTGTCTGCGGTTATAAGGGGTAGGCCTAACTCAGTGAAGTAATGAAATGTGAAGTTTACCGAGTCAACCAGACCCAAGCATGTACACTGACTTGCATAATCGAAAATGGGAAATAAAATAAACCAACCAACACTTTGAAACAAACAAACAAAGAGCAAAAAGAAAACAGAATAAATAACGCGTAGAAACAAACACTGAAGCAATTAAAACGTGACAAGAATGACAGCAAAACTGAGAAAGGTATGACAGAGGAAAACAAAGGCATGAGAGGAGGGTCGGGGGGTGTGTGTGTGTGTGTTTGGGGGGGGGGGGGGGGGCGGGGGGCGGGGCTGTGCACGCCCGGTGTGTGTGTGTGTGTGTGTGTGTGTCTCTCTCTCTCTTTATAACAACTAGGCAAAAACGCCAGAACATAACCTCAATATTTCACGATCTAACGGTTAATAATAAACTTGTTGAAAAAGTCGACCATCATAAAGTTTTGGGAGTGACCATTGATAACAACCTGTCTTGGTCACACCACATCGAACAATTGTCTAAACAAGTGTCCAAGAAGGTCTATCTATTATCTAGAATCAAGCACTTTCTGAATTTGGAAGCCAGGAAATTATTCTTTAATGCTCATATTCAGTCTGTTATTGACTACGCGTCTACCTTGTGGGACTCGGCAAGTGAAAATTCATTCAAACCACTAATTAGATTACATAAACGAGCGCTTAAAGTAGTCTTATTAAAGAAAACAACCCTATCTGAGTTAGACTACATGAACTTAGGCATTCTTCCTCTGAAGGCAAGGCTAAGTTATAATAAAGGTACCCTTATGCATAAAATTATTCATGGATGTGTACCTCAAACCATATTTTCCAAATTCACGTTAAAAACTTCACGCCAATTGATGAGACTGAACATGCCTCTGCCTAGGATTGACCTATTCAAATCTAGTTTAGTCTATTCAGGTAGCAGTCTCTGGAACACTCTTCCGACAATCCTACGGCAAACTAGCAGCACAAACGTTTTTAAGACCAGATATACGTCTTATCTCATGAAGTATAAATAAACATCTGTTGTCGCTAGAATGGTTGTTAAAACGAACAACCGGTGCTTTTTAACAATGTATTATTATTTTTATATACACTGATTCTTTCGAATGCAGTGTATGTCAATGGGCATGGCACTTACAACGTTGTTGCGTCAGTGCAATCTACTCTATAATTCTTAACTCATGTCAAATGAACTTACATTTTTCATTTAAGCAATGTATTGTATGTAAATTGATGATATGTTCTTACTTTCATTTCTATTATAATCATGTAGCAGTAGTTTGTTTTCTTTACTTGCTTATTCTTTAGCAATTTTAGACTAGTCCCTCTTTAGGGCGAGGGCCAGATGTAAAAAAGCAGATCACTGCTTACTCTATTACCCTCGTAAAATAAAGAATTGTTCTTGTTCTTGTTCTTGTTCTTGTTCTCTCTCTCTCTCTCTCTCTCTCTCTCTCTCTCTCTCTCTCTCTCTCTCTCTCTCTCTCTCTCTCTCTCTCTCTCTGTGAGAAAAAAGCAGATCACTGCTCACCGTCTACGAGTATTACCCTCGTTAAATAAGAATTTTCATTGTCAATGTCATGGTCTTTTAAGTGTTGCTCTCTCTCTCTCTCTCTCTCTCTCTCTCTCTCTCTCTCTCTCTCTCTCTCTCTCTCTCTCTCTCTCTCTCTCTCTCTCTCTCCACCCCCCCTCATTGTTTTCATACCACATTGATCCACGAAAAGCGCATTTGATAAAGTACATTGAAGATGGTTTTGCTTCACGTTAGTTTCAGTATCAAATAAACAACAGCAGGGCGAAATATTGAGAACTGAAACTGATACCACCACCAACACCACCACAACAACAACAAAAACAACAGCAACATTACAAAATAACGAAAACAGACGAGAAATAAAGAGTAGAGATCTGCCCGTTCAATTAAAGACTGAAAGTTAAGGATAAACAAAAAAAGAGGAAAATGTATTTGATCTTACAACAACAACAACAACAACAACAACAACAAGAGCAAACAAAACAAGTCGCGTAAGGCGAAAATACAATATTTAGTCAAGTAGCTGTCGAACTCACAGAATGAAACTGAACGCAGCAAGACCGTATACTCGTAGCATCGTCACTCCACCGCCCGTGGCAAAGGCAGTGCCCGTGGAATTGACAAGAAGAGCGGGGTATTCGTTGCGCTAAGAAGGATAGCACGCTTTTCTGTACCTCTCTTCGTTTTAACTTTCTGAGCGTGTTTTTAATCCAAACATATCATATCTATATATTTTTGGAATCAGGAACCGACAAGGAATACGATGAAAGTGTTTTTAAATTGATTTCGAAAAAAAAAATTTGATAATAATTTTTATATATTTAATTTTCAGAGCTTGTTTTTAATCCAAATATAACATATTGATATGTTTTTGGAATCAGCAAATGATGGAGAATAAGATAAACGTAAATTTGGATCGTTTTATAAATTTTTAATTTTTTTTACAATTTTCAGATTTTTAATGACCAAAGTCATTAATTAATTTTTAAGCCACCAAGCTGAAATGCAATACCGAACCCCGGGCTTCGTCGAAGAGTACTTGACCAAAATTTCAACCAATTTGGTTGAAAAATGAGGGCGTGACAGTGCCGCCTCAACTTTCACGAAAAGCCGGATATGACGTCATCAAAGACATTTATCAAAAAAATGAAAAAAACGTTCGGGGATTTCATACCCAGGAACTCTCATGTCAAATTTCATAAAGATCGGTCCAGTAGTTTAGTCTGAATCGCTCTACACACACACACACACAGACACACACACAGACACACACACGCACACACGCACATACACCACGACCCTCGTTTCGATTCCCCCTCGATGTTAAAATATTTAGTCAAAACTTGACTAAATATAAAAACAAAGCTTGCTTGATTGAAAGAATGTTTCTCAATAAAAAGTTCACAGAAAACCGTTCAGTGCCGCAGTGAGCCAAAACCGAAACTAGGAGTTACATGAACAGTAGTGCAAGGGAGGTAACACCACCTTACCATTGACAGATATTTCCGGGAAAACCGAAAATAGTGGAACTCCAACCATGCAATGGCGGCTGGTTGGGACTGTCATCACGGGTTAAAAATCGTAGGCTGACAGATGTGTAAGTACTGTGTAATTGTGATTTGTAGCTCTTTATTGAAGTAAGCAACTTGCGGTAGCTGTGATGAACGAGTGATGATTACATTTTGAGGCAATTGGAACTACACAAACGGGGGCGAGATACTCCACTTAGGCCAGGGAGCTTTTAAAAAAATTATGCATTTCTGGTTTTTCCTGAAGTGCCCTGACATCAGCCTTTAACAGTTTCAGTCCTTTTCGTGGACGAAGATCTTTGTACATTATTTGACAATACCTGCCACTCAACTTGTCTGTGGTGTTTTATTACAAAGAAAGTGATCAGTGTAATTCTGAACCCTGCTACTGCAGTGCTAGTATGACTCGCATGTGACATTCCGACATGGCTTTTTGTGCAAGTTACTAACCCTACATGGTTTGCTGTGTCGTACCAGATTTACACGAGTTGTTTTTTTAAATATTGAACTGCGAGCGAACGCGAGCTGTTCACTATTTGATTTTGAAAAAGCAACGAGTGTAAATCTGGTAGACACAGCAAGCCATGTAGTGTTCTGTTTATATCCTACATATTGTACTTAGGCCAAAAAAAATAATAGGTGTGGTTACGGTAACATAGCCACAAAAAATAGGGTAGGTAGGTAGGCAATCACTTTTTTTTTTTTAAACTTTTTTTTCTAATGTGTACAAATTAAACCTACTTGACAGGGAAATAAGTGTGCGACTCGGGCGCTTTCGCTTTCATTGCGTTTTCTGCACTCGTTTACTTGTTTTTTTTGGTATTTTTTTGACAAATGTAATAAAAAGTTATAGGGTCGGCCCCCAAAAATAGGGTAGGTCGGGTTACCGTAACCACACCTATTTTTTTTTTAGGCCTTACATGTATTTTACTGAACATGTCCTGCAGTCGAGGCAGCTAAATTGAAGACGCTTGTTTTGGAACCTCGATCTCTTCTAAAGCCTCGTGCAATCTATTACGTCAAAGCAAAGAAACGTCACTCTGAAAGTGTGGCGTGATGTGTTAGTTCTAAAGATTCATCAAGGGTAATTAGCGAGCGCAATTTTTTTCTTCTATAATGACATTTGTCTCGGTGACTTGGCATCATAAGCAGTGGAAAAACAGGTCCCTACCAGACTTGCTTGACATGACCTCATTTACATGATATACACACGTCTGATTTGTACGATTATTATCTCACGAGTGTCTCTCTCACGTATGTAGGATAAAGTTTGATACTGTATGCTAGTGTATAAAAATGTACAGTCAAGTTGTATTGTGAACATTCTGTTTGATTTTCCATTTCAGGTGCCAGCTGGTTCTATTACTAACTCATACAGTTCGGGTTAGAGAGAAAGGCAGATTCTGAGTTTGGTGAATATTTTGCTTGATTCCAGAAAACATGGCCGAGGTGAGTCTTGTATTGTAGCTTTTTCAAATACAAAGTATGCATGTTGTGGTGGAGTTTGATATTGCGATTTTAATTGTTCTTATTTGTCATCAGAAAATATTCAGACAACTGTAACTGTTAGTGTTATTTTGCTAATTTCATACTGTTTCTCATTCTCAGGAAAAACACATACACACACACACACACACACACACACACACACACACACAAACACACACACACACACACACACACACACACACACACACATCCTTTCACATACATATCGTTCTATTTCCCATTGGGACTGGGTTAGAGTTAGAAATGAATCATTCAAGCTGTGGCGGTGGTCAAACTTCCTTATTAATACCACCCATTGAACACTTTCAGCCTATTATCCAAGCCTTTTAGAACTGTTCAAAAGCACTGATCTACAAACATTTTCATAAAGAGAAGAAAAAAAACACCCAGAAACTTTATTTGAGAACTTTGTGCACTGTGCAGAATTTCCGAGCACCCGTACAGTGCTCTGAGGATACTGGAGACAACCCAGGGCTGGGATCAATCCAAACTGGGCGAGAAGTGCAGGTACCATCAGTACTGAGTGCAGGTGGTGACCTGGAGCCAGACGCAGAGAGGGTGGATCAGTCTGCAGGCCAACAGCGCCACAGACCTCCGCAAGTATCGCCTGCTACAGGTGTTCTAATGCAGTCTGGTGATAGAATTGAAATTACAGGTATGTGGCTAGGTTTTTGTTGTTCCTTGTCTGGTTGCTAGGCAATATTTTTGTTGTTCCTCGTCTGGTGGCTAGGCTAGATTTTATTTGTTCCTTGTCTGGTGGCTAGGCTAGGTTTTTGTTGTTCCTCGTCTGGTGGCTAGGCTAGGTTTTTGTTGTGCCCTGTCTGGTGGCTAGGCTAGATTTTTGTTGTTCCTCGTCTGGTTGCTAGGTTAGGTTTTTGTTGTTCCTCGTCTGGTGGCTAGGCTAGGTTTTTGTTGTGCCTTGTCTGGTGGCTAGGCTAGATTTTTATTGTTCCTCGTCTGGTTGCTAGGCTAGGTTTTTGTTATTCCTCGTCTGGTTGCTAGGCTAGATTTTTGTTCCTCGTCTGGTGGTAGAATTGAAATCACAGATTTTTGTTGTTCCTCGTTTGGTGGTTAGGCTAGATTTTTGTTGTTCCTCGTCTGGTTGCTAGGCTAGGTTTTTGTTGTTCCTCGTCTGGTTGCTAGGCTAGATTTTTGTTGTTCCTTGTCTGGTTGCTAGGCTAGGTTTTTGTTGTTCCTCGTCTGGTTACTAGGCTAGATTTTTGTTGTTCCTCGTCTGGTGGTTAGGCTAGATTTTTTTGTTGCTTGTCTGGTTGCTTGGCTAGGTTTTTGTTGTTCCTTGTCTGGTTGCTAGGCTAGGATTTTGTTATTCCTCATTTGGTGGCTAGGCTAGGTTTTTGTTGTTCTTCATTTGGTGGTTAGGCTAGGTTTTTGTTGTTCTTCATTTGGTGGCTAGGCTAGGTTTTTGTTGTTCCTCATCTGGTGGCTAGGCTAGGTTTTTGTTGTTCTTCATATGGTAGCTAGGCTAGGTTTTTGTTGTTCTTCATTTGGTGGCTAGGCTAGGTTTTTGTTGTTCCTCGTCTGGTGGCTAGGCTAGGTTTTTGTTGTTCCTCGTCTGGTGGCTAGGCTAGGTTTTTGTTGTTCCTCGTCTGGTTGCTAGGCTAGATTTTTGCTGTTCCTTGTCTGGTGGCTAGGCTAGGTTTTTGTTGTTCCTCTTCTGGTGGCTAGGCTAGGTTTTTGTTGTTCCTCTTCTGGTGGCTAGGCTAGGTTTTTGTTGTTCCTCGTCTGGTGGCTAGGCTAGATTTTTGTTGTCCCTCGTCTGGTGGCTAGGCTAGATTTTTGTTGTTCCTCGTCTGGTGGCTAGGCTAGGTTTTTGTTGTTCCTCATCTGGTGGCTAGGCTAGGTTTTTGTTGTTCCTCGTCTGGTGGCTAGGCTAGGTTTTTGTTGTTCCTCGTCTGGTGGCTAGGCTAGATTTTTGTTGTTCCTTGTCAGGATTGGCCTCCATTTGCACACAAGGACGCTGTTTTTGTCACTCATCCGTCATTCGGACCGGAGACTCCCATCAATAGAATTGACATCACAGTTATGAGCTTTTGTTGTTTTATGGTGAGAGAATGGAAATCACAGGTACGGGGTTGGGGTTTTGTTGTTCCTTGTCTGGTGATAGAATCTTGATCAAAGTAATGGGCTTTTTTGTTATGGTAATAAGATTGAAATGACAGGTATGGACCTTTATGAAGGCTTCATGTTGTCCGTTTCACAACAGTTATTGCTGCTTTCCTTACCCTCCCCATGTTCTTGTCACAGCAGCTGAAACCAGGCTTTTTCAACAACAAACATTCTTAAAGCAGTGTGTGTGTGTGCGTGTGTGTACTTAACTTATTATTCCCGACAGAGCTTGCGTTGGTGGTTAAGAGTGGGAAAAACTGATGCGTAACCAGAGTCTGAATTGCTTTAGAAATGTTAAAATCAAGCGATAAGGACATGTATCTGCAGACTTGTGTCAAAATGATCTCAGGTTGAGACAGATTGTGTGGTCAGTGTCCCGTCTTCCAGCAATTTGGATCATAGCTAAATGCCAAGAAATCAGGTTTAGATTATACAATTTTATACATACTGGAAAAGATCTACTTTTCTACATAATTAGTTGTTTTTTACCTCCTTTGTTTTTGACTCACATGCGAAGCAAAAGTGAGTCTATGTACTCACCCGAGTCGTCCGTCCGTCCGTCCGTCCGGACGTCCGTCAGGAAAACTTTAACGTTGGATATTTCTTGGACACTATTCAGTCTATCAGTACCAAATTTGGCAAGATGGTGTATGATGACAAGGCCCAAAAAACATACATAGCATCTTGACCTTGCTTCAAGGTCAAGGTCGCAGGGGCCATAAATGTTGTCTAAAAAACAGCTATTTTTCACATTTTTCCCATTTTCTCTGAAGTTTTTGAGATTGAATACCTCACCTTGCTTCAAGGTCAAGGTCACAGGAGCTCTTCAAAGTTGGATTGTATACATATTTTGAAGTGACCTTGACCCTGAACTATGGAAGATAACTGTTTCAAACTTAAAAATTATGTGGGGCACATGTTATGCTTTCATCATGAGACACATTTGGTCACATATGATCAAGGTCAAGGTCACTTTGACCCTTATGAAATGTGACCAAAATAAGGTAGTGAACCACTAAAAGTGACCATATCTCATGGTAGAAAGAGCCAATTTAAGCACCATTGTACTTCCTATGTCTTGAATTAACAGCTTTGTGTTGCATGACCTTGGATGACCTTGACCTTGGGTCACATGTATTTTGGTAGGGAAAATGTGTAAAGCAGTTCTTAGTGTATGATGTCATTGCTAGGTTTAGTTATTTGACCTTGACCCTGAAGGTCAAGGTCATGTAAAGGTCAAGGTCAAGCATGTGAGTCGTATGGGCTTTGCCCTTTGTTTTTTCTTCTCTTTTGGACTTGCTCATTTCTTTATTAATCACTATTAGTCTTCCATATTTGTGAGGGTGTGATCTTAAAATGTCTCTTTCATGAACACTTCAGTTAATTTCTCTTTCCATCAGCATTTTGACACCTGTATCAGTGTCATGACTCCTACCTGTAAAAGCTTCATGCCTTCATTTGCAGGTGAGAAGAGCAAGATTGTTGCCACAGGAATAGCCGGTGCCATGAAACCAGGCACCATATTCCAGCTTGGCTCTGAGAACCACATGACTATCCACCAAGATCACCGTTCAGGTTCTGACCGAGAGGGTCGTAAGGCCAACATAATAAATAGATGTGCCCTTACAGGTATGTGAAGCAGAAATTCACTTGAATATTAGTGCCTTAGATTTCTTTGGGAGTGGAAGTGGTAGAGCTTAATTGTGTTTGTGAGAGTGTGTGTGTGTATCTCTGTGTGTGTGTTAGAATTAGTGTGTGTGCGTGTGCAGTGCTGTTGCCAGGCCTCGGTCTTCGGTCTCTGACACATTCCTTTCTGATTTGACGCATTGGACCTAGCCTTGTCCGGTTGATGGACCGATAGTTTTTACGTTTTGGTGGTCAACTGACCGATACATATTCGTACAAGGCGGACAAGGTCTGCAATGATTGGAATGGGAGTTGCAAAGTCGGAAAACAAACCCCGATCGAAATGCTCATGTTCACTACGAGTGAAAATGCACTCGGTGTCGAGTCCGTGTTTTTCGTCATTAACACTCGAGGCTGCGTTTACGGAAATACCCGATCCAGCCGGTGTACTTATTTACCGAAAACGGCGCAAACAGCGGAAAGTTCATCAATATAATACTACGGCATGGTAATGCGAAGATCAGGCAGGATCCCTACATTCGCACACCGGGCACTGTATTGGAAAGGGTAGGCCAGGAATGTCAGGCTCTTTCTCTTCGCAAAGTTTATGAACAATTAAAACTAGGAAGCGACATCAAAGCAATGCCGAAGGACTTGAAACAGGTTCACAATAAGAAGGATAGGGAAAAACGCGAATAGCCTGAAAATGTTGCACAAAAAAAGTTGCTAAAAGTTGCAACAAAGGTGCAAACAAACTTGCAAAAAAGTTGCAAACACATATAATCTAATACTTGTTTCGCTATTTTCTCTGTTTCCGGTAAATAGGTCGACCCGATCCAGCCAAAGGGACGCTACTATGTTAGACGATTTTTTTTGTCGATCGCTGATCGATAAACATGTCGCCGAAAAAGTCCGTTGAAGGGCAGAAAACACTAGCAGCGTTCAATATCAAACAGACTCAAGCCAAAACACCTTGGCGGTACAATTTGGACCTATTGTTTTTTTAAAACCAGGACATTTGGACCTATTGGTGGTTTTTTTTAGGGAGGTCCAAATGACCTATTGTCTTCTCAGGCTGGCAACAACACTGGTGTGTGTATGTGTGTGTGTGTTTAACATTGTTCATGTATTACTGATAATGTTATTGTTCCACTGGAGATAGTACATGATAATGTTAATAGCATAGGCATTACACACTCAGAGCATTTTTAACAACTGAACCTCAGCTCTCCAGTGTCAGTAATGTTGCAAGATTTCACTGTTCTCATAATAAAAGAACCCATGTCCTTCTGCCAAGTATTTGCGATGTTGTCTGCACATTGAGAGTTTACCTATGTTAAAAAGAGGAGGTGGATTTTTGCAAGTGTCTTCACAAAATAAAGCCATTAAATGTTTCTTACTTAACTTTTTAAAAGTGCAACAAAAAAAAGAAGGGCAAATCCTGTTTCTTCTTTTTACATTTAGTCAAGTTTTGACTAAATGTTTTAACGTAGAGGGGGAATCGAGACGAGGGTCGTGGTGTATGTGCGTGCGTGCGTGCGTGTGTGTGTGTGTGTCTGTCTGTGTGTGTAGAGCGATTCAGACTAAACTACTGGACCGATCTTTATGAAATGTGACATGAGCGTTCCTGGGTCTGATATCCCCAGACGTTTTTTTCAGTTTTTTGATAAATGTCTTTTAGGCCAAAAAAAAAAATAGGTCTGTTTACAGTATCCCGACTGACCCTATTTTTTCGCACGACCCTAGACTTTTTTTTGGCATTTGGGGAAGAAAAATAAATCTTAGTTTTTTGGAAAAATAACTTAAAAATATGGTATTCTGGAAAGAAAAAAAAAAGAAAAAAAATCCCCGACCTACCGACCCTATTGTTTTTGCCTATGTTACCGTAAACAGACCTATTTTTTTTTTGCCTTATGACGTCATATCCGGCTTTTTGTGAAAGTTGAGGCGGCACTGTCACGCTCTCATTTTTCAACCAAATTGGTTGAAATTTTGGTCAAGTAATCTTCGACGAAGCCCGGACTTCGGTATTGCATTTCAGCTTGGTGGCTTAAAAATTAATTAATGACTTTGGTCATTAAAAATCTGAAAATTGTAAAAAAAAATAAAAATTTATAAAACGATCCAAATTTACGTTCATCTTATTCTCCATAATTTTCTGATTCCAAAAACATATAAATATGTTATATTTGGATTAAAAACAAGCTCTGAAAATTAAATATATAAAAATTATTATCAAAATTAAATTGTCCAAATCAATTTAAAAACACTTTCATCTTATTCCTTGTCGGTTCCTGATTCCAAAAACATATTGATATGATATGTTTGGATTAAAAACACGCTCAGAAAGTTAAAACAAAGAGAGGTACAGAAAAGCGTGCTATCCTTCTTAGCGCAACTACTACCCCGCTCTTCTTGTCAATTTCACTGCCTTTGCCATGAGCGGTGGACTGACGATGCTACGAGTATACGGTCTTGCTGAAAAATGGCATTGCGTTCAGTTTCATTCTGTGAGTTCGACAGCTACTTGACTAAATGTTGTATTTTCGCCTTACGCGACTTGTTTGTTCATAGGCTGGAACTCCTACGTTCACTCATATTTTTGCATGAGTGGGTTTTTACGTGTATGACCATTTTTACCCCATCATTCAGGCAGTCATATGCCACTTTCGGGGGAAATCCTGTTTCTAATTTCCACTGGATTATTTCAATTTCCAGTAAGTCAAGAACCTCCAATGGCACGACACTTTGACGTGATCAGCGTGGGGCTGGCGGGAGACTGGAGGCGACTGGGCCGGGCATTTGGCATCACGGACGCACAGCTGGACCAGATTCGTATGGATTTCCAGTATGACGGGCAGCATGAAATCAACTACCGTGTCTTGGTCAAGTGGAAACAACAAAATCCTCGCCCCACCCTTCACTTCCTGGCTCAAACTCTCCTGGACATTGGTCGGGGTGACCTGGCTGATGAATTGTCTAAAGGTTAAAGTGACCTTTGTGCTGCATCTGTGCCATAAAGATAGGGCTGTGTGATAACAGTGAACATTTGGACTTATAAAATCTTCTTTGGCATAGTGAACATTTTGGAGATAAAAGGGAAATCGAACGCAGAAAAAGAAGAAAGAGATAAAAGTATCATGAATCTATTGAACATTTTGTAAATATCATGAGTATATGTTGCTGTAATGAGTGTGCATGTAAAGGTGTTCTTTATATTTTTTCTTGTCTTTGTTTTCACTGCATCTATTTTCTTATTTTTTTTTTATTTGCTCAGAAATTATAGCATGTTGTTGACTTCATCTGTTTTTTGTTTTAAAGAACAGCATGCATAATTTTAAGATGCAGAGAATGCGAGATATTTTTACCTCTTGTGCGGGCACATAGTGTCTTTTTAGAATGCATTTTTGGTTAGTGTTTTTTCTTGATACATTTTCATGTAAAGTAAACATGTGATACGTTCTTACATGTGTCAGTTAATTTAAGCTGGTAGCTCATGTGATGTTCCAAGACGCATGCTATTCATGCATCTGACTGCATGTCATTAGTCGCACTAACTTGCACTGTTACTTTTAGTCAAAGTTTCAGCCAAAGTTAGAGCATGCATGACATGAGTTGACAGTATTTGCAGACAGGCGCATTGGCCTAGTGGATAGGATGCCGGCCTCCCATGCAGAAGGTCGCTGGTTCAATTCCTTGCCGCGCCTGGTGGGTTAAGGGTGCAGATTTGTCAAATCTCCCAGGTGAACTTATGTGCAGACCTGCTAGTGCCTTATCCCCCTTCGTGGTACACGCAAGCACAAGACCAAGTGCACACAAAAAAGATACTGTAATCCATGTCAGAGTTCAGTGGGTTTTAGAAACACAAAAATACCCAGCATGCTTCACCGGAAAGCGGTGTATGGCTGCCAGTGCCTGAAGGGCGGGGTAAACACAGTCATACACGTATAAACTGTGGGAGTTTCAGCCCATGAACGAATAAGAAGACAGTGTTTGTAGGATGGTCGATGGGTGGAGTGGCCTGTAATGTGGTACTTTTGTTTTATATTTTCCCCTGGCTTGGTATCACTTCAACAGTTTTCTTCTTCTTTTTACATTTAGTCAAGTTTTGACTAAATGTTTTAACATAGAGGGGGAATCGAGACGAGGGTCGGGGTGTATGTGTGTGTGTGTCTGTGCGTGTGTGTGTGTGTAGAGCGATTCAGAGTAAACTACTGGACCGATCTTTATGAAATTTTACATGAGAGTTCCTGGGTATGATATCCCCAGACGTTTTTTTTCATTTTTTTGATAAATGTTTTTTATGACGTCATATCCGGCTTTTTGTAAAAGTTGAGGCGGCACTGTCACACCCTCAATTTTCAATCAAATTGATTGAAATTTTGGCCAAGCAATCTTCGACGAAGGCCGGACTTCGGTATTGCATTTCAGCATGAAGGCTTACAAATTAATCAATGACTTTGGTCATTAAAAATCTGAAAATTGTAATTAAAATTATTTTTTTATAAAACGATCCAAAATTACTTTTATTTTATTCTTCATCATGTTCTGATTCCAAAAACATATAAATATGTTATATTCGGATTAAAAACAAGCTCTGAAAATTAAAAATATAAAAATTATGCTTAAAATTAAATTTCCGAAATCGTTTTAAAAACTATTTCATCTTATTCCTTGTCGGTTCCTGATTCCAAAAACATATAGATATGATATGTTTGGATTAAAAACACGTTCAGAAAGTTAAAACGAAGAGAGGTACAGTAAAGCGTGCTAATTTGAAGCACAGCGCAACCGCTACCGCGCTAAACAGGCTCGTCACTTTCACTGCTTTTTGCACTAGCGGCGGACTACGTTCAGTTTCATTCTGTGAGTTCCACAGCTTGACTAAATGTAGTAATTTCGCCTTACGCGACTTGTTTTCTTTCTTTCTTTGTTTCTGAGAGCAGGTGTGTGTGTTCATGTGGAAACCATTTTCATGCATATTTATGTACTTGAATAAGTTCTATTGTAAAAAATCTCCAAACTTCTGGTGATTTAAACAGTGTTAACAAAGTAAGGGAGAACAATATAAACAGAGATTGTGTGCACATTTCTGCTTGTAAAGTCTTTGGGTTGGATTATGAAAAACAGATTATTTCAAAAGAAGCTAATAACAAAGTTGTTTAGTTACTTGCAATAAACTAAGAATTTGCATGAATTTCTTATTTTGTTCATAATAATTTGAGGCAAATGTGATAATTGTTTATGCTAATGATTACATACATTTTAACATTTTATTCTAATGGGTTATTTCAACGAGCATATTCCTGATTTGAATAAACTTTGACAATAACTCTTCAAGACTTAAATGCATAGAAGTTCTTTTTTTTCATGTTTGATTTGACATTTCCGTGTTGCATCAAGACTTGTAGAAAGGATAACGCTAAAGTTTGTATTGCGTAAAGAAAAGAGCAGATCATAAAATGTTCGTAGGCTAAAGCTAGTCTGTGATAAGCGTCACAGTGAGATTCAGTTAGGTATGTCATCTGTATCAGTTGCTGATCACTATAAAATAAAATAAAAGGTACAATTCTGGTTTAAAGTATTTTTCAAGCTGGGTTTTTCATGTGTGTGTGTGCAGTGTGTTGCAGTGAGTGTGTGTATGCTGTGAGTGTGTGCAGTGTGTGTGTGTAGTGTGCAGTGTGTGTGTGTGCAGTGTGTGTGTAGTGTGCAGTGTGTGTGTATGTACAGTGTGTGTGCATGCAATGTGTGCATGTGCAGTGTGTGTGTGGGGAGAGTGTGTTATGTGCAGTGTGTGTTGTGTGCAGTGTGTTGTGTGTGTGCAGTGTGTGTGCAGTGTGTATGTATGTGCAGTGTATGTGTGTGTTAGTGTGTGTGTTCTCCTCCCTACTTCCATCAACTGTTTTCATCAAGTCTTACTAGGTTTACTCCAAATTTGGATTTTCTTTATGATGATATACCATTCAATTCAATCGTATTTGAAGAAGGTAAACAATTAAATAAAGTGACATTTCAATGTAGATGGTAAACAATTAAATAAAGTGACATTTTAATGTAGATGGTAAATGATTAAATAAAGTGACATTTCAATGTAGATGGTAAACAATTAAATAAAGTGACATTTTAATGTAGATGGTAAACGATTAAATAAAGTGACATTTCAATGTAGATGGTAAACAATTAAATAAAGTGACATTTTAATGTAGATGGTAAACGATTAAATAAAGTGACATTTCAATGTAGATGGTAAACTTGTTCAGACAAAACTCCAACACATTCTTTCTTTCTTTCTTTCTTTATTTGGTGTTTAACGTCGTTGCTGATTGTTCTCTTTGCCTGCTTGCGTATAGTATGTTGGTTATGTTTGGTCGTTATCTTGCGTGTGCGTGTATTGTATGGTTGGTCGTTTTCTTTGCCTGTGCATGTATAGTTTGTTGGTTATGTTTGGTCGGTTTCTTTGCCTGTGCGTGTATAGTATGCTTGTCGATGTATGTATTGTAAAGCGCTAAGAGTAGACATTTTTCTAGAATAGCGCTATAAAAGTTTGCATTATTATTATTATTATTATATCGCGACGGGGGAAGGGGGGAGATGGGATAGGGGAAAGGGGGGAGATGGGATAGAGCCACTTGTTAATTGTTTCTTGTTCACAAAAGCACTAATCAAAAAATTGCTCCAGGGGCTTGCAACGTAGTACAATATATGACCTTACTGGGAGAATGCAAGTTTCCAGTACAAAGGACGTAACATTTCTTACATACTGCTTGACTAAAATCTTTACAAACATTGACTATATTCTATACAAGAAACACTTAACAAGGGTAAAAGGAGAAACAGAACCTGTTAGTCGCCTTTTACGACATGCTGGTTAGCATCGAGTAAATTCTTTCTCGTCCCAACCAATATGGGACTCCCCCTAACCCGCGGGGGGTACTCCAACACATGAATAAGGCTCAGTTCCAACCATGGATAGCCATTGTACAAGAACCTAGTTAGGTCCCACCGTTGTGGCGGTCAACCCCACACTTTCGTGGTGGTTATGTAATAATTTTGCTAAGGCATGGCTCAGGCTTGAGCCAATGCTGGATTGCATACTTTTTGTGAAAAAGGTTTTCTTTGAATGTTAGTGCTCAACAGCACATGTATGTTTTTATACTGTTGTGTTTCATTTGCTGCAGGGGCGGTCCCGCCTACAGATTACAAGATGTACATTTTTTCAATATCAAAGTCTGTTTTAGCGGGACCACCCCTATTTTAATTCAATTGGCACTTTAATAAAATTAAAGTTGCCCATTATCAATCTAATTATGTGTCCTCTGAGTTTGTGCATAAATGGTGTTATGTGAGTGTGCGAACATAAATATAATTGTATACACTTTACTGGTACAATTTAGCTGTAGAGAGTATGTACACAAATGTTTGCCAGAAAATTGAATCTTGATATGATCTGGATGAAATATACATTACCCAACAGTTCACATGTCTTTCTTCTTTCACTTTTGTTTCGCAAATTCTCACTGCATTATTTGTGTATTTCAATAGAGGGACTGGGTGGCCGAGTGGTAACGCACTTGCGCTCGGAAGCGAGAGGTTGCGTGTTCAGGCCTGGGTCAGGCCGCAATTTTCTCCCCCCTTTCCTAACCTAGGTGGTGGGTTCAAGTGCTAGTCTTTCGGATGAGACGAAAAACCGAGGTCCCTTCGTGTACACTACATTGGGGTGTGCACGTTAAAGATCCCACGATTGACAAAAGGGTCTTTCCTGGCAAAATTGTACAGGCATAGATAAAAATGTCCATCAAATACCCGTGGGACTTGGAATAAAGTAAAAAAATTCCATCTCACACGGCATTAAGTCTCAGGAAACATGAATACACGCATGCAGGAAAAAAAAAAAATATGGGTAGCGCCGTATGTATGGCAGCTCGCTTTCCCCGGGGAGAAAGCAGCCCGAATTTCCATGAGGGTAACCTCACTGGACTGTAAATCTTATCCAATCCAATCCAATGAGGAGACTGAAATGTGAAGAGTGTGTCAGCTTTGTAAATGAACCAAATGTGAAGAGTGTGTCAGCTTTGTAAATGAACCACACACAAAAAAATGTATCACATTCAAAATAGACTCTAAATCTCAGACAAAAGTAAAAAATAAAGGAAAATAGAAAACTCCTGAATTGTTCCATATTGATGTGGAAAGAAAAGAACTGTTCTGGGAGAAAAAAACATTTTTTGTTTCACATTCACAGGCGCACACATACACAGAAAGAGGGACACACACACACAGACACGCACACACACACAGACACGCACACACACACAAAGATGTTATAATTGTTTAAATTTGAATATCTTAAACAATTTTACTGTGGACACAACACATAATTGCATGGAAGCATCAAGAAAAGAGAGGTGTGGACCATCTGCTTACAGGAACACAGATTATTATCTATATCTATATACGGCTTGTGTGTGTGTGTCTGTCTGTCTGTGTCACTTCGCGATGCACGGCCAAAGTTCTCGATGGATCTGCTTCAAATTTGGTGGGCATATTCAGGTAGACCCCGGACACAATCTGGTCGATGAACATTTTTAACACGTGCTCTCAGCGCTGAACCGATTTTGGTTTTTCTGTACATCCATTCCCAGTAACTCTTCCTTATCTTCTCCAGTGTTTTGCGCGTTTATCTTCCTTCCTTCGTGTGGTGTCAATCGCGTACAATGCGCCGGCAAAGCCGGCGTACACCCGGCTAAGCCTGGTACCCGGCTTTGCCGGGTATTCGGCTCTACTTCTTCCCGGCGAAGCGGGTATTCATCTAGTTTTAAATGTACGGGTACTCCGACATCAGGGTAACATACCTGTAATACAAACACGTTTGTTGCAAAGAGGGTTGCATTAATTTAATTACAACAAGAAGAGCAAACGCTCGATCGAGTCACTTTCGCAGTTCTGAATATTATATGAGGCATCAGATGGACAGGAAGAAATTGCTATTCACAACACAATGAGTCACGTTCACATAAAATTTGAGCCCGGTCACTTTTATAGTTTCCGAGAAAAGCCCAACGTTAAGTTGTGTGTTGCCGAACAGAAAAGGCTAGTTATCTCCCTTGTTTTTCTGATAACGTTCGTAAAAGGCTACAGATGTAAATACTTTGATGTAAAGAATAATCCTACAAAGTTTCAATCACATCCGATGAACTTTGTCAAAGATATAAAATGTCTAATTTTTCCTTTGACGCTGACCTGTGACCTTGAAAAAGGTCAAAGGTCAACGAAACCATCGTTAAAGTGTAGAGGTCATTGGAGGTCACGACTAAACAAAATATGAGCCCGATCGCTTTGATAGTTTCCGAGATACTTTGTCAAAGATATAAAATGTCTAATTTTTCCTTTGACGCTGACCTGTGACCTTGAAAAAGGTCAAAGGTCAACGAAACCATCGTTAAAGTGTAGAGGTCATTGGAGGTCACGACTAAACAAAATATGAGCCCGATCGCTTTGATAGTTTCCGAGAAAAGTCCAACGTTAAGGTGGTGTCTACGGACGGCCGGCCGGCCGGACAGACTAACACTGACCGATTACATAGAGTCACTTTTTCTCAAGTGACTCAAAAACCCTGATTATGGCAGTATGTGATTTTTTCACAAATTGGCAGATTTACAACATATTCAAGCTCTAGAGATCATGCTTGAGATCCCCAAATTGCACCAGAATGTACATGATTTTCCATCATTTTTCCTGAAATATTGCTTTCAGGCCTTTTTTAACATTTTATTTACAATTTCATGGTTTCATGCCTGATTAACAAACAAAGTTTTCTGCAAGTGACATCGCTGTTTTAGGGGCATCATATTTCTCCTTTGTCTATGTCCCTTTGTCCAGGAATTGTTCGACCAAAGTGTTAAACTCGTCAGCATATCTCAGGTGAAGGTTGTGCTTTGCCTCCGGCCAATTGACAAGCCTGAAACAAAAAGAGCGTGTTTCATTCATGCATGAAAGACAAGCCTGAAACAAGAAGAGCGTGTTTCATTCATGCATGAAAGACAACCCTGAAACAAAAAGAGCGTGTTTCATTCATGCATGAAAGACAAGCCTGAAACAAAAAGAGCGTGTTTCATTCATGCATGAAAGACAAGCCTGAAACAAGAAGAGCGTGTTTCATTCATGCATGGAAGACAAGCCTGAAACAAAAAGAGCGTGTTTCATTCATGCATGGAAGACAAGCCTGAAACAAAAAGAGCGTGTTTCATTCATGCATGGAAGACAAGCCTGAAACAAAAAGAGCGTGTTTCATTCATGCATGGAAGACAAGCCTGAAACAAGAAGAGCGTGTTTCATTCATGCATGGAAGACAAGCCTGAAACAAAAAGAGCGTGTTTCATTCATGCATGGAAGACAAGCCTGAAACAAAAAGAGCGTGTTTCATTCATGCATGGAAGACAAGCCTGAAACAAAAAGAGCGTGTTTCATTCATGCATGGAAGTCACACGTAAGGATGGTGTTTGATCGGGTGTAGCTGTCACAATTATCAGAGCAACTGGTTTACTAATTTCAAAAGCAATTACTGGCTAACCAATTCCCAATATGACTATCTCACTGATTCATACAGGGACTGACCAACTAAGGTTAGGTAATGCCTAGGGCAACAGTCTAATACCCACCGGGACTGGTTACCTTATTCTCAGAGTGACTGGGGAACTAATTCCAAGTAACTCAAACAAGCTAACTGATTCCCACAGTGACTGACCAACTAAGGTTAACAACTATAATGCTTTGAGCAAAAGTATGTAAGTTTTAGTTAAAGTGCCTTGGAGAATGAGGAACATATGAGCTTGCGGCGATCATCTTTTTTGAGGATGAAAGTCGTTGTTCATTTCGTCGCGATATAACCTTCGTGGTTGAAAACGACGTAAAACACCAAATAAAGAAAGAAAGAATTCCCAGAGCAACAGGCCATTTCCCTATAACTGGCTATAACTAATTGAACTTACACTGATCCAGGAATAGTAGCATGGAGATAGTCTGGGTGTTCCTGTACCACCAGTGCATCTTTTTGTCCATGGACAATCAGCGTTGGACAGCGTATTTTCTTTGTTTCTTCAATACAGATGTCTCCTACAAATCAACACAGTTAAAGAAATACTGTATCACAAACAGACTAGCTACAATCAATAAAATTAAAAGATAATGGTTAACAGATAATGGGTTGAAACCCTTTAGGGCTAGCGTCAGCCAAGGTGCTCTTGTATGCCACAGCAAAATGTACATAACTCCTTTGTCTTTAACAGATGATTTTCACGGCTTACTCTTCCATCAACCGTTCAACAAAAAAACCACACATGCACACGCGCGCACACACACACACATACTTCAATGAGTATAGTCACAACCCTGATAAGTGCTGAATGCATGATGCTGTGACAATGCACTACAAATTCTGCATATATACAAAGTAAAAGTCTGCACATTTGATGCCCAAACTTGGAGAAACCTTGGCACATTTCTCTGGTCAGACCCAGGACCAGAAAGGATGCAAGTCAAAGCACTAACTCACTGTTGATCCCAGATTCAAGGACATTAAGTTGGTTCGAACTGGACTAAAAATATGTACAGGTCCAAATATCCTGGTTACATAAGAAATGTTCTGTCAGAAGACCTCCCACATGTCAAAACTATCGAACGGTCCACTTGCCAGGGGTCAGTACATTGAAAACAGTATAGGCCAATTACCGGAGACCGAGACTGAAAACAGTATACGCCAATTACCGGAGACCCAGACTGAAAACAACACTGCTAACTGGCGCAGAAGACTGTGACCGAGTGTGATCTGTTTTTCTTCAATAAATTGCACCCGGGTGCATTCCCTGTATACGGGAACAACGCATACAGGAAATGCTCCTGCACGGAATGCACCCACTTTAGGTCGACTAGCTTAGACCCCTTCTGCGTAACTGGCAAACCAGTGGCATATGTGGACCGACCACTCAGCTGAGGCCTTTACCTTTCCTTTCCTCAACATAGTGTCCGTAGGCTGCGATCCACTTCTTCCAGTGCTTTTGGAAATATTCCATGCCATACACCTTCACAAAGGGCTCTCGCATTCGGGCACTCCACTTGGTTAGGTCTTCAATTTCTGCAGATTTAAATGATGAACAGAACAACTCAATAAAATGATCAAAAGACCACCAAAACCAAATCAGCTAAAGATAATATGTACTGTCAAGGTGTAAAATGAAATCAAAACACCTTTTGGGGGGGGTGCTGGAGTTATTAAAGAATGAGAGAATGGCGCAGCTGATGAAGAAGGAGTAAAGGCATATCGGACTTGAGTGAATAAAAGACACACTTTTAACAGATTCACAATCACAAATGAAATTCAAAAACCAAGAATTGTAGGTTATTGGAACTTTTATCATTGACAAAACAAAACGTTACATTTACAGTACGTCGACCCACTGGTCTTTGAAGCAGACAGACAGACAAACACTTGTGATACAAAATAGTGAACTTATCTTAGAATCGTAGATGAAACTCATTTGCAAGAATTTTTCACAAACACAAAGGACATATTTACATTTTTTACAAGAAAAGCATGAAATAAGACACAAAAAGATTTACTTTGAAAGGCGTCCATGTCGCTGGGTAGAATGTAAGCGTTGGAGCCCCACACAACCAAGCGTTTCACAAGGTCTGGGTGTTGACCCGCAATAACCAGTCCCGTTATTCCGCCATCACTCCATCCGAGAATGGAGAACTGCTTTTGCTGAACAGACTGAGCAGAAAAGACATAAACAAAGAACAATGTGGTGCAGTGGAACCCCCTTTTAAGACATACAAAAAGAACAATGTGGTGCAGTGGAACCCCCTTTTAAGACATACAAAAAGAACAATGTGGTGCAGTGAAACCCCCTTTTAAGACATAAACAAAGAACAATGTGGTGCAGTGGAACCCCCTTTTAAGACATAAACAAAGAACAATGTGGTGCAGTCGAACCCCCTTTTAAGACATACAAAAAGAACAATGTGGTGCAGTGGAACCCCCTTTTAAGACATAAACGAAGAACAATGTGGTGCAGTGGAACCCCCTTTTAAGACATAAACAAAGAACAATGTGGTGCAGTGGAACCCCCTTTTAAGACATAAACGAAGAACAATGTGGTGCAGTGGAACCCCCTTTTAAGACATAAACAAAGAACAATGTGGTGCAGTGGAACCCCCTTTTAAGACATACAAAAAGCTGAGGAAATCAGGTCTTGGAAATACAGAATCTTTAATTGCCCAAGGTTGGGAATTCGTTTGTACATTGCGGTTAAGAAACATTCAATTCAGCCATGTTAACCAACACACGCATCTATACAAACTGTTTAATGGAGGGAGTCTTAAAATGTAGGTAGATTTACAGTGGTTATAAACAAAAACATCTGAAAAAAACAATGTCTAAAAAGGCAGGGAGTCTAAAATTATTGGGGGTGGTGACAGGGGTTTGTGTCTGTGTCTGTGTCTGTGTCAGTTCCCATGTATGCTTGTGTGCGTACATATGTGTCTGTGTCTGTCTCTGTGTATACATGTTTGGGACTGTTTGCATACATTTATGCCTGCAAGTGTGTGCTTTCATCCATAATTTTCAACTATTCTGTTGTACATCGTACACATTAATTTGTGTATGGACACAAGTGTGTGACTAGCACTGCACTGCAAAGGACCTCCACCTTCATGAGGGCAACAGCGTCGTCAGCATCTCTCTTGAAGTAGTCCAGCGGCCAGTCACGCTCCGGTGGAATGCTTCGACCGTAACCACGCGGATCAAAGGCAAACACGGTGTACTTCTCTTTGCTCAGCTTCTCCAACTGTGGTGCAAAGTCTGTCCGCGTACTTCCTAAAAGTTAACAAATAAAAGAGCTGGAATAACACATTTTGAAGTAGATAGTATTTCAAACTGAACGACAAGAATTGAAAGTTGCTAGTTTTGACATTTCTCTACGGCAAAACTTCACTTTCTAATAAAAATTCAAAATGTCAAAAAGCAACACTTTCAGACTTTGGCGTAAAGTCTATATTGGATTTTTATAACATGTTTTCCAGTTAAGAAATTACTCTGCATAGATTCTATAAAACTAGGGAAATTGAATTTTCGAGTGCTGTAACTAGTATTTTAAGATTTAAGTTTTACCACAGCAAAACTTCTTTTACTCCATAAAACAATAATATGTCACTATCTGGGGCGGCAACGGGAGAAGAAGATGCAAACATGGAGGTTAGATGTATCGGAGACAATGTTCCATTTTAATGTATTCATTTTAATGGACAATAAAGTATTGTTATTATTGTTATTGATATATCAACATTTTTAACAGGTAACTGGTGTAATAATATGTTAAAACTTTGTTTAATAGCTATGATTACCTAATGCACCAGGGAGTAAAAGCAGTGGATGTTTTCCTGAACCTGTCTTTTCATAGTGGATGCGGACGCCATTCACTTCTGCATAGTGAGAAGTTATAGCAGAGCTGCACAGATCATAAAAAGCGTTAATGAAATAATAAAAACCCATATATATATAATATATATATCTCTGTAGTTTTTTTTAAATTTCTCTTGTTGGACAGGCAAAAAGTGAAACAAATTTGTGATGAAAATTGACTATCCCCTCTTAATTGTACATATGAAGTGTCTTATTATCCCACACATACATACACACACATACACACGCGCGCGCGCGCGCGCACGCATGCACACACACACTGTATACACACAGTCACTCACACACTTTCTCTCTCGGTCTGTATCTCTCTCTACCCCCTCCCCATTCTCTTACTCTTAGACTAGAGTCTACCACTCACACCATTCCTCTCTCTGCCCCTTTTAATAATTCCCAGACGCATGCACGGGTTTGCTTTATCAGTATGTCAGAAGCTAAGAACATGAATCACCTTGAACACAGTCTAGCCGACGCTGTCAAATGACTTTTGACCACAGACAGCATTAAAACCGATCTTTGTTTGCAGCACACAGGGACAGCCATTTTTGGGCATGAAGCAGACGACAATGTAGGGGACATAACTCTCCAAGAAAACTCTTCATAAGTATCTGTTTACAGGAATTGGGTTTAAACGAAATCAGTGTCTTTATAATAGTCTTTATATTGTCCATATTCTCCATCTATTACTTCGTTTATAACGATGGATCTTATCTTAGGGATTTTTTGTATTGTGTTGCAAAGAAGCTGCAAATTCACCGTCAGTTTATTCTCTCTCTTTGCAATTTTTGTTTTATTTAATAACTATTTTGGTGAATAGACGACTTGTGTCGTTTCCGGTATTTGTCATTGGCGAAAACGAAAGTTCCGCTGTCCGGTGTGTACCGTCAGTCATAGTTTGTGTACAGTTTCCCCGATTCGCAAAAAAAGTTGGTGATTATTTCAGTCAGGTTATTGTCGTGATAACATAGACTGATGCGAACATAGGACAGTTAAACGGCTTTCAGGCGCTCTATATATAGATGGTTTTGTGTTGACATAACTGGTGCAAGTTTGCAGTATTGAAATTGCGCGTGTGCTCTCGTGTGTGTGTGTGTGTGTGTGTGTGTGTGTGTGCACGCGTGGTTTTAAGCAGATTTAAGTGCATTTGACTGAGTGTGACACCAGCAGGTACGTGTGATTCTAACTTGATCGAGGAGATTTTAGTATGAAGGTGTGTTGAAGCTGTCTAAGTTTAGACAGCTATTATTGGCAGCTGCAACTTTTTTTGTACCACTACCAGCTTCAAGTTATGTTGGTTTATTTATTTTCAGATGATGATCTCCGCGAGAGGTTTGCTGAGTGGGATAGAGACAGGGAGAAGACAAGCTATTCTTCTGAGAACAGTCACAGCAAGAACATACAGTCAAATAGATCTTCAAGAAAATCTTGTCTTCCTGGCGCAGTTTCATACTGCAGATGGGGAAAATGAATGTTCTTTTTGTGCTCATGACCATCAGTCAAAGAAGCTACCAAACCCTATCAGGGACTTGGCAAAGAAGCTGGCAAAGAAAACTGATTTTGGTTGCACACTTTGTGCAGACAGGGGCCACGAAAGGACAGGAATTCATCAGCCTCAGGAGCGATTAGCTACAAGGTTTTTGCGGGGTTGTGACCCCTTTCGATCGTGGTCTCTCCCAGGCACTAGTATTCGCAATACCCAAGTACTTACAAGAAGTGGAATGTTGAATCCTCAGCAGAAAGACTGCAAAATACACATAACCAAGAGAAACAATTTAGCAGTGTACGCAACTCAACCAATCAGGTGTTACTCAACATCACACAGACAAGCGTACCTTCCAGAACCGTCAATCGCCAGTATGGTTGCAACTCCCAGGGTATCTCAAAGTAGGTCAAAATTAATTGCACAACAGTACAGGAAAAGCAGCTCCATACCAATATTACAGCAGGAGAAATGGATATTGGCTACCACCAATCCTACACTCCACATAGGAATGAAAATGATAAACACACTCGCTATTGTGAAAAAGAAGCAAGCTATGTTCCAGACTCCTGGTGAGTCGTGTCGGTACTACAGCACTGGGAGAGACACGGTGGAGAAAAAGCTCCTGCAACTGATGGATATGTGGGAGGTGGAAAAGGCAGTAGCACTGCTGCGTGAGTCGGTGGAAGAGGGGGTGTTACCTCATCCCAATGTCGTGCTGAACTTGCAACAACAGCTGGCTAACCTGGGCGAGGTGGAATGTCTGCTGAATGTACATGACTTTCTCAAGGTATGTTCACTCCATATGCAGCTGCTTTACAGTCCAAACTCCAGCACAGCTCACCATCTTAATTCAGTGGAACCCCCCTATTAAGATCCTTCAATTTGATTCCCTCCCTTTTAAGACACTGTTTTCTCAGACTTTCTGTTCATAACCTCTGTTAAATTACCCCCACTATAAGACTCCCTCCTTTTTAAGACCAGATTATCTCGTAAATTGTTGAGGTCTTAAAAGGGGGGTTCCACTGTCTCCAGTCCAACTCACCATGTGATTATTCAGTCCATCTTAATTCATTTATTTATTTATTAAGGAGATTTCTATAGCGCATAACTAAAAGCACTCTGCGCTTTACAATATCACTAGGTATAAGCACACGCAAACATACTCTGATTAAATAGAACTTAGCCTAACAAGACATACTAAGAACACTAAACATTGACAAAAATAAAGAATTAAATTAAATACTGGACAAACGATTAAAATAAGCTTAAGGCCTACACCGACTACAATGGACTGTTTCAAATACAAAAATTTAGTTAACTATAAAAGGCAGTGCATAAAACTCCATAATCTCCCTTCCCAACTTGCGTCTACCTTTTGCGTGTCAAAAATTGTTATAATTTGCAACTGTTGTATGGGTGATTATGAATATATGTGACCCGCCACCTCAGAATGAGTCGCATGTCACCTTTGCATGATTTTCATATTTTTACTTTTTCCTAAAGAGTTTTTAATGCTCTATCCAGTGGTGAAACCCGTTTTAGAAAAGAGCAAAAACTGTTTGAGTTACAAGCCTGTGACTAAGGTGACCCTCACACTGCTACCAGACACTCTCCGGACTTATATTAAGCCTAGCGCAGAACCGCGCGAGGTGACATGCGACTCGTTTCGTGGTGGAGGGTCACATATGGAGTCTTCACTTACCTGCCCTTTTTGTTACTTTAAGTCTGAGCTTGTGAATAAAACACATGAATAATCTGAAAAATACAGACATGTAGACACATGCAGTCTTTTACATGTCTTTCCGCATGCATGTTCGGTAACGTCGAAGAACAGAAATGGTTGTCAGTATTAAGTTTTGATAACTTTGTTTGTCTTTTTAAATGTTTGTAAATGACTGAATTTGTTGTTGTTGTCTGCTTTGCAGGAGCATAACCTGATAACAGATGATAAGTTCTTCCACTATCTGAACCAAGCTTACTACAACAGTGGGCGCATCTCAGAAGGAGTTTCGGTATGTGAAGAGAGAGAGAGACTGAGAGCTAGTCTAGATAGAGAGAGAGAGAGAGAGAGAGAGAGAAAAAAAACACAAGTGTTGACCTTAACGGGGTCAAGAAGCCGCCCTTGGTAATATGGGGGTGGGACACGGAGGGAGGGAGATTTTTTTTTTAAATGAATAAATTATTAAAAAAAAAGTTTTTTTTTTAAAGTAAATAAATAAATTTTAGAAAGAATTAATTAAAAAAAAATTAAGTGAATAAATTAATAAATACTTTAAAAAAAAAATTGACCGAGCTCTTTACACGGGTGACATGGTAGACAAACAAACACCTGAAACACGGACAAACAGGCAGAGGGGTGGGGGTGGGGGGGTTGATGTTAGGTAGAGAACTGAGAGGCCTCAATGAGCCAAAAATCAGTAACGAAAACAAAAACATACGCACACGTAAACAAAGCAGGACACACAAACGTAGACAAAAGACTTGAAAAAATCAAAGCATACGCACACACGCGAAGACACACACAATAACTCATTCATACACATACTGACACGCAGACACAAGCATCCAAGAACGCATGCACACATGCGAACACACTCACACACCCCGCACACACACACACACATACACACACACACACACACACACACACACACACACACACACACACACAATTAATCAAATTCCTCATTTCAATTTCTGTTGTGATAACTGATCACGAAGAATGCAAGTCGATTTAAACAATTTGATATGACCACCAGAAAACAGTTGCACGGGAAAACTTGCAGAAAGTTGTACTTTCAATGCACATGTTATCTCTGTCGGTTTACAAAAATGATAATGCAGATATGCATTGCCAATCACACTGCTGTGAGCATAAACGGTCTTGCTCACGAATGCATGCAGCGCACAATGCCGTGACATGGCCAAGCACTCGAAGGGAAGTAACTCGGATTCTGGGTGCGGGAATTCCCACAAACATAGGAATCTGTCAGTTGGTTTCGTCCCCTGGCTCGGTTTGTAAAAGCGTTAAAAGCTAATATCTTCCGTTTGACTACCGTTGCATAGACCCGTCTAACCCTATTCCTTACAATTTCACGCAATTTGAGCTTAATTGACCCAGAGATACAAGTCTTACCCGACTTGTTTGTAAGACATCGCCAGCCCGCCTCAAACAAACAAATAAACAAACAAACAGACAGAGCAAATCCAGTAAGCCCCATTATACTAATGGCGGCTTAAAAACATGATGAACACTTATTGCACTTACACCACAGAAGCACATGCTGTCAGATTAGATTTACTCTAGGTAAAGACATCTCGTTGAGTCTCAAGTAATTACATACATGTAAAACTTTCATCAGTTGTGCTTTTCACTTGAGCACATAGCATACAAGCTGTACATGCCCATGTTGTGTACATCATGTACAGGTGCTGCGACTACTCTACCACCGCACACGCAAGTTCCCTGACGTTGACATCTACTTCACACTACTGACCGTGATGGTTTTACGTCATTTCCCCGATCGCATTGACCTCATTCTCAGCTTTGTCACTGACCTCAAGGATGCTGAGGTAAGGTGATGAAAGAGTTCATTAACTGAACCTGATGTAGTTTTGCTTGTAGAGAAAATCAGGTCTTAAAAAGGAGTGAGTCTTAAAAAGGGGGGACATTTGCAGAGGTTATGAACAAAAC
Organism: Littorina saxatilis; assembly: GCF_037325665.1. Classification (NCBI taxonomy): domain Eukaryota; kingdom Metazoa; phylum Mollusca; class Gastropoda; order Littorinimorpha; family Littorinidae; genus Littorina; species Littorina saxatilis. The sequence continues at coordinate 4,837,222 of NC_090245.1, read as the reverse complement.
GAATGAGAGAACAGGGTCTTAAAAGGGAGGGAGTCTTAAATTGGGGGTCTTAACAGGCAGGTTCCACTGTGCATGCATCAGCTTTTTCCTGTACATTTTTACCTTCATTTTGTTCTCACATATCCAAACCTACCAACGGGAACCAGTGTTAAAGCCCCCAGACCCCCTTACTACGGTTAGGCGCTTCGCACCGTCGACTTTGCTAATACTTAAAAATGTTCAGCCTTTTTTACTTTTTTCAATGCCCATGCTTGATTATTTCCTTGAAGAACTTGTTAAGTTCATTTCGTTCTCACGTATGCACATACGTCCCACAGAAGCCTGTGCTGGAGCCAGAAGCTTCTCTGTGGAAGTGCTACATGATGATGGAGAAATGGACGGAAGCCGACAATCTGCTGCTCCACAACGAAGAGTTACGCCCCCTTCTCCCCCAGCAGGTGACGCGCGTGTGTCAGGACGTGGACAAGACGGACTTTAACAGGGCGGCTGTTTTGTCCCAGATGCTGGACCTGCCCTTCATACGCCAGAAACTGCGGGTCCTCGTAGCGGAGACGCTCATGGCTGAACTCTGTGAGTGCCGGGACATAGGGGTGGGGGACATAGCTCAGTGGGTAACTTGTCTGGCATAGAAACCCCTGGAAGACGCTAGGCTGGAAACGTTGAGTATTGTGATTTGTATTGTCTAAGTTCACACATTTCTTGCTCTCACGCTCAGTCACAATTGTTTTTCTTCCTTGTGTAGGAGACATTCATTGCTTAACTCTGTGAGTGCAGGGGGATATGGGTGAGGACTTAGCTCAGTCGGTAACTCGTCTGGCATAGAAACCCTTGTGGTGGAGATCAATGCTCATGGCTGAACTTTGTGAGTCCAGAGACATAGGGGCGGGGGCAGATCTATCTGTAACTCGTAGGGCGTAGCAACCAGTTCATGTTTATCAGCATGGGTTAGAACCTGGTTCTAGAAGGGCTTTATTTCTTTGAGTCAACTTTCTGTACAAACACTAATTGGTGTCAGGTTGATTCCTAACCTGTTAACCTTCATTGCACGCAAAAAAGAAAAGAAACATGCAATATCAACAGAGAGCCTAAATGCACTTTACAATTGACCTGTTGAAGAATAACGTGTTTTTAAATATTGCCACATAAAACTATATTCTGTTTGTGTCGTTGACAGGCAAGCAGAAACAGTGGCTGAGGCTGCTGAAGTCGCTGAAGCGAATCAAGTCACAGGGTCTCCCTGTGCATGTTGACAAGCTAGCCTCGGCCTTGGATGATTTGAAGCGGAACCTGACGCCTCAGTATGACGACCAAATTCATGACTTGAGACAGTGGTGTGAGATTCTGCAGGCTGGAGGCAACCAATGATGACATGCCACCAATAATTAGCTCTGATGTGTTCCTTTGATGCAATGCCCTTTTAAAAAAAAAATAATACCCATGGGAGCTCATGATTTGTCTTGGCCCGAGTTATTTCTAAACATTGCTGACTAAATGTTCTGCATGAGGTGTTATGAGTCTGGCGTGAGGACAAGTGAGTTTCCATAGAAAAGGGCATCATATTGAGCGAACACTGCATGACCTACACATCAGAGTTAATTTGCTCTGATCGCTCGTCTTCAATTGCTGGCGATGTGTTGTACGTGTGCCCGGCTGTCAAGGGCGCAACTTTTCCACATCCAATACAAATTTCCAACAGAGTTGTTTCTGAACATGGTCTGTTGAGACATTTGAGTGAGAGTCTTCAGGCAGGAGACACACAATGATGACTATGGTTGTATACTTGACACTTTGAAATTTGAAACTTACAGACTCTAATGTGTGACAGTAAAAATTGCATATATGAGCTTGTGTCAAAAGTTTGTCCTTTGGGTGGCATATCATTTTACAGTGAATCTCATTACCTTGTCTGTTTAAAACGAAATGCAATGTGTATTCTGGTATCGGTAAAGGCATGAAGTGATACGATATGTTAAATTTGTATTTGGGTGTTTGGTTGATGAAATATTGAAATAATGTATGAAATTGTCCTTTTTTTGCACACAAAACAACGTAATTTAATTTTACCATTATTAGTCCCACTTTTGGTTACCAGCTTTTGGCTCGGTGTCATAAAAAAATCAAGCATCTGTCACTTGGATGGACGATTGATGTGATTGTTCAAATATTTAGCATCATGATTAGATTGCATTTGTGGCTTTATTTAAAAAAAGAAAATGGTGTACACTTTGAAACTGTAGCTTATGTATACATTTGTTTTTGTCAAGAGATGAACAGATCCAGATTCATTTTTTTCATTTAGTGATGATGATGGAAAAGAATGTCTGATGTGAATGTATATAGCGCAGTGGTCTGTTATAGTAAAATGGACCCCCCTACCCCTTGACCCTCTCCCTTTAAATACCTTGTATTTTTATTCAAATTTTGTGTTCATAACTGTAAATTGGCCTCCATTTTTTGACTCCCTCCTTTTAAAGACCTAATGTTTTATTTTTTATTAGGTCTGAAAGTTGGAAGGGGGGATGGGGGTCTACTGTATGACTGTTTGAGTTTGCATGGAAAAAGTGTCAACATGGGTAACTGATAAACAGAGGAAAGAGAAAGTTGAAATTACATTTGCTCTTCTTGCTAGGATGAAATAAAATCTCATGAAATTAATTTATGTGTTTTTTCTATCCATTCATTCTTTGTCCGTCCATCTACCCAACCAAAAAAACTAAAATTGTGTGGACATTAGATAAAAAAAAAAAGTCTAAAACAATTACTGTATTTTCGGGACTAAAAGGCGCTTTGTTATATAGGGCGCAACCCCCACTTTTAAGGTAAAATTGAGAACAAACATCACATCAGGCACTTCGGGTGTATTGGCCGCACATCAAACTTAAAGGAAGAACAGAGTGGAAATATGTTTGCTCTGGATGTGCGGTGAGATTAAAGTCCGATGCATTGCCGTAATAGCTCATTGGCCTTGAGACCTGGGTGAGTGACCCATACTTTCCAGCTGAGACCAGCTGCCTGCCCCAGTTTACAGACACTGACCTACTTCCCCGGGTCAATGACCGAGTTTTATCTATGAGACGATCTCAACAAACAAATGATTTACTAAATCCCAAAATTGAGTCTAATCCTCATCTACATGAACTAAATCACACCAGCATACCTGGCCATGTCTCAAACAGCCTCCATGCTGATCTTCTTCTGCGTTCGTGGGCTGAAACTCCCACGTACACTCGTGTTTTTGCACGAGTGGAATTTTACGTGTATGACCGTTTTTACCCCGCCATTAAGGCAGCCATACGCCGTTTTCGGAGGAAGCATGCTGGGTATTTTCGTGTTTCTATAACCCACCGAACTCTGACATGGATTACAGGATCTTTTCCGTGCGCACTTGGTCTTGTGCTTGCGTGTACACACGAAGGGGAATAAGCCACTAGCAGGTCTGCACATAAGTTTGACCTGGGAGATCGGAAAAATCTCCACACTTAACCCACAAGGCGGCCGCGGCCGGGATTCGAACCCTCGACCTTCCGATTAAGAGGCCGACATTTACCACCCCGCCACAGCGCCCGTCTGCCTCCATGCTGATGATCTGGCCATCTGGAACTTGCAAAGCGCACCACTTCAGCTAAAAAAAACCACACAAGAAAACAAACCAAAACGAAACTCACCTTTTCAGCGCGCCTCGCGTAAGTCCAGATCAATGCTCGACCCTTCCAGAAATTTGCCAGTCACTGTCACCTGTTCAAATCGTTTTAGAGCAAAGTCGTCGTGACAATTTAGAAGAATCTTTAGAAAGCAACGATATGAACACAAAAAAGCGACGTTGACGCCGCTACCGGCGATGTCACCTTTGTCCGTAGACTCAGTCGTTGAGTGCGCGATTCAGTTCTCACCTGGATATAATACCCAGTGTCTTACATGCCCGTTTGTTGACGTGTCCCCACGCAAAAGGCCTCCTTTGTTTAGATTCCTTCATGAACACTTTACATACATTTCTAGTCACACCTTTATACAGCTACAGACATACTGCCAATTTTGTTTTAACACAAGTCGCAATAAGCAAAACGTATAGAACAATGTCACAAAATTGAGATTTGAGATGCGACTAAAAAAAACCAGGCCGCAATAAAAAAAAAAACAAGTCACGTAAGGCGAAAATACAACATTGTCCTGCAGCGTAGATATATTTTATACCGGTCCCAACATGGTGTCCTTTCATCACAGGTAACTCTGCTACTAAAAACACAAATTGGCAACAATGAGAAAAACATGTGACTGTCATTATGATTGGCATCGAGACTAGTGCCATTGGTTGGGAAAAGACTTCGCGAAGTCGACTTTGCACAATTAATATCAGGCTTAACTTATTTGGGATCACTGAAGCAAACTACATTACGCACATAAGTTGACCTGGGAGATCGAACAAATCTCCACCCTTAAAGCTGTGGTCTATCTATGACTATCCCAGGCTCGGTGTTCGAAAAGATAGGGCTGGGAAGCATGTACAGAATTCTGTACAGGGAAGGCGACCTGAAACCCACCCTTACACTGCCTGTGTACATAATTATGTACATGCTTCTCAGTCCTATCTTTTTAAACACCGAGCCCCGAATAGTCATAGATAGACCACAGCTTTAAACCACCAGGCACGGCCGGGATTGAACACTTGACCTTCCGCTTAGGAGGCCGGCGTGTTATCCACTGGGCTATTGTGCCCGTTATCATCCCAAACACGCGAGTCATTCATTTCGTCCTTACTTTCACCCTTGAGTATTTCATCCGCTATTCCTAGAGATACAGATTTGAAATTGAGCCGAGAGCTACAGGGTTCGTTTTGGGTGTTGAATACATGACAACTCACATGAGGAAGGTCTTAGAATTAGTGTTTAAGCGTTCTATTTTTCAAATCTGAATGCTGTGTTTGGTAGTCATTTATGACCGTGATAATCTCCAACGGGCTGTGTTTTTATTTTATTTTATGCGAAGCGTTTTAGTCGTGTATGGCACGGGATATGCATGCTTTTGCTAGACTGTAGGTTTGACTTCCTCAATCCAACGGTCTTAATCTGCTTTGACGAATTGGTATTCTAAATTACAGTACAGCGAATGTCCCGCGAACTTTTGAAGGTCCAAATCGTAAACACACTTTCCAAAATGGCGCCTTAGGTGACTGATAGAAACGAAATCTGTTTCATTTCTTTTAAACACACACACGCACGAACGCAAGCACGAACGCATGCACACACACGCACGCACGCACGCACGCACGCCGGCACGCACGCACACACACACACACACACACAGTGACACACAAACATTGACACACACATACACACACACACACACATAGATGATACACACACACACACACACACACACACACACACACACACACACATTGTTCTTGCCTGCACACCAACTCCCCTTCATACAAAGGGAAAAGCGTATGGTAAAACTTGTTTGCTTCACTGGTTCATAATATTATATTGTGTACGACTGGCTGGCGTGACAGCTGGGGTGCGTTGCATATCAATAAACTAGAACTCCAAATCTCATGTGTACAACGTTTTAGGGTAGTCCTACTAGCATTATAAAATAATTAAAGGTGCTATATAATTATAACTTAAACTCTATGCATACCCCCACATCTAAAATAATCACTGGTTTGAACGCGAAGGAAAAATTCACAAAAACTGCTCTGTCAAAAGCACTGATCACTCATACGTATCAATAGAGAGCTTTCTTAGGCATTGTCTGAAACATATGCCCTTCGTAACGTGACGAGGACAATTGTCAAAAATAACCCTGGATTTGAAATCCTCGTACCATCAATGCCGGTTAAAGAATGTGCCTGAAATTCCAGTAATACGTGCAATTGTTATTTTTCTTGCCAAATTTATACTTTTATTGTTTTTAGTGAACTAAGAAGTTCCTGCAGTTGTTGAACTCTTTCCACCATGCTGCATGACAGAATGACTGATGTTTTAAATATCTTACAATTGCTTATGTCTTTTACGAAATGTTACTGTGAACCCAGCGCTGTTAAAATGTGAAGGCAATGTGTTCAGGAGTTACTGAATTATGCCGTCTTGCTCTTTGTTTTTGTTTGTTGTTCCATTACCCGCTAAAAACAACATCAAAACCCGCATTTTACGTTTTCTAAAAAGAACTACACCAAGCTGAAATGCAATACCGAACCCCGGGCTTCGTCGAAGATTACTTGACCAAAATGTCAACCAATTTGGTTGAAAAATGAGGGCGTGACAGTGCCGCCTCAACTTTCACGAAAAGCCGGATATGACGTCATCAAAGACATTTATCAAAAAAATGAAAAAAACGTATGGGGATTTCATACCCAGGAACTCTCATGTCAAATTTCATAAAGATCGGTCCAGTAGTTTAGTCTGAATCGCTCTACACACACACACACACGCACACACGCACACACGCACACACACACGCACATACACCACGACCCTCGTTTCGATTCCCCCTCGATGTTAAAATATTTAGTCAAAACTTGACTAAATATAACAAGTCGCGTAAGGCGAAAATACAATATTTAGTCAAGTAGCTGCCATTTTTCAGCAAGACCGTATAATCGTAGCATCGTCAATCCACCGCTCATGACAAAGGCAGTGAAATTGACAAGAAGAGCGGGGTAGTAGTTGCGCTAAGAAGGATAGCACGCTTTTCTGTACCTCTCTTTGTTTTAACTTTCTGAGCGTGTTTTTAATCCAAACATATCATATCTATATGTTTTTGGAATCAGGAACCGACAAGGAATAAGATGAAAGTGTTTTTAAATTGATTTGGACAATTTAATTTTGATAATAATTTTTATATATTTAATTTTCAGAGCTTGTTTTTAATCCGAATATAACATATTTATATGTTTTTGGAATCAGCAAATGATGGAGAATAAGATAAACGTAAATTTGGATCGTTTGATAAATTTTTATTTTTGTTTACAATTTTCAGATTTTTAATGACCAAAGTCATTAATTAATTTTTAAGCCACCAAGCTGAAATGCAATACCGAACCCCGGGCTTCGTCGAAGATTACTTGACCAAAATTTCAACCAATTTGGTTGAAAAATGAGGGCGTGACAGTGCCGCCTCAACTTTCACGAAAAGCCGGATATGACGTCATCAAAGACATTTATCAAAAAAATGAAACAAACGTATGGGGATTTCATACCCAGGAACTTTCATGTCAAATTTCATAAAGATCGGTCCAGTAGTTTAGTCTGAATTGCTCTACACACACACACACACACGCACACACGCACACACGCACACACACACGCACATACACCACGACCCTCGTTTCGATTCCCCCTCGATGTTAAAATATTTAGTCAAAACTTGACTAAATATAAAAAGACCCGGATTATTCTTTCCACTGACATACAAAACTGGTCAAGTTTAGTTTGAGCTGTCTATTTTTATGAGTCTAACCTTGCATTGTGATTTTGATTTTTTCCACTGTTTAGACACTACCTCCTGTAAACTCAAACTTTTTGTTGTATATAGTGGAAGAAGGGAAGGCCTTTCTAGTCCTGTAACCACGGGGGATAACCTGACATAAGCGGGGCGGATGTTATACGCGGAGCCTGACACGATTGAAGGCACGTTTTGTCAGTTTTCTTGGAATTGTTTGATTTACGTCGGGATTTAAGGTAAGCTACTGAATCAGTGATGACTTAATTTGTTTCTCGATGCATAACATGTTATAGAGCGGTTGATATTTGTCCGTAAATTACCCTCAAAGCTGAAAATGTCGGCGATCGAGCGCCGGAAATAGCTGTTCGATGGGTTTCGGAAGTAGAAATGTGCTTTATTTCACAAAATCAGCTCGTATTTGACAACGGTTTGGGATTTTAATGGACGATGGAGTCACTGAAGATGAAAAGACGTGCATAGCTGATTCCGTAGCTTACTTTAAATCCCGACGTAAATCAAACAATTCAAAGAAAACTGACAAAACGTGCCTTCAATCGTGTCAGGCCCCGCGTATAACATCCGCCCCGCTTATGCCAGGTTATCCCCCGTGGTAACTGTCTAGTCTTGTGACAGGTTTAAAAATAAACGGCCTCGTCACGAAGATCATGGCTGAGATGCACGAGGCGAAAGTTTGTGCCAACCAACCGGATGAGAACAAACCGCGGGTTCTGATTCGTTGAAATCAGAACACATCTCCATTCCAACCAGTCCAATGCCGCGGCTGGCTCTTGCCGGTTGGTAACTTTCTCGTGCACCTCGGCCCTGCACACAAGCGATCTGCGAAATTTATGATGGCAGGTAGTAAACCCTTGAGATCTCGACTTCGGCAGGGGGAGCCTTTCAAATTATTCATGATGCAACTTGGATGCAGACACACTGAAAATGTACGCCTGTCAACTCGCGTTTTGTGGCTCGAAGGGAATATTCTTTGTGTCATGCACATAATCTTCTTTTTCTTCTCGTTCGCTACACTATGCACACAATAAAAGCATATAATTCCCCTACCCCCCCCCCCCCCCCTCCACCCGCTCCCCTTTTTTTCCAACGTTACATTGGCCATCGTTTCAGCCTGATAATTTGACTTATTCAACAATGTTTTACTAGTGTTTCGCCTAAACAAGAGGGGAAAAAACACGCCTGCAAACGGACAATTTCCTTTAAAGCTAACGAGGGCCTGTTGCGCATGTACATTATCGTGATTGAAAGGCGATACGTGATAAACTTTCTTTCTTTTGATGCTCGTGTAACAACTTGTTCGACCCATATGTCCACACCACCTGTTGATTCTTGCCGTTTGATTGCTCACCCCACGCCCGTCCTTCCCCTCACACACACACACACACACACACACACACACACAGACACATACACACGCACGCTTGCACGCTCGAACGCACGCACGCACGCACGCACATACATTGATTAATTGTTAAAGCCTCCGAGCTGAAACGCAAAACCAAAGTCCAGCGTTTGTCGAAGACTGCTCGGCCAAAATTTCAATCGGTTTGTTCAAAAAATGAGGGCGTGACAGTTCTGCCTCAACTTTCACTAAACGCCGGATATGACGTCATCAAAGACATTTATTGGAAACAATAAAAAAAAATGTCTAGAGATATCATACCCAGGAACTCTCATGTTAAGTTTCATGAAGATCGATCCAGTAGTTTTCTCTGAATCGCTCTACACACACACACACACACAGACACACACACACATACACCACCACCCTCGTCTCGATTCCCCGTCTATGTTAAAACATTTAGTCACAACTTTACCAAATGTAAAAATAAAAAAATGAAATACCGAAAAAAGAACCGCCTCAAATCGCCACAACAAACACGCAGTTCGGTTTGGGTTTTAGTGTATTAATGACAGCACACAGCAGGGACCTCCAACTGAGTGCAAACACAATTTTAATGTGTTTGGAAAACTCAGACTCCGTAACTGTCACTCCCTGTAAATTATCACCATACATTTTTCATCAGACAGCCAAACGGAGACAGAGAGAGAGAGAGAGAGAGAGAGAGAGAGAGAGAGAGAGAGAGAGAGAGAGAGAGAGAGAGGATGATGATGATGATGATGATAATGATGAGGATGATGATGATGATGATGATGATAATGATGAGGATGACGGGAAGGAGAGGGTGCTAAAAGAAGATGAGTAGATTGAGCGATAGTGGAACAAACGAAGAATAAAGAGACAGTGAGAGTGTGTGTGTAAGGGTGTGGGGGGGGGGGGGGGGGGTGTGGGGGGGGGGGGGATTGGGTAGGATAGACAGGAGGTTGGTGGTGACATTTTTGCCATGCAGAACAGATAAACATGAGAGCCTGCTCTCAAAAAGTCACACTTGAAGTGTGTGTTCGTGTGTGTGTGTGTGTGTGTGTGTGTGTGTGTGTGCGTGCGTGCGTGCGTGCGTGTGCGTGTGCGTGTGTCAGTGTGTGCGTGCGCGCGTGTGTGTACGTGTGTGTGTGCTTTCTTTAAAGCATGCGCTCGCATGCATATATGTGACACTGGGTGTACACGTCTGTATGCCTGCCTGGACTATATTCCCACGCGAATGATGATCCTTGACATTTTCATCCAACCTTAGTTTGCTGCGAGTCACGTTATAACAAGCACCAAGCTCACCTTTTACCGTCTTCCTGCCATCTTAAGTTACAGCCGTTCAAAGTGAATACCCTCCTATACATCGATTGAAAACGACTCACCTTTACGTATTCATGGACGTATCTAGCTGCTCAGCTATCTACCTTTGTCTTGTGCTTCATTAGACTTTTGGTATCGCTGTTTGTCGAGCAGTTTGCCTGTTGCGGTTGTGCTGTGGTGGCGGAGGAAAGCGTCTGGCACGCAGTGGATGGGAAAGCATTCTTCCGACTTCAGTTTTTCAACCATCACGTAAACCATGGTATATCTGTTTGGAGGAAAGCATGTGTCATGTAATAGATGAGAAAGCGTTGTTCCGTCTTGTGTTCATAATCACGTAAACCATGGTAAATCTGTTAAGAGAAAATCATGTGTCATATGTGTCATGTAATAGATGAGAAAGCATTCTTCCAACTTCAGTTTGTCAACAATCACGTAAGCCACGGTAAATCTGTTTAGAGCAAAGGATGTGTCACGCAGTAGATGAGAACGCTTTCTTCTGACTTCAGTTTGTCAGCTATCACGTAAACCATGGTGAATCTGTTTAGAGAAAATCATGTGTCATGTAACAGATGAGAAAGCATTCTTCCAACTTCAGTTTGTCAACAATCATGTAAGCCACAGTAAATCTGTTTAGAGCAAAGGATGTGTCACGCAGTAGATGAGAAAGATTTCTTCTGACTTCAGTTGTCAGCTATCACGTAAACCATGGTAAATCTGTAAAGAGAAAATCATGTGGCATCATGTAGATGATAAAGCATTACCCCGTCTTGTGTAAACCATTGCATAAAACGTGGTATATTTGAGCAAATGATGTGTCATGTACTAGATGAGAAAGTTTTGTTCCGGCTAATGTATGTAAACAATTACGTAAACCATGGTATATCTTTTTACAGCAAAGCATGTGGCATGCAGTAGATAAGACGACAATCCTCCGTTTTGTACGTGTAAGCCGCCACAGCATGTTTTGTGTCACTTAGTAGACAAGAAAGAATTCTTCTGTCTTGTAATAATAATAATAATAATAATAATAATAATAATAATAATAATAATAATAATAATAATAATAATAATAATAATAATAATAAAGTGTATTTATATTGCGCCTATCCCTTACAAAAAAAATAAAATATTTGGCTCTAAGCGCATTACAACATGTGTAGGGACTTGGTACAATCAAGTCTGACAAATACAATAACACAATATACAGTCGGTCTCTTAGGTGAAACTGGGAAAAGCAGCTTCGACATTTGAACACTGCTACTAGAAGATCCTCTAACAATGCATACTGCTTTACAATATGCATTTATGTATAAATATAGTTAAAGAACATCGAGTTAATAGGAATTAGAAAAGGTTCTTATAATAAAACTATCTAGCGAACGACGAAGAAGAAGAAGAATAAAACTATCAATGTCGATGTGTAACAAGTCATTCAACGTAAATGGCCAAAGAACAACAACAAAGCAATGATGATAAAACAGTTATACTCAATGGCTAATAACGAGGCAGAACTAAATAGTATCGACACAAGATTAAAACAAAACATATTCCTGGAGACACATTTATACATGTATCAAATAATCAATATACAAAATACAGCCCTCGCACACTCGCACACACACGCTAAACAATCACGTAAACCATGTCATATCTGTTTGGAGCAAAGCACGTGTCATGCAGTAGATGGAATAGGATTCTTCCGTCTTGTGTAAAACATCATGTAAAACGTTGTAAATGTGTCACGCAGTAGATGAGGAAGCAATCATCCATCTTGTGTAAACCTATATGTAGTAAACCAGGGCCTATTTCATTAGAGCAAAGCATGTGTCACGCAGTGGATGGAAAAGCATTCTATCGTCTTCGAGTCAACCATGACAGATCTGCTCTGCCTTTTTACAATGCGATAATGACACCCTTCGACTTGGACACATACCAAAACGCATTAGCTTGTCTGCTTTCTTTTGTTTAAGGGATAATTTTGCTGCACTAATTTCGTACACTGACGTTTAGGTCAACCATTACTCCCCAGCTGTGCACGATTCGCACAACACGTTTCATTAATATCGGTTACTTCATTTGTATTTAGCACAATGTGGTGTTTGTTTCTACTCTTACTTTGAAAATACAAGACCCACAAAGTTTGAATCAGCCTTGCTTTGCGGAGGAAGGCGGTTTTCGTGAACAGAAGCTAGCAAAGCGGCTAACAGCTGAGAAGCTGAGTGTCTCTCGAGAAACATTGATGTTTTACGCGGGCATGGTGCAGAGGAGTCTCATCACTCGTGTTTGCACAGTCGGTTGTCAGTTGGCGGTACACAGGTAAACCACGGGGTTGTCCTCGTTCTCGCGGGATTGGTTAGCTCAGTTGGTAAAGCACTGGACTTGTGATCCGTGGGTCAAATTGATTAAACATTTTGTACAAGCAATCTTCGACGAAGCCCGGACTGTGGGATTGCATTTCAGATTGGAAGCTTAATAATTAATTGATGATTTTGGTCACTACAAATCTCAAAATTGTAACTATAATCTAAATTTTAGTAATCGATCCAAAATGGTTTTATCTTGTTCTGTATTAGTTCCTGATTCCAAAAACATAAAGATATGTTATGTTTGGTTAAATAAAACCACAAGCTAATAAAGTTAACAATAATAGAGAAAAGCGCGCTTTCGTGTGAAGTGCAATCGCTACTGCGCTATACTTCCTTGTCAATTTCTGTTCGTTTTCCCGTCGTGGGGAATCGACGAAGCTAAGCTTATGATTATTGTGTTTTGGTGAAAAAATGCAATGTGTTGGTTTCATTCTGTGAGTTCGACAGATTGACCAAATATAGTAAGTTCCCTTTACGCGACTTGATTTTAGTTCCAGCTGGGACTAAAGAACTTGTGAACGATTTATTCAAATTGGAACACCGTCTCTAACAATTATGAGATGCTAGCCTGGACCCTATTGATTACTTCTGTCGCAATTAAAACCTCTCTTCGGCTTTGCTCTAATGTCCGACAATACGTGGTCTACACAACTTGATTCATGGCGACAACATCAACAAAATAATGTAAAATCGTGTGTTCTGGCCATATAATGCGCGCACGTTGATAATCTAGAACTCCCAACAATGTTTTAGGGTAGTCCAGTAATCGTGTGACGTGACGCTCTACGTATTCGACATACTCTTACAGATCTGGCTGTCAACTTGTCCCCAAGCGCGATCCAGAAGAGCTGACAGATATTGACTCCTCCCAGCTGGAATAAAGTTGATCCCAATCTAAACTCGATGGAACAGTTTCCCACCTGTAGTTAAATAACATATGAACCCTGCGGGAGAGTTTTGAAGAGTTGAATTCCCAAGAAGACAGAACGGAGCGGCTTTGCTATTGTGCAGCCGAGGAGGCTACATGCTATACTTACTGTTGTCATTGTGGGAATGCAAATGCAAGCATAGACTCTTACGCTTGAGAAAGGTAAGGTTAGGGTAAGGTAAAGTAAGGTAAAGAAAGGATAGTAAAGTACGGTTAGGTTTAGGTTACGTTAGGTTAGATATGGTACGCTCAGGTACGGTACAAGTAAGATAAGGTTACGTTAGGTTAGATATGGTACGCTCAGGTACGGTACAGTAAGATAAGGTTACGTTAGGTTAGATATGGTACGCTCAGGTACGGTACAGTAAGATAAGGTTACGTTAGGTTAGATATGGTACGCTCAGGTACGGTACAGTAAGATAAGGTTACGTTAGGTTAGATATGGTATGCTCAGGTACGGTACAGTAAGATAAGGTTACGTTAGGTTAGATATGGTACGCTCAGGTACGGTACAGTAAGATAAGGTTACGTTAGGTTAGATATGGTACGCTCAGGTACGGTACAGTAAGATAAGGTTACGTTAGGTTAGATATGGTACGCTCAGGTACGGTACAGTAAGATAAGGTTACGTTAGGTTAGGTAAGGTCAGGTCAGGTCAGGTCAGATCAGGTCAGGCAAGGTAAGGTAAACTAAGGTAAGGTAAGGTAAGGTAAGGTATGGTATGGTAAGGTAAGGTAGGGTCAGGTAAGTTCAGGTCAGGTCAGGTAAGATAAGGTCAGGTCAGGCAAGGGTTAGGGTTAGGGTTAGGGTTAGGGTTAGGCATGGTAAGTGAAGGTTGGTTGGTTGGTTGGTTGGTTGGTTGGTTGGTTGGTTGGTTGGTTGGTTGGTTGGTTGGTTGGTTGATTGGTTGGTTGGTTGGTTGGTTGGTTGGTTGGTTGGTGTTTCTTCACGTCCCTTAAACCGAAATGGTTTTCCGAGGTCGATGCAAGATTGTTTCCTTTCTCAAAGTAACGCAACATAAGGTAATTAGATAAGACATTTATAGTCCAACCAGGTTACCCTTAATGAAGTGTGGATTGCATCTTTGTGGGATACCGAGCCTCCGTACCGATGTTGCATGTTAGTGTAAATACTTTCCACGCCAGTAGACTTTCCGCTTCCAATTTTGGGTCTTTAACGTGCGCATGCGTTCATCGGGGGGGGGGGGGGGGGGGGGGAGGCTGTCCGAATACAAATATCACTGATAAAAATAAAAAATAAAAAATAAAAAAATACACACACACATACACGCACACACTAACTCAAACACACACACGCACACACACACACACACACACACACACACACGCACACACACACACACACACACGCACGCACACGCACACACACACACGTACACACACACACACACACACACACACACACACACACACACACACACACACACACACACACACACACAAAACAATGAAAAGAAAACAAATCTCGAAGCAGAAGCCGGGGCACTGTCTCTCAAGCCAGTCGCACTATTATTAATGAAACAGTTGGCATCCATATCGCACTCTGGGTTTCTAAGCGACAGCATCCTCGCTTGTCAAATTAATGGCCAGATGGGGAAAAATAACGTGCATGGTTCCACCGAAACACGAGGTAACGTTCTATTTTTGCAGGAGCTCGTGACAGACCCGACAGACTATTGATTATTGTGGTGGTGAAAACAGTGACGCCGAACAGTGACGTCGAACAGTGGTTTTTTGTGTTCTGATTTTTTTTCTATCAGTCTCCTTCAAGTGTGATCATTAGATTGTTACTCCACATCCAAATTCCAGTGTTTGTCTCAGAAATTGAGACTTTGAGACATACTTTTTGTTTTGTTATTCCTGGCCTTATTTAACAATCCTTGAACTTACAAAAAATCCCTTTAAAACATTTCATATCATTTTTAATAATAATAATAATAATAGGATTGTATGTCACACGCATTCCTTCTTTGCCACTACTAAAGCAAACGTGTGCAAGATTGTATGTTACACGCTTTGATGCCGAAATCAATTATTTTGATCATGCATTTATTTCTGAAAATGTTTACCTTCACATACATTCAGTCACTTCCTTTTGTTTTCAGTATTCATTTCAAGTGATCACGAACGTAGAAAAATGGGTATCAAAGTGTTGTTACATTTTGTTGTGCATTCTGAATAGTGTGTCAACAGGCCTTGGTCAGTCCACAGGCGGAAGGTATCGTCCACTGGACTACTACTATCACAGTAGTCTTTCTGTGATAGTAGTAGTCCAGTGGACGATACCTTCCGCCTGTGGTCAGTCAACCACGTTTTATCTGTGTACTTCGTGTTTGACGGAAAAAGAATAACACCAACCCCGTTCTCCTGTATATAGGCCTAACTGAAAGCCACATCATCTTCTTCATTCAATTTCTGTTTTCAAAAGCTTCGTCAACTTTCCACTTACACGACAAGCTCCCTTTACCAAGCTTCAATTAAGAACCCTGAATACGAAAGGTCAAAACAAAACCATAGGTACTACTTTCACTATCGTCGTCTGCAACGAAAACCGAAAATGGCGAAACGCTTTGCTACGTACACAGAGGACGAAATTTCAAAGAAAAGATCGAACCGGCTTACACCTGTGACTAGAAAAAGTTGCATAGACAGTTCCGTGCGGATCTCACCACGTATCAACGTACATCCGATGCTCAGGACCTACAGATAGGTGACGCTTTGGCGATTGAGGCTTCGTCTTCAGCTCTAACACGCACGCAGACAGTCAGGCAGGTCTAATCTGCACCAGCGGTGTTGGAAGGTTTTGATTTAGAAACACTCGAATGTTACTTCGACGAGATAAACGAACCAAAAGTCAAAAGTGTGCCCCAAATTCGGAAAATATTATTTCAAAACGGCACTGTAAAAACCATCAACATCTTTGTGAGAAAATAAACAATACAAACACAACCAGTTCCCCTGTGGAACATTTCGGGTGGACTTTAATTCCCACGACCTGACCTACAAAAATCCTCCGTGTTCGTTCGCGCTTTGCATTCAATCTGTGTTAGTGCGCGTGTGTGTTTGTGTGTTTAGCTTTCGTTGGTATGTGCTGTTTGGTTCAAAATAAGTTTATCTTTTTTCATTGAAAGATTCAGAAAGGTTGGTTGATACTTTGTTGAATGCATTCAACCAGAAAAGACTCGAAACGCATTGAATCTATCTTCTGCGCGCATGCGTGTGTAGGGTATGTGTAAAAGGGCAATTGTGTTTTTCAGTCTTGTTTTGTGCCTGTTATTTCGTCCCCAAAAACTCATTTCTGTCTTTCTATGCCTATGCTGTGAGACATAATCGCTATTACGAGCTAGTCGTGTGACAGAGAGTTTTCTTGCACACTCGACTGCTGCTGTCTCACTTCGGCTACGCCGTCGTGAGACATCTACAGTCTCGTGTACAAGAAAACTCTGTCACACGACTAACTCGTAATAGCGGGTATTAAAGCACTACTCCACAGCACGAAGCGCTTTAACGGCTCACAGGGGGGGGGGGGGGGGGGGGGTAAGAGGGGGGGGGGGTAAGGTAAGAGGGGGGGTAGGGTAAGAGGGGGGGGGGGGTAGGGGGGGGAGACATATATTCAAATCAGTACACTTTGCAGTAAATGACGCCTTAAATACATGGACAAATATACAAGAATATGCGAATATTCAAAACATAAATGAAAGGTACTGAAACAAAAAATCAACTGTGCACATCTGCATTACAAGGGGTGGACTCCAGCCTTTAAGTTCAAGGGGGGCCCGGGTAGCTCAGGTGGTAGAGCCCTGGACTTGCGATCCTAGGGTCGACTTACGATCCATGTCCCACCCCCGTGTCACCACAGTGGCACGTAAGAGACCTTTGTCATTCTGCCATAAGTGCAAATGGCTGATACCACCTAAACACGCATACACTTGTGTATCTCATCTAAAGTCATGCCCCTAATGGCTTTGCTGTGAGGGCGTTAAACTTTAATTTCTCCCCCTTAAGTTCAATGCTGGTTTGCAAAACACTTAGTGTGATGACTGGCTTATCTTCTACTTAAAAATGGAACATTAGGGGAATGAGACAAATTAGAAGACTATAACCGAAGGGCAACAGCCGGTGTCGTCTTTGTTTTCAACCTTTTCAACTCTGTGTTCGCGGCCTTATCCCACGTGAACACATGGCATAACTTGGAAAAAATTGTAAATTGTATTATTTTCTTTCGATGATTATTATAATTTGATTTTGAATTGTGTACAGAATAATGTATTTATGTATGTTTTTGTGAGCGCCATATAAATATCCTCGTTATTATTATTATATCTTATGATTATCATAGCGAGCAAAAGTGTTTCATTGGAAGGACTGTGCCTTTAAGTTTACAAAGTAAAGAAACTGGCGACAGGTGCATTTTCAATGCATTCTTTTCTTTCTTTATTTGGTGTTTAACGTCGTTTTCAACCACGAAGGTTATATCGCGACGGGGAAATGGGGGGGGAGATGGGATAGAGCCACTTGTTAATTGTTTCTTGTTCACAAAATCACTAATAAGAAAAATTGCTCCAGGGACTTGCAACGTAGTACAATATATGACCTTACTGGGAGAATGCAAGTTTCCAGTACAAAGGACTTAACATTTCTTACATACTGCTTGACTAAAATCTTTACAAACATTGACTATACTCTATACAAGAAACACTTAACAAGGGTAAAAGGAGAAACAAAATCCGTTAGTCGCCTCTTACGACATGCTGGGGAGCATCGGGTAAATTCTTCCCCCTAACCCGCGGGGGGCATTTTCAATGCAGATGCCATGCATCCGTAAGTTTCTCCAATGAGTTCTTTCGATTACTGTCTTCATCTCCGCTTTGTTCCAGCTGTCTGTGACCGATCCGGTTTCAGCTACAGCAGGTTTAAGCGTGAGACTCTGCCGTGGAGTGGTATTTAAAAAGCAAACACAGCCGCGTTCTTGCGCAGAGAATTAGTTTGTAAAAAAAAAAAAAATAAAAAAAAAATCTTTTTTTTAAGTAGAATTCATTTTGCAGTTTGGACTTGATGTCAATAACGAATTCAGAATTAAACTAATACAACACAAGCATTAAAAGATTAAAAACAAACATTAACAAGTTTTATTACTCCATAACCGATGGGGGCATTTTGAACAATAAATACAATCAATACAATCATGATATATGCTAATATAGTAAATAAAAAAATAAAAAAATAATGAAAAACTGTTACAAATTCTATTAATAAAGTCCAAAATATTCTTTAGCAATGTCTTTTTCTTAGTAGCAAACAACTTTTTAAATTTAAGTGCATTAGGTTTTTTTCAATAGTAAGGTGGTAACAACTCAGCTCTTTCTTCTTTGAGAAAATCACAGACAAATAAATAATGGAATTCATCACCTATGTCTTGTGATATACATTTGGTGCAAGTTCTTTCTGACCTCAGGATGTTAAGATAACGTTCTTTCTGTACAGGCAAATTGTTTAATGTTCTAAACTTCATCATTGAAACACATTGCTGATATGGCAGGTGTGTGACATAGTCTTCACATGCAAAAATATCTTTAAACATTCGATAATTCCAAAAGATATTTTTTGTTCCAATTTCTGTAAACCATTTATGGATATACTGGTCATACAAGCTTCTTTTTATTTTAATTTTAAACCATTCGCTTGAGTATTGAACATTTTCTTGAAAAGTCCAAAGGTCAGAGAGACCAATTTCATTTAAGTCTTTTTCAATAAAACATAAATAGAGAATACTACATGGCTTGCTGTGTCGTACCAGATTTACACGAGTTGTTTTTTTAAAATATTGAACTGCGAGCGAAAGCGAGCTGTTCACTATTTGAAAAAGCAACGAGTGTAAATCTGGTACGACACAGCAAGCCATGTAGTATTCTGTTTATCCTACATACTGTACTTACGTGTACTATTACTAAAAATGTTTTGCAGTCGAGGCACCTAAATTGAAGACGCTTGTTTTGGAACCTCGATCTCTTCTAAAGCCTCGTGCAATCTATTACGTCAAAGCAAAGAAACGTCACTCTGAAAGTGTGGCGTGACGTGTTAGTTCTAAAGATTCATCGAGGGTAATTAGCGAGCGCAATTTTTGTTTCTATAATGACGTTTGTCTCGGTGACTTTGGCATCATAAGCAGTGGAAAAACAGGTCCCTACCAGACTTGCTTGACATGACCTCATTTGCATGATATACACACGTGTGATTTGAACGATTATTATCTCACGGGTGTCTCTCTCACGTATGTAGGATAAATAATTAGATTCAATCATCTTGTTGATATACAATTTATAAGTAAAGCAATACACAATACTTGAAAATTTATTTTTTACGAATAGGACTAATCAGTTTATACCAATAGCAAAGCATTCTACATTTCATATTAACATCTAGTGGATATCTTCCAAGTTCACCAAATATCATAGCATTTGGAGTTGATTTTTTTAGTTTGAAAACAATTTTATAAAAACGCAATTGAAGTTTAGTAGCAAGTTCACAGGAACCAAAACCCCATACTTCACATCCGTACAGTAAAATTGGAGCAATCATTTTATCGAACAGGTCAACTTGTATGTCCCCAGGCAGTGACAATTGTCTACAAGTACGCAAAAGAACAAACATTGCCCTTGAGGCACGATCATATATAGATTCTTCTGTGCGACTGAAAATTTATTATTATTATTAATCTTAAGGCCCAAGTACATTACATCAAACACTACTTCGATTAAATTGCCATTATACGTAAACAATGGTTTATTTCTAATTTTACCTCTGGAAAAAAACTATAACCTTTGTTTTGTTTACATTAATATTTAGACGCCATTTTATACAGTATTCGTGCATTTTGTTTAAACATTCTTGCAGGTTTTTTTCAGACTCTGAGCAGATCACAGTATCATCCGCATACAGTAATAAAAACATTTGAAACAAAGCATTTACATCAGTATCATCCATTCCAACCACAATAGCCTCTCTTAACATAGATTGTAAACCATTACTGTTTTCCAACAGAAAAGGCTTTAGATCATTTAAAAATAGAGCAAAAAACAGCGGTGACAAGTTTTCCTCTTGTCTAACTCCACACAAACTGGGAAAATATCCAGAACACTCACTATTAACTTTAACGCAAGACGTGGCATTTTCGTACACATTTCTTACAGTTTTTAAAAACTTCCCATTAACATCAGAACTAACTATTTTCTCCCATAAAAATGCACGGTGAACTCCATCAAACGCTTTTTCATAGTCTAAAAATGCACAAAACAGTCGCTTCTTATTGTTGAGAACATTTTTTAATATACAATGCAAAGTAAAAACATGGTCTAGTGTTGAAAAACCTGTGCGGAAACCTGTTTGTTCTTGACCTAATTTATTATTACTCTCCAAAAAGTTTGATAACCTAGCATTTAAAATTGCACTGAAAAGTTTTCCGAAGCAACTGAGTATAGTAATTCCTCTATAATTTGTGGGGTCAGCTTGGGAGCCTTTATTTGTGTACAATGGAATAATTTCACCTACAGCCCATTGAGTTGGAACCTTTCCTGACTGCAAAACAACATTAAACAACAATACATAAATATCAATCATTCGATCCTGTGACGCTTTTAAATACTCATTAATTATTTTATCTTGACCGCATGCCTTATTGTTTTTCAGCTTGTCTATACATTTGATAACTTCCTCTTTTGTAAAAGGCGCATTAAGAAATTCATTACTTGCTTAATTTAAAGGTTCATTACAATCATCCATTTCATTTTCATCACACTCTTGAAGTTCAGTGAAATGTTCGAAAAACTCCGAACAAGTTGGATAGTTAGTTTTGGAATTATTTTTTTTAATTTTAATTTTTATTTAGAAGGTTCCAGTATGCTTTCGGGTCAGTACTTCTTAACTTTCTCAAAGTTTTAACGAACTCCTTATGATACAACTTGCATTCCTTTTTTTATTGTCTTTTTACATTTAGTCAAGTTTTGACTAAATGTTTTAACATCGAGGGGGAATCGAAACGAGGGTCGTGGTGTATGTGTGTGTGTGCGTGTGTGCGTGCGTGTGTGCGTGCGTGTAGAGCGATTCAGACCAAACTACTGGACCGATCTTTATGAAATTTGACATGAGAGTTCCTGGGTATGATATCCCCGAACATTTTTTTTCATTTTTTTGATAAATGTCTTTGATGACGTCATATCCGGCTTTTCGTGAAAGTTGAGGCGGCACTGTCACGCTCTCATTTTTCAACCAAATTGGTTGAAATTTTGGTTAAGTAGTCTTCGACAAAGCCCGGACTTCGGTATTGCATTTCAACTTGGTGGCTTAAAAATTAATTGATGACTTTGGTCATTAAAAATCTGAAAATTGTAAAAAACATTATTGTTTTCTAAAACGATCCAAATTTACGTTCATCTTATTCTCCATCATTTTCTGATTCCAAAAACATATAAATATGCTATATTCGGATTAAAAACAAGCTCTCAAAATAAATATATAAAAATTATGATCAAAATTAAATTTTTGAAATCAATTTAAAAACACTTTCATCTTATTCCTTGTCGGTTTCTGGTTCCAAAAACATATAGATATGATATGTTTGGATTAAAAACACGCTCAGAAAGTTAAAACAAAGAGAGGTACAGAAAAGCGTGCTATCCTTCTCAGCGCAAGTACTACCCCGCTCTTCTTGTCAATTTCACTGTCTTTGCCGTGCGCGGTGGACTGACGATGCTACGAGTATACGGTCTTGCTGCGTTGCATTGCGTTCAGTTTCATTCTGTGAGTTCGACAGCTACTTGACTAAATGTTGTATTTTCGCCTTACGCGACTTGTTGTATTCTTTAAAAGCACTCTTGTTTCATGTTCATTAAACACATTTTTAAAACGTCTTGCTTTATTTTTCGCACGAAAACTATTTTTCCTTTCTCTTTGCAAATTGCACTAAACCATGGTCGTTTCCGTTTGAATGTCTTTGAACGTGGCTTTTTCATGAATTTTATACATGTTGGACCATAATAGTAAACAAACTTTACTGTGCTCACTGACTCCCACTTCAAGCTGAATTTCTAAAATTTCATGAAAGTATCAGTGTTAACACATTATAAAACAGATGTAAAGTAGGCTAATGGAATGCACATGATTAAAGTATGTAGGCTAATGGAAAACAGTCTTGGGATGCACATGATTAAAGTATGACCACAATGACTGTTTTCGCAGAAAGGGCCACAATTATAGTGTCGGTGTGTTCTTGTCGAACGAGGCACTTCTCTATACAGGTGGGCAATATGCTTTTACCTCACGGACCTGAAGGCTTTAACTGGTGTGTTCTTGCCGAAACAGACACTTCAACAGGTGGATAATATCCTTTTAACTAACGGACCTGTACGCTTTAGCTAGTGTGTTTTTGCCAAAAGAGGCACTTATACAGGTGGATAATATCCCTTCAAGTAGCACAGACTTGTGACTTGCTTCTGACATCAAAACTAAAGCCACTTAAAATAAACAAGTCGCTTGAAGCGAAATTACTACATTTAGTCAACCCGTCGAACTCACAGAATGAAATTAACGCACTGCATTTTTTCCCCATCAAGACAGTATACTTACATAGCTTTGTCGATTTCTCGAGGCCATGAGCCAAAAAAAGCTCTTGTACGAAAAAAGCGTGCAGAACGTGACAAGCCAGTATTGCGCGTTTTCTTTATTCTGTTTAACTTCATGAGCTTGTTTTTAATTCAAACCTAACATATCTATATGTTTTTTGAATCAGAAAATGATAAAGAATAAGATGGATTGATTATTTTAAATTCGAATGTTCAGATTTTGTATGGCCAAACTAATTAATTTGTAAGCTTCCAAGCTGAAATACAATCCCATAGTCCGGGCTTTGTTGAAGATTGCTTGACTTAAATTTCAGTTAAATGGCGGGGTAAAAAACGGTCATACACGTAAAATTCCACTCGTGCAAAAAACATGAGTGTACGTGGGAGTTTCAGCCCACGAACGCAGAAGAAGAAGACTTAAATTTCAGTCAATTTGAACAACAAATAAGGTGTTGCTTAGTTTGTATAAACGATCGCTAAAAGTAGTTCTGTTAAAACATACAACACTTCTAACAAAAGATTACACACATTTAAACGTACTACCTCTAAAATGGAGATGGCTTTATAATAAAGCATATCTAATGCACAACATTATGAACTAAACACCCTTCTTTCGGGGTCCTGATTTGGCCTATTTTGGCCTAACTAACTAACTAACTCTAAATTTGTAATCAATAATCCACGACACCCACATACATTCCTTGCCCCCCTCCTCCGATGAGATCTGTACACAACCAGTTCATTATACATAGATAATATACCTGTGATCGGTATTAATCAAGCCTAAACTTTTTCTGGCAGCGATGTCTGGAATTCACTGCCTAAAGTTTTCAGAGAAACAATGCTTTAAAAACAAACTTGCGGATTTTCTACAAAAGGATTTTGCTGAATCAAAC
>NC_090245.1:4808245-4810745 GCF_037325665.1 Littorina saxatilis | reverse complement strand
TATCGTTGCACAAAAGTCATAGACAAAGGCATCGACATAGACGATTTTTATTATTTCCAACGACACGGGGGATAACCTGATTAGGCCGAGCGAAAGCCGAAGGCCGCGCCTGACACGGTTGAAGGCAAGTTTTGTCTGTTTTCTAGGTGTTGTTTGATTTATGTCGGGATTTATAAGGTAAGCTACTGATTCAGCGATGACTAACCTTGTTTCTCGATGCATAAAAAGTCAAGGAGCGGTTGATATTTGCCCGTAAATAGCCTTCAAAGCTGAAAATGTCGGCGATCGATCACCGGAAATGACTGTTCGATGGGTTTCGCAAGTAGAAATGTGCTTTATTTCTTGCTTTGAAGGCTATTTACGGGCAAATATCAACCGCTCCCTGACTTTTTATGCATCGAGAAACAAAGTTAGTCATCGCTGAATCAGTAGCTTACCTTAAATCCCGACATAAGTCAAACAATACCTAGAAAACAGACAAAACTTGCCTTCAAACGTGTCAGGCGCGGCCTTCGGCTTCCGCTCGGTCCTAATCAGGTTATCCCCCGTGAACGAGCAATTCGTGTGTGTAGTGCATAACCCCGCATTTGTCAATATACAACAAAAAGTTAAAATATCTCCCCAGCCAGAGAATGGAAGCAACACAATCTCAATTCAGCAATAAATGGAAACATTGTCGTTTTTAAGGGAGCAGAATATGTATGTTTCTTTTATAATCCCCCATGTTGTTGAATACCTCTGTTCGTAAATCATGATGTAAAAACATGAACACAGGAATAAACTAGCCCCTAATTCTGTAACAGACGAATAAAAGCAAACTATACAGCGAATTAGAGAGGAGCGAGAGAAGCATGCAGGTCTGTTGCGACTGAGTTTTTTCATCGCTTAACAGTCATTCATGGACAACTTAAAAACAGTATTATGTGTGGAAAGATAATGATGCCTGGACAAAGGACGTAACTCGCAAAAAAAGAGCATATTGGGAAAGTTTAATATGAATTTGACGAGTTGACTTATGGCCCAGAGATATTCCCTTCATTCTTTTGACAAAGGCCAAGTCATAGATTGCCCCCCCCCCCACCCGCACCACCCCCTCAAACAAAAATCAAAAAAGTTTACCGGCCTTGCAGAGTGGGCATTTCTTCGCGAATTAATTTCTTAAAAGGCACTACTCGCAATCTGTGAACTAAATCGTCGGAAAAGTGTCACTCTGCAATAGAAACAGTCAATTGTTGATTGTCGGTATGTGTCCACATGGGAGGATGGATAGCCAAAGTGTTTTTACGGGAACGACTGTGCCTTTCAGAAAACCGATAGG
Organism: Littorina saxatilis; assembly: GCF_037325665.1. Classification (NCBI taxonomy): domain Eukaryota; kingdom Metazoa; phylum Mollusca; class Gastropoda; order Littorinimorpha; family Littorinidae; genus Littorina; species Littorina saxatilis. The sequence continues at coordinate 4,809,427 of NC_090245.1, read as the reverse complement.
ATGTACTCTTTACTCTGATGGAAGTGTTGTTGTCCTCTTCTCTTCTTGGCGTTCGCAGAGTCTTCCATCTGTGCTGGTTGATTGTGTCATCATTTGCGTAAGCGCGTGTACCCGTGGTTTGTTAGAATGCGCCTTGCGGCCCGGGTCCTCCGTCTTCAGCATTCGGGGTTTTCTGTCGGGGTTACCTCACCCTTAGCTCATGGCCCGTACGTCCTACCCTAAGTGTTGTTGTGAAAGCTACAATAAACTTTCACCGATATTTATTTATATATATTTTGTTTATCTCATGTTGTTGATTTGTTTTAATCGTAGATGCATTTTACAAGACTTTTGGTTGGAGTTTTGTTCTTCAAATATAGCTCGTTGTTGTTGCTTGTTTTGGAGTAAGCGTCAGGAAAGCTAGGCGGATTTTAAATAATAAAAAAGATACTAACACTCTGCAAAGGGAAGCGAAAACAAAGACACATTTTTTATTTATATATATATGTATGTTTTTAATTTTGCCATGCACATCAATGTGGGACTTTTCATACACATTGTTTTTTTCCGTTAGTTTGACATTTCTTGCGAATTTCTAGTAAAAGAAGGACAAAACCAAATGTTATTCCCCGGTCGAGTGATACTGTCATATATTTGCTCAAATGTGTCAAGGCTGACAACATCCAGATTTATACCTATTTAACGACTGACATGTTGAGAGTGTAATGGATCCTCATAGCTGCAGTCTACGCGGGGGAATCGGTTTTCCACGAAGCGTTGCCTGGTAACACAAAATCGAACACGACCATCAATGTATTTTTCAACTCCTCTCTCCTGGGCAAATAAAAGCAATACACGTAACAAAAAAGCTAAACAAAAACACAAAACAGCAACTAACAAACAAACAAACAAACAAACAATTAAACAAACAAACAAACAAACAATTAAACAAACAAACAAACAAACAAACAAACAAACAATTAAACAAACAAACAAACAAACAATTAAACAAACAAACAAACAAACAGAAAGACAGAAACAAGAAAGAAAGACAGACAGACAGAAGGAAGAAAACAAAGAAGGAAAGAAAGCGAGCAAATGGAATGTTAACACCCTAAATTCAAATTCTGCGAGAGACCCCCCCCCCCACCCCACCCGCCCCCACAATAACCCCCCCCCTCCCCAGCCGAACAAACACACATC
>NC_090245.1:4783245-4800745 GCF_037325665.1 Littorina saxatilis | reverse complement strand
GGTGTGAGCATAGGGCTAGTGGTGTTGCGTTGCGTAGCGTTGTGTTGTGTAGTGTAGTGCAGGGCGAAATGTGAGTTGTATGAGCATAGGGCTAGTGGTGTTGCGTTGTGTTGTGTAGTGTAGTGCAGGGCGAAATGTGAGTTGTATGAGCATAGGGCTAGTGGTGTTGCGTTGCGTGGCGTTGTGTTGTGTGGTGTAGTGCAGGGCGAAATGTGAGTTGTATGAGCATAGGGCTAGTGGTGTTGCGTTGTGTTGTGTAGTGTAGTGCAGGGCGAAATGTGAGTTGTATGAGCATAGGGCTAGTGGTGTTGCGTTGTGTTGTGCGGTGTAGTGTAGTGCAGGGCGAAATGTGAGTTGTATGAGCATAGGGCTAGTGGTGTTGCATTGCGTAGCGTTGTGTTGTGTGGTGTAGTGCAGGGCGAAATGTGAGTTGTATGAGCATAGGGCTAGTGGTGTTGCGTTGCGTGGCGTTGTGTTGTGTGGTGTAGTGCAGGGCGAAATGTGAGTTGTATGAGCATAGGGCTAGTGGTGTTGCGTTGCGTGGCGTTGTGTTGTGTGGTGTAGTGCAGGGCGAAATGTGAGTTGTATGAGCATAGGGCTAGTGGTGTTGCGTTGCGTAGCGTTGTGTTGTGTAGTGTAGTGCAGGGCAAAATGTGAGTTGTATGAGCATAGGGCTAGTGGTGTTGCGTTGCGTGGCGTTGTGTTGTGTGGTGTAGTGCAGGGCGAAATGTGAGTTGTATGAGCATAGGGCTAGAGGTGTTGCGTTGCGTAGCGTTGTGTTGTGTAGTGTATTGCAGGGCGAAATGTGAGTTGTATGAGCATAGGGCTAGTGGTGTTGCGTTGCGTAGCGTTGTGTTGTGTAGTGTAGTGCAGGGCAAAATGTGAGTTGTATGAGCATAGGGCTAGTGGTGTTGCGTTGCGTAGCGTTGTGTTGTGTAGTGTAGTGCAGGGCAAAATGTGAGTTGTATGAGCATGTGGCTAGTGGTGTTGCGTTGCGTAGCGTTGTGTTGTGTAGTGTAGTGTAGTGTAGTGTAGTGTAGTGCAGGGCGAAATGTGAGTTGTGTGAGCATGGGGCTAGTGGTGTTGCGTTGTGTAGTGTAGTGTAGTGTAGTGTAGTGTAGTGCAGGGCGAAATGTGAGTTGTGTGAGCATAGGGCTAGTGGTGTTGCGTTGCGTTGTGTTGTGTTGTGTAGTGTAGTGCAGGGCGAAATGTGAGTTGTGTGAGCATGGGGCTAGTGGTGTTGCGTTGCGTAGCGTTGTGTAGTGTAGTGTAGTGCAGGGCGAAATGTGAGTTGTGTGAGCATAGGGCTAGTGGTGTTGCGTTGCGTTGTGTTGTGTTGTGTAGTGTAGTGCAGGGCGAAATGTGAGTTGTGTGAGCATGGGGCTAGTGGTGTTGCGTTGCGTTGTGTTGTGTTGTGTAGTGTAGTGCAGGGCGAAATGTGAGTTGTGTGAGCATGGGGCTAGTGGTGTTGCGTTGCGTAGCGTTGCGTAGTGTAGTGTAGTGCAGGGCGAAATGTGAGTTGTATGAGCATAGGGCTGGTGGTGTTGCGTTGCGTGGCGTTGTGTTGTGTGGTGTAGTGCAGGGCGAAATGTGAGTTGTATGAGCATGGGGCTAGTGGTGTTGCGTTGTGTAGTGTAGTGTAGTGTAGTGTAGTGCAGGGCGAAATGTGAGTTGTGTGAGCATAGGGCTAGTGGTGTTGCGTTGCGTTGTGTTGTGTTGTGTAGTGTAGTGCAGGGCGAAATGTGAGTTGTGTGAGCATGGGGCTAGTGGTGTTGCGTTGCGTAGCGTTGTGTAGTGTAGTGCAGGGCAAAATGTGAGTTGTATGAGCATTGGGCTAGTGGTGTTGCGTTGCGTAGCGTTGTGTTGTGTAGTGTAGTGCAGGGCGAAATGTGAGTTGTATGAGCATAGGGCTAGTGGTGTTGCGTTGCGTAGCGTTGTGTTGTGTAGTGTAGTGCAGGGCAAAATGTGAGTTGTATGAGCATAGGGCTAGTGGTGTTGCGTTGCGTTGCGTAGCGTTGTGTTGTGTAGTGTAGTGCAGGGCGAAATGTGAGTTGTGTGAGCATAGGGCTAGTGGCGTTGCGTTGCGTAGCGTTGTGTTGTGTTGTGTAGTGCACGGCGAAATGTGAGTTGTATGAGCATTGGGCTAGTGGTGTTGCGTTGCGTAGCGTTGTGTTGTGTAGTGTAGTGCAGGGCGAAATGTGAGTTGTATGAGCATCATTCACAAGGTTCTTTTTCCACAACAGGTGTCTACCGCCGGCTTGAGGCTGTTGGTCAAGCTAGCAGGGCAGGTCAACATGAAGGAACGGAACAAGATCCTGCTGGCAGTAGGGCTGGCGCTGATGCCCATCCTCATCGTCATCATGAGAAGCCCGTTCCCCGTCATGCGCTGGAACCTGAAGGAAGCGGGCTTGTGGAGAGATTCCAGAATGGTCTTCGACTGGGAGGGCTTTGGGCCCGAAAGAGGTACAGTGGAACCCCCAATAATAATAATAATAATAATTGTCAGTAAGTACTGGTGTCACATGACTGATGTGAACCAGTTGATTGGCTAATGGCGATGCGCTTAAATCTGTTAGCGCACTCTTGGAGTGCGCTAACTTTTCCACAGAGCATATTCTGACGCCCTTTGCCAAAGCGAGACTGTACTCTCATCCTCAGAATTAATTAATGACATGTAGCTTATATTCTTCACTTTACCAAAAAATAACCATACATTTCCTGCGGCTCAAAGCAGAAGTTTTTTTTCCTGACAGATCGCAGGCGCCTGTGCCACAGTTAAGCCCACTGATCTAAAAACAGAAGCGGCTGTATCTCTTCCACAAATGGTCTCTTCTCGTTTTGACTTGCAAAGATTCTTCTCAAATGCCGTGTTAATGGCATGTAGCTTATTAACCACATTACTAAATGATGAGTTAGTGTAAAATTCCCAGCGGCAAACAGAAAACACAAGTGTTATTCCGATAACGTATCAGGTAGACCAGCATTTGAAAGTCGACTCTGTTACAGTAGTCTACACTGAAATACGACTGCATCAGTTCAGTAAATGAATGGTTTCCGAATTATTATTTCAAGGCAACAACAATCGGAATCGAAAACGTGTAGGGTTAAGAACGTTCTTACCATGTATAAAACTTATTACCAGCCTGCCTCATGCGTGCAGACGAGCAATTGTTGTTTTTGAAATGAGACTGCAGGGCAGTGCCGTGGTTTGATTGCCCTAGCCGCCTAGCAGACGACATAAACCCCGCAGCAAATTAACATGTTGGGCAAATGTGAACAAACAAACAATGGGGACATAATACGTGTAGGGTTCACAGCATTCTTACGGTTCATATATATAGAACCAGTCTCCCCGATGAGTGAAGATACAACACGAGAAACATACCACATTTACTTTGAAAATGTGCTAACCGTGGCCTTGACCGGAGTCAATTCAAGGGGCAACACTCTGCACAGTCAATCTGTCGAAGCTCGATGAAGGTTTCGAATCTCAAATAACTAAGAGCACAGTCCTTTCTCCGAGTTTAAATGAGGTCTCTATGAAAGATCATCACTTTTTAGCTTTAACGCTACACTGGAATTTACCAACAGAAATCAAAACAAGAGTTTGCGTGTGACGAAAGCACGACACACTTGAGACAGCCCACACAAAAGTAAATCTGACACAAACCTGACTACATGTTACGCCTATCCAAATGCGCGTTGCAAAATGTGCGTTTTGAATCTTCTTGTTTCTCTGGCGGTACTGACAATATCGTTATTGAAACAATCCCAGTGCACTAAGGGATTTATAGAGCAAATCGAGAAAATAATTATTTAACTCAGCGCTATGCGCTTCGTTCAATAATGAATTTTCTCGATTTGCTCTATAAATCCCTTAGTGCACTGGGATGTCTCAATAACTTAAATAATAAGGGTATTTATATGGCGCAAATCCTAAAATAGTTCTAAACGCCTTACAATCAATCCTCAATATTATAGTCTTCATCTGCAACACATTTTGAAAAAAACGATAGACGATATTCGGAAAAAACCCACCTCCGTTGAGTTTGTATAGGTTTTGACAGCGTTGTGGTGACACCCCTCGCTAGTGATTGGTCTATTATGTCAGGTGGGAAAGTTTGCCTCCATTTTTCCAAGAAAGCCCCCACCTCTGATGGGTTTGTGTACATTTAGAAAGAGTTGTGGAGATGCGCCTCTAGCTATGAATTGGTCTATAATGTCAGGTGAAAAAGTTTGCCTCAATGTTTCCAAGATGTGATCAACAAAGGGAAGAAAGCGCTCTAAATACATACGACATGTGAGCATATTGATGTGAGGCCCAATGGAGTCAGTCAGAGTTAAGGGCAAAATACAGCTGCGCTGTCGCCTCTACACTACAGGGGCGGATTAGGGTGGTGGTTACAGGGGTTCCGGCACCTCCCCCCCCCCCCCCGGCTGTCAAAAAAAAGAACGATTTAATACTAATTCTAAAAGAAATAATGAGTGGCTGCTGACACCTGTTGATCATGTTTTAAATCTAAGATAAGCCATAAATTGTTCATAAAATAGCTAAAACTCTTCAGCTTCGGGGGGGTTTCACCCCCAGACCCCCCAACGGGGCTTTGCCCCTGTACCCCACAAGGGGTCTACCCCTGGACCCCAGGTTGGAGAGAGAGAGAGAGAGAGAGAGAGAGAGAGAGAGAGAGAGAGAGAGAGAGAGAGAGAAAGAGAGAGAGAGAGAGAGAGAGAGAGAGAGAGAGAGAGAGAGAGAGAGAGAGAAAACTCAGAACTCAGAACTTTATTACATAAGGATAAAGGTTTTAGGCTCAGCCTAATCTTCCAACCTGTCCTTGGAACATATACAGAGAATAATTGTAAACGAAAGCAAAGACTGCGCACATACACACACACACACACACACACACACACACACACACACACACACACACACACACACACACACACACACACACACACACACACACACGCACGTACACACACACACATACACACACACGTATACACACACACACACATACACACACAAACTCACACTCGCTTACACACACACACACACACACACACACACACGCACACACACACACATACATACGCACACACACACACGCACACACACACACACACACACATGCGCACATATACACACACACACATGCTCGCGCGCGCGAGCGTGCGCTCGCATACCTACACACATGCACATGCAATCATTTCATACCTAAAATGAACAGTATCTCATCAAAGTATTAAGGCTGGAGAACACTTTGGAGGCCCAATTTCAAAGTGATTAGGTAGTTTTAAAAGTTACTTTTTCTGTTAGTTCAATGTTTGCTTTATCAGGAAAATACAAAATATAAAGGGCTTAACGCGCAAAATTTTAAGATAACGACTGAAGTTTAAGCATAGGTATCAGATTTTTTCACGCAAACACTACTGAATAAGTTGCAATATTGTATTGTGAAAATGTGAACAAAATAACAATCAGATGATCACAAACTGAAGAAGAGAAATAGGGAAGCAAAATAGAACATTAAACGTAGTGATTTTACTTGTGAATTCGGAAAAAAATCCTTTTGTATCCATTTTGAAGCTCAATTTGAAGCATGGAACACCAACAAACATTGATTAAAAGTGTTAAAGTGATTACAGTGTTCAGAAATAGTGTTAGATACCAAGTTGAGTTATCCCTCTTTACCAATTTAAAAAAAAATACACCTCTTAACGCGCAAAATTTTGAACTGTGATGCTTTTACTACCCCCACCCCCTTCCCATTTGTCAGAAAAGAGTGCATATTATCTTCCAAATAGAAAAGCAGGGTAGTCAGATGATCAAAAACTTAAGAAGAGAAAGAGGGAAGCAAAATAGAACATCCAACATAATGATTTAACTTGTGAATTATGAGAAAACTATTTTTTTTACCCATTTGTGAAGCTTAATTTGAAACTTGGAACACAGACAAACATATATTAAAAGTGTTAAAGTGATTACAGTGTTCAGAAATAGTGTTAGATACCAAGTTGAGTTATCCCTCTTTACCACTGTTAAAAGAAATACACCTCTTGTCGCGCAAAATCTTGAATTGTGATACTTTTACTTCCCCCACCCCCTACCCATTTTTTCAGAAAAGAGTGCATAATTATTATCTACCAAATAGAAAAGCAGGGTAGTCAGATGATCAAAAACTGAAGAACAGAAATAGGGAAGCAAAATAGAACATCCAACATAGTGATTTAACTGGTGAATTCTAAAAAAAAACCCACTTTTTTACTCATTTTATTAGCTTAATTTAAAGCTTGGAACTGAAGACAGAAAAAAAAATTAAAAGTGCTAAAGTGGTTACAGTGTTCAGAAATAGTGTTTGATACCAAGTTGAGTTATCCCTCTTCATCACAGTTAAAAAAAACACACCTCTTGTCGCGCAAAATCTTGAACTGTGATGCTTTTACTACCCCCACCCCCTACCCATTTTTCAGAAAAGAGTGCATATTATCTTTCAAATAGAAAAGCAGGGTAGTCAGATGATCAAAAACTTAAAGAAGAGAAAGAGGGAAGCAAAATAGAACATCCAACATAATGATTTAACTTGTGAATTATTAAAAAACCATTTTTTTTACCCATTTTTGAAGCTTAATTTGAAACTTGGAACACAGACAAACATAAATCAAAAGTGTTAAAGTGATTACAGTGTTCAGAAATAGTGTTAGATACCAAGTTGAGTTATCCCTCTTTACCAATTTAAAAAAAATACACCTCTTAACGGGCAAAATTTTGAACTGTGATGCTTTTACTACCCCCACCCCCTTCTCATTTGTCAGAAAAGAGTGCATATTATCTTCCAAAAAGAAAAGCAGGGTAGTCAGATGATCAAAAACTTAAGAAGAGAAAGAGGGAAGCAAAATAGAACATCCAACATAATGATTTAACTTGTGAATTATGAGAAAACTATTTTTTTTACCCATTTTTGAAGCTTAATTTAAAACTTGGAACACAAACAAACATAAATCAAAAGTGTTAAAGTGATTACAGTGTTCAGAAATAGTGTTAGATACCAAGTTGAGTTATCCCTCTTTACCACTGTTAAAAGAAATACACCTCTTGTCGGCCAAAATCTTGAACTGTGATACTTTTACTTCCCCCACCCCCTACCCATTTTTTCAGAAAAGAGTGCATATTATCTACCAAATAGAAAAGCAGGGTAGTCAGATGATCAAAAACTGAAGAACAGAAATAGGGAAGCAAAATAGAACATCCAACATAGTGATTTAACTGGTGAATTCTGAAAAAAACCACTTTTTTACTCATTTTATTAGCTGAATTTTAAAGCTTGGAAGACAGAGAGAAAAAAAATGAAAGTGCCAAAGTGGTTACAGTGTTCAGAAATAGTGTTTGGTACCAAGTTGAGTTATCCCTCTTCATCACAGTTAAAAGAAACACACCTCTTGTCGCGCAAAATCTTGAACTGTGATGCTTTTACTACCCCCACCCCCTACCCATTTTTCAGAAAAGAGTGCATATTATCTTTCAAATAGAAAAGCAGGGTAGTCAGATGATCAAAAACTTAAAGAAGAGAAAGAGGGAAGCAAAATAGAGCATCCAACATAATGATTTAACTTGTGAATTATTAAAAAACCATTTTTTTTACCCATTTTTGAAGCTTAATTTGAAACTTGGAACACAGACAAACATAAATTAAAAGTGTTAAAGTGATTACAGTGTTCAGAAATAGTGTTAGATACCAAGTTGAGTTATCCCTCTTTACCAATTTAAAAAAAAACACACCTCTTAACGCGCAAAATTTTGAACTGTGTTGCTTTTACTACCCCCACCCCCTTACCATTTTTCAGAAAAGAGTGCATATTATCTTCCAAATAGAAAAGCAGGGTAGTCAGATGATCAAAAACTTAAGAAGAGAAAGAGGGAAGCAAAATAGAACATCCAACATAATGATTTAACTTGTGAATTATGAGAAAACTACTTTTTTTACCCATTTTTGAAGCTTAATTTAAAACTTGGAACACAAACAAACATAAATTAAAAGTGTTAAAGTGATTACAGTGTTCAGAAATAGTGTTAGATACCAAGTTGAGTTATCCCTCTTTACCACTGTTAAAAGAAATACACCTCTTGTCGGCCAAAATCTTGAACTGTGATACTTTTATTTCCCCCACCCCCTACCCATTTTTTCAGAAAAGAGTGCATATTATCTACCAAATAGAAAAGCAGGGTAGTCAGATGATCAAAAACTTCAGAACAGAAATAGGGAAGCAAAATAGAACATCCAACATAGTGATTTAACTGGTGAACTCTGAAAAAAACCCACTTTTTTACTCATTTTATTAGCTAAATTTTAAAGCTTGGAAGACAGAGAGAAAAAAAATGAAAGTGCTAAAATGGTTACAGTGTTCAGAAATAGTGTTTGGTACTAAGTTGAGTTATCCCTCTTCATCACAGTTAAAAAAAACACACCTCTTGTCGCGCAAAATCTTGAACTGTGATGCTTTTACTACCCCCACCCCCTACCCATTTTTCAGAAAAGAGTGCATATTATCTTCCAAATAGAAAAGCAAGGTAGTCAGATGATCAAAAACTTCAGAACAGAAATAGGGAAGCAAAAAATAACATCCAACAGAGTGATTTAACTGGTGAATTCAGAAAAAAAAACCAATTTTTTACTCATTTTATACGCTGAATTTAAAGCTTGGAAGACAGAAAAAAAAATTTAAAGTGCTTCAGTAGTTACACTGTTCAGAAATAGTGTTAGATACCAAGTTGAGTTATTCCTCTTCATCACAGTTGAAAGAAGCACACCTCTTGTCGCGCAAAATCTTGAACTGTGATGCTTTTACTACCCCCACCCCCTACCCATTTTTCAGAAAAGAGTGCATATTATCTTCCAAATAGAAAAGCAAGGTAGTCAGATGATCAAAAACTTCAGAACAGAAAGAGGGAAGCAAAAAACAACATCCAACAGAGTGATTTAACTGGTGAATTCAGAAAACACACACTGTTTTACTCATTTTATAAGCTGAATTTAAAGCTTGGAAGACAGAACAAATAAATTAAAAGTGGTTACAGTGTTCAGAACTAGTGTTAGCTACCAAGTTGAGTTATCCCTCTTCATCAAAGTTAAAAGAAACACACCTCTTGTCGCACAAAATTGTATACTGTGATGCTTTTACTACCCCCACCCCCTACCCATTTTTCAGAAAAGAGTGCATATTATCTTCAAAAATAGAAAAGCAAGGTAATCAGATGATCAAAAACTTAAGAAGATAAATAGGGAAGCAAAATAGAATATCCAAAATAATGATTTAACTGTAGATTTCAGAAGAAAAAAACCCTTTTTTTTAATCATTTTTGAAGCTGAATTAGAAGTTTGGAAGACAGAAAGAAAAAAAAAGTGCTAAAGTGGTTACAGTGTTCAGAAATAGTGTTAGATACCAAGTTGAGTTTTTGCTCTTTACCACTGTTAAAAGAAATACACCTCTTGTCGGCCAAAATCTTGAACTGTGATCCTTTTACTACCCCCGCCCTCTACCCATTTGAACAGAAAAGAGTGCATAATTTGTATTCTCTTCCAATTAGAAAAATAAGTAAAAGCAACTGGACATTTTTAAAATACATCTTTTCTGTCAGTCCAAGGATTGCTTAGTCCATTAAAAACAAACAGACTAGGATTTAACGCACCCATTTTAAGAAAAAGTTAACATGATAATTGATATAATTATCAGACTTTTTTTTATGCAATTACTACTGAAGATTCCAGACCAGGTAAAACAATCATTTTATATCCTTTGTCACATTTTTTTAATATTTTTTTATAAATCTATCTATAGCGAGTCTTGTCTCTTTGTGTCATTTATTTTCAAGAATTCTATCCTGGCAACAACAACAACAAAAACACCTACCTACCTACCCTATTTTTTTTAGCCATGTTAATAGAAACAGACAATTTATTTGTTTTGGCCTAAAGATCTTGAAACATTTGTTTTAATAGAGAAATAACAAGTACAGCCATTAGCTGTGTCACTCGAATTTCTTTGTCAGGCTGAAACTTAGCTGTTGCGTTGGTGTCTGCTGTGTGTATCTGGGTCCAAAGCAACTTTCACATTCTCATCTACACACTCACGTTACACAAGTATATATGTACAATTCCACCCACAGAGGCGTTCGGGGATGGGGGTCTCGCACTCGGGCGAATCACACCACAAAATACAAAGTATAACGTACACAGATTTTACTATTGAACCAAAAAGCAAATTAAATCATGAATAAATCAATCAAGCAAAACTTCCACACAATGACACACTCACTCTCGGTTCACACTGCGCTCATGGCGTGCACACTTGGCAGCACGTATACCGTTCCGGCACCGTTTGTCTTCCTGCAAGTCCAGCATAGGCACACGATTGTCCAAGAATCACAATAATCCTCGTGAATGTCACAGCAGGCATAGTAGAAAAGTCCAAAAGGGTGCGTTGATGGTGGTAATCCGGTGTACACACACACACACACACACACACACACACACACACACACACACACACACACACACACACACACACTCCGGTTTGGTAAGTTACCTGATAAATAATGTAGCCTGTGGATTTAACGGGGAGACTGGTCAGACAGGAAGAGCATTTCACATTTCCGATGTTCAGTGATAAACTTGTTTTCTTCGAGAGTTCGATCTTCGTGCGATTCTGGCGCGTTGTCACCAAGAACGTAAAAAAACCCCAGGATATCATCATGATGCCTCTCTACAAAAACCAGGCAGTCTAGGAACTCTTCATCTAAAGTCAGTCAGTATTAGCCCCTCAACACAATCCTCATCTTGTCCCATAGTGATTTCTGCCGCCAAAGAACGTGTGGTTCTTAACTCACAAGACGGATTTGTCGTCTTCCATTGCGAAATTCAGATCTACCCCAACTACGTGCATTGATCTGAGCAATAAAATGTAGATGCGATAATCTGCAAACATCTCTTCAACACAATCTACATCTTGTCCCATCGTGATTTCTGTCGGCAAAGAACATGTGGTTCTCAACTCACAAGACCGATTTGTCATCTTTCAGAAATTCAGATCTGCCCCAAGTAGTGCAATAAAATGTAGAAGCGATAATCTGAAAAAAAATCTTTTCGCGTGAACGCTGCCACGTTGTCATCAGTCCGATGTCTTTTATCCAGAGCAGGGATGAACACACTTTTTCATCAGTAGTTTGTTATGTTTATCCGCAGACTGCTTTCCATTACTTGTCGTCTGTTTTAGCTTGACTCGTGGGGTTCTTCAGCAAGGCAAAAAGTGCTTGTTTACTGACACGTTCTCACGCACGACATGTCGTAAATGCAAGTTCTAACGATTGTTTTTTTATTGCACTGATAGAGAATGTCGATATTTGTAAACGTCTGCCATTTCCTAATGTTTATTTCATTATTTTGCATACGGATATGGCTAGTAAGTGGATAATCTGTTACGACACGAAACGCGTTCTAAATCCGGGAAGGGAGGCTACTCCAACGTAGAAGGGAGGCTACTCCAACGTACTTTCCAAAGTGTGCTCCAGCCTTAAACTAGTAAAACATCAAAATAATGGTCGAGTATAAACATAAAAATTATTGGACTAGCAAAGTCATAAACAAGTCACGTAAGGCGAAAATACAACATTTAGTCAAGCTCAGTCGAACTCACAGAATGAAACTGAACGCATTGCATTTTTTCCGCAAGACCGTACACTCGTAGCATCTTCTGTCCACCGCTCGTGGCAAAAGCAGTGAAATTAACAATCCAGAAAAGCGTGGTAGCGGTTGCGCTGAGGAGGATAGCACGCTTTTCTACATATCTCTATTCTTTTTAACTCTCTGAACGTGTTTTTAATGCAAACATATCATCTATATATATATACGACTAGTGTCTGTCTGTGTGTCTGTCTGTCTGTGTGTGTGTGTGTGTGTGTGGTTGTGCGCGATGCACGGCCAAAGTTATCGATGGATCTGCTTCAAATTTGGTGGGCATATTCAGGTACACCCGGGACAGGACACAACCTGGTCGATATTTCAACACGTGCTCTCAGCGCGCAGCGCTGAACCGATTTTGGTTCCACCTCAGCTACCCGGGCCCCCATACCGACACACCAAAGCCAAAGTTCTCGGTGGATCTTTTTCAAATTTGGACACCGTATTCAGCTACACCCCGGACACAATATCATCGATGAGATATTTCAACACGTGCTCTCAGCGCGCAGCGCTGAACCGATTTTGGTTTTTCTGTTCATTTTACCATTCCCAGTAACTCTTCCTTATCTTCTCCATGTTTTCAGCGTTTACCTCCCTTCCTTCGTATGGTGCACTATAGTATGAGGGGGCATCTTCGGATATTCCCGGCGTTCTGTTACTATTTTTAGAAGGTCACCGCAGTGTCCAGAACGTAAATTGGACCCGTAAATTATCCTCACTGTAAAAGTGCAAAGGACGAATCAATTTATAGTCACGCGAAAAACACACTGTCATCTATCTCTCTATATATACGGCTTCTCTGTGTTTGTGTGTGTGTGTGTGTGTGTGTGTGTGTGTGTGTGTGTGTGTGTGTGTGTGTGTGTGTGTGTCTCTATGTGGGCAACACCTGTGGATTGTTCAGTTCTGTTTGTGATGTGGTCTGGCGACTTTTGTGTATTTGTATGTACTGGCCTTCCTTTGAGAAGCCATAACAGTTCAAAAGGGCTTAGAGATAAGCTCTAAATTGCTCAATCCTGTTTGAGTGGAATTTGCCTCCAAAGGTGATTAACACGGTTACATTCGTCGACAAGGATGGGACTCGATATGGTCAGGAATGGCATTATGGCCACTGAATCATTTTCGTACTGTTCCCATTCCACGAATCTGGGAGGGACCTAAGCTTGGCGGGTCCATTGTTCGGACCCGGCGAAGCCGGCGTTCGGCTCTAAGTACTTCTTCCCGGCGAAGCCGGCTACCTGGCGAAGCGGGTATTCATCTAGTATCTATATGTTTTTGGAATTAGGAACGGACAAGGAATAAAATGAAATTGTTTTTAAATCGATTTTGGACATTATGATTAAAAAATGAGGGTGTGACAGTGCCGCCTCAACTTTTACAAAAAGCCGAATATAACGTCATCAAAGACATTTATCGAAAAAAGGAAAAAAAACGTCTGGGGATATCATACCCAGGAACTCTCCTCAAATTAATTGGGCGAAGTCGACTTCGCGGAGTCCACTTCACAAAGCAGGCTGGACAAAGCCTTGGTGCTGAATGTTCGGTAAAAAGACTTCGCGGAGTCCACTTCACAAAGCAGGCTGGACAAAGCCTTGGTGCTGAATGTTCGGTAAAAAGACTTCGCGGAGTCCACTTCACAAAGCAGGCTGGACAAAGCCTTGGTGCTGAATGTTCGGTAAAAAGACTTCGCGGAGTCCACTTCACAAAGCAGGCTGGACAAAGCCTTGGTGCTGAATGTTCGGTAAAAAGACTTCGCGGAGTCCACTTCACAAAGAAGGCTGGACAAAGCCTTGGTGCTGAATGTTCGGTAAAAAGACTTCGCGGAGTCCACTTCACAAAGAAGGCTGGACAAAGCCTTGGTGCTGAATGTTCGGTAAAAAGACTTCGCGGAGTCCACTTCACAAAGCAGGCTGGACAAAGCCTTGGTGCTGAATGTTCGGTAAAAAGACTTCGCGGAGTCCACTTCACAAAGAAGGCTGGACAAAGCCTTGGTGCTGAATGTTCGGTAAAAAGACTTCGCGGAGTCCACTTCACAAAGCAGGCTGGACAAAGCCTTGGTACTGAATGTTCGGTAAAAAGACTTCGCGGAGTCCACTTCACAAAGCAGGCTGGACAAAGCCTTGGTACTGAATGTTCGGTAAAAAGACTTCGCGGAGTCCACTTCACAAAGCAGGCTGGACAAAGCCTTGGTACTGAATGTTCGGTAAAAAGACTTCGCGGAGTCCACTTCACAAAGCAGGCTGGACAAAGCCTTGGTGCTGAATGTTCGGTAAAAAGACTTCGCGGAGTCCACTTCACAAAGCAGGCTGGACAAAGCCTTGGTACTGAATGTTCGGTAAAAAGACTTCGCGGAGTCCACTTCACAAAGCAGGCTGGACAAAGCCTTGGTACTGAATGTTCGGTAAAAAGACTTCGCGGAGTCCACTTCACAAAGCAGGCTGGACAAAGCCTTGGTACTGAATGTTCGGTAAAAAGACTTCGCGGAGTCCACTTCACAAAGAAGGCTGGACAAAGCCTTGGTGCTGAATGTTCGGTAAAAAGACTTCGCGGAGTCCACTTCACAAAGCAGGCTGGACAAAGCCTTGGTGCTGAATGTTCGGTAAAAAGACTTCGCGGAGTCCACTTCACAAAGCAGGCTGGACAAAGCCTTGGTACTGAATGTTCGGTAAAAAGACTTCGCGAAGTCGACTTCGGGCTCAATCAATTAAGGGCACCCTTAGTTTCTAGTATTCGACATATCTGTTTGGACTCATATTTACTGGCTGTTTCCCCCCCACAGGCATGTACAACTTCACAGTGGTCACCGCCCTGCTGGACATTGGCCGAGGTCACTGGGGCAAGGACTCCCGAGGGTTGAACGAGTACCTGCTGTACATGCAGCGTGTCCTCCGGCTGGACGTCAACATGGTGATCTACGTGGCCGTCAAAGGGCGCCCCATGGTCCAGTGGATGAGACGCGGGCGAGAGAATCGAACCCGGATCATCGACGCAAAGGTCGAAGACGTGCCGTATTTCAAGTATAGGTAAGATTGGGGGCATCTGAAGGGGGATGGGGGGGGAGGGGGAGGGGGAGTGGATTGGTGAGTTGAGAGGGCGGAAAGAGAGAGAAGGAGAGGGGGGGAGGGGAGAGATGGGGGGGGGGAGAGATGGGGGGGAGAGATGGGGGGGGGGAGAGATGGGGGGGGGGGAGAGAGAGCCGGTGTGTGTGTGTGCGCGCGCGCACTTGTATGTGTGTGTGCGCGCGCGCACTTGTGTGTGTGTGTGTGTGTATGTGTGTCTGCGTGCGTGCGTGAGTGCGTGCGTGCGTGAGCGCGCACGTGTGTCAGCCCTTCTTTCATCAACTCATTGAGAGCTGTTTCATTCATCCCACCAAACTCCACCTTTTCGTCAACATTCTCTCAAATCTGACTGACCAACGTATACCTTGTATTTTGAACAGAGACCGCATCCAGGAAATCATGAATTCAGATGAATACCAGCGCGACAACGAGCTCTTCCAGAAACGCCTGGTGGAATCCATCTTTCCGGAGTACGACATCGTGCAATGGGCCAAGCTCTACTTCCTCCACGAGGTCATCCAAA
This sequence comes from Littorina saxatilis, assembly GCF_037325665.1. Classification (NCBI taxonomy): domain Eukaryota; kingdom Metazoa; phylum Mollusca; class Gastropoda; order Littorinimorpha; family Littorinidae; genus Littorina; species Littorina saxatilis. Next base: position 4,785,431 of record NC_090245.1, on the reverse strand, counting down.
GCAGACCTTTCTCCAACGACTACTTTGTCTGGATAGACGCCGGGTACGGGCGAGGCGAGGACATCCACCCCAAAGACGGAATATGGAAGCCCCGCAAACTGTTGGCTCAGCCCGACAAAGTGACGTTCTTGATGCGGGACGACCCCAACCAGTTCAGAGCCGATGTCGCCCGTCTGCACAAGATGAGCCTCAACATCTTGGCGGGCGGCTTTTTCGGCGGGGGCGGGCGTGCGCTTGAACGATTGTATGAGCTGCAGCAGGAGCATGTTAGAGAGTGGATGGAGACTGGCGTGGTGGACGATGACCAGACGATAGTCATGCAGCTCTACTTCAAACACCCCCATCTTTTTAACTTAGTGTCCGCCGACTGGTACGACGGATTTAAAATCTCATGACCTTGTCATGATTAGATCAATGGAAGAGGGGTCCTGATTTGGCCTATATGGTCCGCTGGACCCAAAAACCAACAACTAACTAACTAACTAACTAACTATCAATGGAAGAGGGCGAATCTCCGTCCCCATCAGCTGGTTTCTGTGTGTGTGTGTGTGTGATGCTGATTTAGCTGTGCTGTGTTACATACCCTGACCCTAACCCTAACCCTAACATTGTAGGTATGACACAGTATACCTAAATCAGTATTTTGAAGCGTTGAAGATTTCGTCTGAGCTATGTGTTTGTGCGGTCTCTGTGATCTATGGTTGATGCTGGTTTTACTGCGTTACCCAGAGATCGGTGTTTTGTAACGTGCAGTTTGAAAGTCAGTATTATGGACGTTCCGGGACGGGGAAACTCTGCTTTAGCCATCTGTATGTGAGGTATCTGTATGATGCAGGTTTCACTGTGTTACACTGTACGACGTATAGCATGATGAGTACACTGTTTTGAAATACGGACGTTCAAGTCTCCCTCTGAGCTAACTGTCTGTGCGGTCTTTGTGAACCAAGTAGAATGTGTCGCTAATTTCACTGTGTATAATTATGTCACATAAATCGGTATTTTGAGACACGGATGTCGGAAGCCAGTAATTCAAGGGACCGGCACGGTTGGCCTAGTGGTAAAGGCGTCCGCCCCGTGATCGGGAGGTCGTGGGTTCGAACCCCGGCCGGGTCATACCCAAGACTTTAAAATTGGCAATCTAGTGGCTGCTCCGCCTGGCGTCTGGCATTATGGGGTTAGTGCTAGGACTGGTTGGTCCGGTGTCAGAATAATGTGACTGGGTGAGACATGAAGCCTGTGCTGCGACTTCTGTCTTGTGTGTGGCGCACGTTATATGTCAAAGCAGCACCGCCCTGATATGTAAAATTTCATACACACACACACACGCACAGACACACACACACACACACACACACACATACACCACGACCCTCGTCTCGATTCCCCCTCTATCAGTCTATGTTAAAACATTTAGTCAAAACTTGACTAAATGTAAACAAGTCACGTAAGGCGAAATTACTACATTTAGTCAAGCTGTGGAACTCACAGAATGAAACTGAACGTAGTCCGCCGCTAGTGCAAAAGGCAGTGAAAGTGACGAGCCTGTTTGGCGCGGTAGCGGTTGCGCTGTGCTTCATAGCACGCTTTACTGTACCTCTCTTCGTTTTAACCTTCTGAGCGTGTTTTTAATCGAAACATATCATATCTATATGTTTATGGAATCAGGAACCGACAAGGAATAAGATGAAATAGTTTTTAAAACGATTTCGGAAATTTAATTTTAATCATAATTTTTACATTTTTAATTTTCAGAGCTTGTTTTTAATCCGAATATAACATATTTATATGTTTTTGGAATCAGAACATGATGAAGAATAAAACAAAAGTAATTTTGGATCGTTTTATAAAAAAATTTAATTACAATTTTCAGATTTTTAATGACCAAAGTCATTATTACATTTTAAGCCTCCATGCTGACATGCAATACGGAAGTCCGGCCTTTGTCGAAGATTGCTTGGCCAAAATTTCAATCAATTTGATTGAAAAATGAGGGTGTGACAGTGCCGCCTCAACTTTTACAAAAAGCCGGATATGACGTCATAAAAGACATTTATCGAAAAAATGAAAAAAACATCTGGGGATTTCATACCCAGGAACTCTCATGTAAAATTTCATAAAGATCGGTCCAGTAGTTTAGTCTGAATCGCTCTACACACACGCACAGACACACACACACACACACACAC
>NC_090245.1:4734509-4783045 GCF_037325665.1 Littorina saxatilis | reverse complement strand
GGGGATTTCATACCCAGGAACTCTCATGTAAAATTTCATAAAGATCGGTCAAGTAGTTTAGTCTGACTCGCTCTACACACACGCACAGACAGACAGACAGACACACACACACACACACACACACACACACACACACACACACACACACACACACACACACACACACACACATACACCACGACCCTCGTCTCGATTCCCCCTCTATGTTCAAACATTTAGTCAAAACTTGACTAAATGTAAACTGAAGAACTATGGTGATTCAGGTGACTCCAGCTCGTTGGAGACAAGGACATCTTCGTATCAGCTATCTCTGCGATGTTGACTTTACCGATTTACATCTTGTGACCTCGAAGACAGCTCGCAAGTGTTCTTGCGCATTTACAACAATTTTGCCTGAAGTTTGCAGCGTCTTTATGAACGGAGTGCGGAGTGTATACACATGTTTTGACAACATTGCATTAATGTTGTGTTTTGACTTTGATGACCCTTCAAAGGCGTGTTCTTTCTAATACTAACATCATAAGCAGCAAGTTCACTTGCAGACAACAGCTACCGAAAGTGTTCTATCTTGTACGACAGCTCGTAGATGTGTTGTCTGCAAAATGATATTCACTGCCACAGTGCATTTCTGTCTGCGCGACAGTGGTAAAATAGTATAGAGTGTCTACTTTTGTAAGTAGCAGCTCGTTGTTGTCTTTTGGTCTTGGCTACCTCGCATCTTGAATCTCATTTGTTCTTCGTTCTTCGTGACGACTTGCACGTGTTATCTGTCTTGGGCAGCATCCCGCACTCTAAACCCTGTCCTTAATTGACCCCGAAGTCGACTTCGCGAAGTCTTTTTACCGAAAACTCAGTGCTAAAATTCGTGTGGCCAGCTTCGCGGAGTATACTTCGCGTGGTCGAATTCGCCCAGTTAAGGACAGGCTTAAATGGAAGCGTTCCACTTTTGAACACACCTTTTTGTAACCAGTTGTGAACACTGTGTGAAATTACTATGCAGTTCTGCTTGAAAAAGCACCACAAATTGAAAACACGATTTGCTAGTAGAGTTATATGGTAAGTTGCAAAGTGTTCACAAGTGGTCACCGCCTGGCGTCTGGCATTATGGGGTTAGTGCTAGGACTGGTTGGTCCGGTGTCAGAATAATGTGACTGGGTGAGACATGAAGCCTGTGCTGCGACTTCTGTCTTGTGTGTGGCGCACGTTATATGTCAAAGCAGCACCGCCCTGATATGGCCCTTCGTGGTCGGCTGGGCGTTAAGCAAACAAGCAAACAAACAAACAAACAAGTGGTCACAAAAAGTGTGTTCAAAAGCGAAACACTTCAATTTAAGGCTCTCCTTAATTGAGCCCAAAGTCGACTTCGCGAAGACTTTACTAAGTCTTTTTACTGAAAACTCCCGTAGTCGACTTCGCCGAATTAAGGACAGGCTTTACAGTATGAGTCTCATCTGTCCTAGAGTTGTTTGGCCGTCGTGACAACTTGCACGTGACTGCTGTCTTGGGCGGCAGTTCAAATAGTGAGTTGTGTCAAAGACCAGAGTTTGCTGTTGTCTTCCGTGAGTGCTATACTCGTTGTCTTTTGGTCCTGTAGGCCTTCCATATTTGAGCCCGAATTTGGCTTTGTGAAGACTTCGCGAAATCGTTTTACCAAAATATCCAGTGCCAAAGCTTCGTGCAGCGAGCTTTGCAAAGTAGACTTCGCCTTATCAATACTGGGCACTAAAAACCTGAACGCCTTATGTTATATTGGATACAAGATGGCTAATGCCTTCTTTTCCTCAAGACAAAGAGCGACCACCTTCTGTCCAAAACAGTAACTCATGAATGCCTCTACAACAGACGATATAAAAGCGCAGATGATAACGTCTTTTGTTTTAGTCTCAGGCGATACATATCTTTAATTCCAGGTGCATATTGTCTTGTTAAATATATTTTGTATACATGTCTGATTGTTATGATATTGTCTTGCTCAACAGCTCAGCACCTTTGACCACATATAAAACGTGTCTTTTTTCTAAATCTAAAACTTTGTCTCAAAAGTGTCTTTTGTTATATTTAGTCAAGTTTTGACTAAATATTTTAACATCGAGGGGGAATCGAAACGAGGGTCGTGGTGTATGTGCGTGTGTGTGTGTGTGTGTGTGTGTGTGTGTCTGTCTGTCTGTGTGTGCGTGTGTGTAGAGCGATTCAGACTAAACTACTTAACCGATATTTATGAAATTTGACATGAGAGTTCCTGGGTATGAAATCCCCGAACGTTTTTTTCATTTTTTTTGATAAATGTCTTTGATGACGTCATATCCGGCTTTTCGTGAAAGTTGAGGCGGCACTGTCACGCCCTCATTTTTCAGCCAAATTGGTTGAAATTTTGGTCAAGTAATCTTCGACGAAGCCCGGACTTCGGTATTGCATTTCAGCTTGGTGGCTTAAAAATTAATTAATGACTTTGGTCATTAAAAATCTGAAAATTGTAAAAAAAAATAAAAATTTATAAAACGATCCAAATTTACGTTTATCTTATTCTCCATCATTTGCTGATTCCAAAAACATATAAATATGTTATTTTCGGATTAAAAACAAGCTCTGAAAATTAAATATATAAAAATTATTATCAAAATTAAATTGTCCAAATCAATTTAAAAACACTTTCATCTTATTCCTTGTCGGTTCCTGATTCCAAAAACATATAGATATGATATGTTTGGATTAAAAACACGCTCAGAAAGTTAAAACAAAGAGAGGTACAGAAAAGCGTGCTATCCTTCTTAGCGCAACTACTACCCCGCTCTTCTTGTCAATGTCACTGCCTTTGCCATGAGCGGTGGACTGACGATGCTACGAGTATACGGTCTTGCTGAAAAATGGCATTGCGTTCAGTTTCATTCTGTGAGTTCGACAGCTACTTGACTAAATATTGTATTTTCGCCTTACGCGACTTGTTTATTATACGACAGCTCAAAAGTGTTTCTTGTCTTAGAAGACAGATGGGAACAGTCTTTTGTCTTTTGTGTGTGTGTGCGCTGGTGTCCCATCATTATGTGTAGCGCTGGTGTCCCATCATTATGTGTAGCGCTGGTGTCCCATCATTATGTGTAGCGCTGGTGTCCCATCATTATGTGTAGCGCTGGTGTCCCATCATTATGTGTAGCGCTGGTGTCTCATCATGTGTAGCGCTGGTGTCCCATCATTATGTGTAGCGCTGGTGTCTCATCATTATGTGTAGCGATGGTGTCCCATCATTATGTGTAGCGCTGGTGTCCCATCATTATGTGTAGCGATGGTGTCTCATCATTATGTGTAGCGCTGGTGTCCCATCATTATGTGTAGCGCTGGTGTCCCATCATTATGTGTAGCGCTGGTGTCACATCATTATGTGTAGCGCTGGTGTCCCATAATTATGTGTAGCGCTGGTGTCCCATCATTATGTGTAGCGATGGTGTCCCATCATTATGTGTAGCGATGATTTGTGAGTGTAGTTGATAACGATCGATTTATTTGAATTGTGGATTGTGTGTACGTGATTGTGTTTCCATATATTTGAAGAGGTTTTTTTATGCGTTTTGTTGCTGTAATGAAGATTATTATATTGAAGATTGACTGCAAGGCGCTTAGAACTCTATTAGGATTTGCGCCATATAAATACCCTTATCATTATTATTATTATTTTAATGTCCGTTGTCTTCGGCGATACCTCATACATGTTTTTAACATAACAGTTTGGTCTGCCAATGTGTGACAGTCAAAAGTGTCATAAGCTTTACGTCAGTGACGCAGACTCGACTTCCTTCTGCTTTATATGGCAGATAGCCAGAGTTGTCTAACCTGGATACAATTCTTCCTTACCTCCTCCACAAAAGCCTGTTACCGGCAGTTTTCTTTTGCTTTTTAATTGAGTCTCGTCTTTGTCTCGCTGGGGTTCAGATCGAAGACAGCCTGTAATACTGAGTCAGAAGAATTACACGTTGTCACGATTTTCATGTTTCGTGTTCAATATTCGTGTAAACACAATGAGACTTAATGCCTATTGTTCCGTCTTTGCTGTCTTCCATGAAGGCTTCTAAACAAGAGATCGTTGATTTGCTTCCGACAGTGAAATACTGGTTCGGGAGATTTGCGTTGCGTCAGTCTCATTCCAGGTTTCCTGTTCGATGTATTTTTGCCTGCCCAGTGAGATTTCATTGCTTGTTGTTGCGACTTAGAGCCAAGAAAAGTTTTCATGACACGAGTCTTTGATTTGCCCACGAAGCTAAAATACTGAGTCGGGATAGTTTGCGTTGCGACAGTACTCTCATTCCGATAGACGTATTCCGAAAATAACTCTGTTTGGTTGTATGGGTTGTGAAACAGTTAATGCCCTTGCATTTTACACAAACATTGGAGGGGCCAATCACTAGCGAGGGGTGTGTCGGAAACACGGGGACAGGAGCACGTGTGACTTTATTTGTCAGAGGAAAAGCAAGGGTAATCACTCTTTCACAACTTCAATACAAACCCGACGGAGTTATTTCTAAAAATCGTCTATTCCTGTTCGATGTATTTCTGCGTGTTGCTTCCACTCGGTCGTCTGCCAGGAAGGTTTCTTGGTGCAAGATCGTTGATTTGCTTACGAAGGGGAAATGGTGAGTTGGGAGATTGTGTGTTGACGTGACAAGTCTTGTTGGCTAGGTGCCAAGTTTCCTGTTCAGTATATTTCTGTCTGCATCGTTAGATGTATTGATTGTTGTATCCACCCGGTCGTCTGCCAGGAAGCTTTCTTGACGTAAGATGGTTGGTGTGTTTAAGAAGCAGAAGTCGGAATAGAGATAATGTCTCTCTTAAGCTAACAGGTCTGATATACCGAAGACATCTTCGATTTTCCTTGCCAGTAGATAGGAAAAGGCCAACATCAAAAGAGCAAATGAGGAGGCGAACGTAGAACAACGAGGTTAATCCGCAGCTTGGTTTTTATTGGCTTAACAAATCATTACACAATAGGTTCGACGTTGCAAAAATATTCCACTAATTTGGTCCAGGTTTAAACACTGATTTAATTCCAAACCCTTGACCAAAATCTGAAATGTGATTATTAAAACAATTACGGTTTAAAGCAGCATGTACAGAAGCATTTTTATATCGTGAATGAATTGCCTAAAAGCTATTATTTAAGAAGAAATATGCGATTTTGCAATATGAAAAGCAGTAGAATTCACGAATTACTTCAACACCTCTTTATGTGTACCCCGGGCGGACATGGTTACAACTAGTGCAGCTTTCGGAACTTGTTTACTGGTGATTTATTTGGGTCCATTTGTTTAATTAAAATTTTTTTTACCACAGTTGCATGCAGGTTGCTACTATCCTTATTGTTTTGTCCTCTCTCTCTCTCTGGCTCTCTTTCTCTCTGTCTGTCTGCCTCTGTCTGTCTGTCTGTCTCTGTCTGTCTGTCTGTCTGTCTGTCTGTCTGTCTGTCTGTCTCTGTCTGTCTGTCTGTCTGTCTGTCTCTCTCCCTTTTACAGGCGGGGAGCATCCTTCATCATAGGTCTTATTTTCTTTTCTCAATCGAATTTTAAAATGTTCTAATCAACAACTAAATTCATAAACTAAAATCATGTTAACTAAAAAAAATCATATCATAAATGTACATCTAATGTTTGAACTTAAATTCCAATAATATACCCAAATTGTCCAAATTGTTGATCTACCACCGGTGCCACTCCTTTGCGCTCGTTTGTGTATGTGTCAGCACATCTGTTTTTAGCTTAATGTGAACAAGAATCTTCCAGTGTAATCCGTGTGTTTGTTTGTGTGCCATTCCATTAGACATACTGGTCTCATTGTTGAAAGGAAATGCCTATCCTGTCATTAAAAAGGCATAATATGTGTTATTACACGTGTCTCACAAGGATGTTTATTTTTCTGGCGAATCTCAGAGACTGATACCATAACAAAACTGTGAATCCGAGCGGATCTTTCCAGACTAAAATCACAACTTGATGTTGGATGATGGGAAACAATTAAGAATTCATATCACTGAATGTTTTGCCAAACACTTCTGATATTTATGTATTGTTTGAGTTTGATGTATATATATATATGTGACCCTCCACCACGAAATGAGTCGCATGTCACCTCGCGCGGTTCTGCGCTAGGCTTCATATAAGTCCGGGGAGTGTCTGGTAACAGTGTGAGGGCTTAGTCACAGGCTTATAACTCAAACAGTTTTCGCTCTTTTCTAAAAACGGTTTTCACCACTAGATAGAGCATACAAAACTCTGTTGGAAAATGTAAAAATATGAAAATCATGAAATTGTGACATGCGACTCATTTCGTCGTGGAGGGTCACATATATATATTTAATGTCGACTTCTTGCCGAAGGCACTTTTCTTTTCGTATTTGGTAATTATTTGATGACAGATGTGATGTGGTGTGTGTGTGTGTGTGTGTGTGTGTGTGTGTGTGTGTGTGTGTGTGTGTGTGTGTGTGTGTGTGTGTGTGTGTGTGTGTGTGTGTGTGTGTGTGACCATGGCGCGAAAGCGTTGTCCTACAGTGTAGTGTATTATCAAAAGAATTCATCTCTCATTTTCTTTTACAATGAAATACAATATCATTTTCTATTTGTTTCTTTTTTGTTAAAGAGTAACCCTACGGTGTTTTTCATCATTTTGTTTTTACGATGTAACACAATACCCCTCGATGATCTCTGACAGGAGCAATGGCGTAGCGGAGAAGACGCCGGCCTCCCATGCAGAAGGTTGTGGGTTCGAATCCCGGCCGCCCCTGGTGGGTTAAAGGTGGAGATTTTTCCGATCTCCCAGGTCAACTTATGTGCAGACCTGCTAGTGCCTTATCCCCCTTCGTGTGTACACGCAAGTACAAGACCAGGTGCGTAAGGAACAGACCCTGTAGTCAATGTCAGAGTTCGGTGGGTTATAGAAACACGAAACTACCCGGCATGATTCCCCCGAAATTAGTGTATGGCTGCCTAATTGGCGGGGTTAAAACGGTCATACACGGAAAAACACAGTCGTGCAAAAACACGCATGTAGTACGTGGGAGCTGCAGCCCATGAACGAAGAAGAAATAGAACGTGATGACCTCAAAGAGAGATCCCATTGGTTGGGTTGGGTTTTTATCCCATTATAGAGTTTTCGAAATAATGCCATAATCTCATCTCAACTTTCGATCAAAGCAAAACCAGGAGCATACTGAACTTGACGTCAAAAATTGTCTGTCGTGTATGTATTTACTTGTGCAAGTATTAGCCCTTTGCGGTGGTTTGTTTTTTTACAGAGAGAGAGAGAGAGAGAGAGAGAGAGAGAGAGAGAGAGAGAGAGAGAGAGAGAGAGAGAGAGAGAGAGAGAGAGAGAGAGTTCGGTCGTACCGGTGTGCAATGGGTGAGAGAGAGGAAAAGAGAGAGAGAGAGAGAGAGAGGGGAGAGAGAGAGGTAGAGAGAGAGAGAGAGAGAGAGAGAGAGAGAGAGAGAGAGAGAGAGTGTATGTACGTACGTATGTGGGTGCTTGTGTGAGCGCGCGCGTGCGTCAGTGACGATTTCGGTCTATATTTTGAGTGTTTGGAAGCAGAAATAAAACATGTCTTTTTCTGTCTGTCCACTCTGCATTTTGCTGCAGTGCGTGTTGTGAGTATGAATTTAAAGCACCAGTGTGTACTTTTATTGTGTATAGTGAAGTAGAGGTTACATGCCGAGTCTCAGTGATTATCAAAAATAATGGTCGAAGTTAGCGGATCATGAAAAATGCGAGCTTCAGCGAGCTTTTTCATGACCGCGAACTGAGACCATTATTTTTAATAATCACTGAGACGAGGTATGTAACCTCTTTATTCCTCCGTTCTTCAGTTATTCAAAGAAAAGAGGAGTTTTTGTGCGAAAGTTTGATCGAATCCAAATCACTCAACCAGTCTACCTGCGCTGGCGATTGAATAATGCGCGGTTGTATAGTTCAGGGAAAATCAATCAATTATGTTAACACTTCTTGTCAGTTTCCCTGTTTTGGACTAAAATCAAGTACACAGTTATGTTGTTATTCTGCTGTGCCAGTAAAGGCAGATAGTGTGTGTTATGGTCCTGTTTTGGTATCGCTTAGGAAATGTTCTTTCTTCGAATGGGACAAGCAGACGAACTTTTGCACCCGTGTTCCAACGTTAAAAACTGTATGAAGTTCCGTTTTCTGGGGCAAAATAGTGTATGAAACCGCTGTATGTTCTTTAAATTGATGCGATGTGTGCATTTGGTTGCGTGTGATCTGTTTATAAAATGAAATATTGTCAAAAACTAACCGTCGGATTGCAGTCTCTTGTCCAAGCAACTCAGTTCAGAAAATTTGGAAGGGGAACTACTCTTGTCGTACGAGAGTTACTTGCCTTGGGAGTTTGCGTGCACTCATAAGAGATCTAAAGCGAGTTTCTCTGCACTGATCGTTAGATTTGGATTTAGAAAACAACCAAACTCATAGATTTTATATGGAGATTAATGTGTTCAAGCCTGTAGTTGCCAGTTTAAATGCAGTATGTTTGTATTGTTTGGTCTGGAGATGTATATTTCGTACATTGGAGCGTTCGGAACTTTTCAATCGCTAAAGTAGTTCCCTCAAAGTCTAACTCATCAACCTGTGAGCTATCGAGGATTCAGGCCCGTTGTTGGGTAAGTGATTTTGGTTGTTGGGTAAGTTACCGAAAAATAACTAGCCCTACACCTTTACAGAGAGAAAGAAGCAGAGGGGGGAATAAGTAGAGGTTACATGCCGAGTCTCAGTGATTATCAAAAATAATGGTCGAAGTTAGCGGATCATGAAAAATGCGAGCTTCAGCGAGCTTTTTCATGACCGCGAACTGAGACCATTATTTTTAATAATCACTGAGACGAGGTATGTAACCTCTTTATTCCTCCGTTCTTCAGTTATTCAAAGAAAAGAGGAGTTTTTGTGCGAAAGTTTGATCGAATCCAAATCACTCAACCAGTCTACCTGCGCTGGCGATTGAATAATGCGCGGTTGTATAGTTCAGGGAAAATCAATCAATTATGTTAACACTTCTTGTCAGTTTCCCTGTTTTGGACTAAAATCAAGTACACAGTTATGTTGTTATTCTGCTGTGCCAGTAAAGGCAGATAGTGTGTGTTATGGTCCTGTTTTGGTATCGCTTAGGAAATGTTCTTTCTTCGAATGGGACAAGCAGACGAACTTTTGCACCCGTGTTCCAACGTTAAAAACTGTATGAAGTTCCGTTTTCTGGGGCAAAATAGTGTATGAAACCGCTGTATGTTCTTTAAATTGATGCGATGTGTGCATTTGGTTGCGTGTGATCTGTTTATAAAATGAAATATTGTCAAAAACTAACCGTCGGATTGCAGTCTCTTGTCCAAGCAACTCAGTTCAGAAAATTTGGAAGGGGAACTACTCTTGTCGTACGAGAGTTACTTGCCTTGGGAGTTTGCGTGCACTCATAAGAGATCTAAAGCGAGTTTCTCTGCACTGATCGTTAGATTTGGATTTAGAAAACAACCAAACTCATAGATTTTATATGGAGATTAATGTGTTCAAGCCTGTAGTTGCCAGTTTAAATGCAGTATGTTTGTATTGTTTGGTCTGGAGATGTATATTTCGTACATTGGAGCGTTCGGAACTTTTCAATCGCTAAAGTAGTTCCCTCAAAGTCTAACTCATCAACCTGTGAGCTATCGAGGATTCAGGCCCGTTGTTGGGTAAGTGATTTTGGTTGTTGGGTAAGTTACCGAAAAATAACTAGCCCTACACCTTTACAGAGAGAAAGAAGCAGAGGGGGGAATAATATCATTTATCTCGCAGCCTCAGTTGATACTTTATTACATCGACATACTATTCGGTACATACATTCAGGTGTATTTCACATAAATTAAAGCAAAATAGAAACTCACAGCCAAGCTAACGCGTATATGTACACTAACACAACTCAAATCAAATCAAATAATATACCTATGACGTCACAATGTACAATGTCAATCCTCCAAAGACTATTATTTACGCGTATCCCAGATACAATCATATAATGGTGCTACGGGCGTCAGCTGAAAGCAGAAATGTACTAAATATCAGAACAAACAACGCGGTTGTATAGTTCCGTGCAAATCATTCCATTCTGTTAACACTTCTTGTCAGTTTTTCTATTTTGGACTAAAATCAAGTACACAGATATGCTGTTATTCTGCTGTGGCGGCAAAGGCAGATATTGTGTGTTCTGTATATGTTTTGGTATCGCTTAGGATAATGTTCTTTCGTCAAATGGGACTAGCAGACGAACTTTTGCACCCGTGTTCCAACGTTAAAAACTGTATGAAGTTCAGTTTTCTGGGGAAAATAGTGAATGAAACCGCTTTATGTTGTTTAAATTGATGAGATGTGTGCATTTGGTTGCGTGTGATCTGTTTATTAAATGAAATATTGTTGAAAAAAAAGAAAGAAAAAAAACAACTTTAAAGATACAGTTCTTCCCGTGTAAACAATTCGACTTACCATTTAAGACGTGGCGAGTCTTTACACGGGATAAGACCACCCACCACTTCGACACATACCAACAATCAAAACCTGTGTGCTTTCAGTGGGAATTCTGTGATGGATTCATTTCTAGACGGACACTAGTGTCAATGCGAGAAATCTTTTGGTAAACAAAAATATATTGTGCACAGGAAGCCGTCAGGATGTTGTCTTTTGGTATGTGTCTAGGTGGAGGGATGTTATAAACCTATGTACAGCCTGGGAAGAACTGAGATAGTCAGCAAAACCTAGGGAGAACTGCCTCTCACGCGGTAACAAGCAAAAACAAAGAACAGGAATTAACACACACGCCTTACAAAAAAAAAAAGAAACAAAGGCAAAACAACTCAGGGTTGAAGCAGCCTGCATGCAACTGAGGTAAAAAACAACAACACTAAAGCTACACCCTCTCCGAGTGATGATTGAACCGCTACTTTTAGAGATGAAAAAACCATTTACTCGAAAAGAAAGATAACTGAAATTATCAGAAAAAAAATTATTTACCTTTTGCATCTTATTAAAAGAAAAAAGAAAATCTTCTGGCGCGCTAAGACGTGCTAGGCTTATATTGACAATAATCACAATCCTGTAGGTATACATACTCAACAATATATACAATCAGGCCACGTTATCTTATTCTGCGTCTCATCGCACATGTACAAACAAACAGAAACACAAAGAAAGAAAAAGAAAAATAAAGTGAAGAAAAACAGACAGACAGGAAGAAAAAGATGATGGAAACTCAGGGTGATATTGTTGTTTACTGATACACCACAGGGCCGGACCAAATGAGTTGTAAGGGGGGGGGGGGGGGGGGGGGGGGGTTCCTCCTTTTTTTTGGGGGGGGGGGGGGGGGCAAATCAGCGAAGGTGGGGGGGGGGGGGTACCTTTTTCTCATCGGATTTCACATTGAATAAAATTTGTTAGAGACACACACAAAATTTATTTAAAAACAAAAAACCCAAAAAATCAAAACACTTAAAGCAAGGTACATGCTTTTTCCAGGGGTGGGGTTCCGGAACCCCTGGAACCCCCCCCCCCCCCCCCTGGGTCCGGCCCTGCACCACACCTGAGTTTCTCTTCGTCAGATAGGCCTAATAAAGTTTTCTATGTCTATATTTCACGCTCTCCGATGCTGACACCTGTCACAGTGAGTAACACAACATTCCCTTTCAGCCATAGCCTTTTCTCACACAACCCTTCCTATTCATTATATAGTTGGTCGGAGGTTGTATCTCCACAAACCTCCCTAGACCTCTTCATTCCCTCACCCCCCCACCCCTCCCACCACCACACATGCACTTTATAATCCCCTCTCTCCCTTCTTACTCCCACACCCCTTACCTCCCAGCCACTATTTTCTTACTCCAGCTCGAACGAAGAATTAAGACATAGATTAGGTCTACTGGACCTACACTTTAATTACCCACAAAAAAACTCCCCTTTGAAGACTCGTTTTTCCCCAGATTTTCTGTTCCTAATGTCTGGAAATGTATCCCCATTTTAAACACCCTCCTGTTTCAGACCTGCGTTTCTCTCTCAGATTGTTGGAGGTACTGTTCTTGTCTTGTTCCTTCTTCTTCCTGAGGACAGTGGTTTGACTGGCCTTCCGTAGTGTGATTTTACGAGTGTGTCGTGTAGCCTTCATGAGGACAGTGGTTTGACTGGCCTTCCGTAGTTTGATTTTACGAGTGTGTGGTCTAGCCTTCCTCATGGTGCATCATGTAGTCTTTGGTCAGCTTCTTGTCGTCATGTTTCTGAAAGAAAAACCAGGTAGTTTTTTTAGGATCACCACTATATAATGATACAGTCGAACCTATCATGGCGAACACCAGTTCTCTTTGTAACGACCAAATCGTCATAACGACCACCTCTTTATAACGACCACCTTCATAACGACCACCTCTTTATAACGACCTCCTCTCCACTACGACCGCTCCAGAGAAACACCGACGAGGTTCTTTTCTATGTAATTCCCCTTTCCATAACGACCACTTGTCTATCAAAGAATGACACCGCTTTTGGGAGGTCGCTTGGGTGTCCGGTGTAACAAGGCTCTTCTGTAGCTTGTTATTATTTCCAGCTATGTGTATTGTACCAATTGACTGTGGAATAAAACACTGTTTAAACCAAAGAAAAACCACCTGGAACACTCAGAAATTCGTCCCAAAGCCTCTGACGCATTCATCCTGCAATTCCTCCAATGACTCCTCCATTTGTCTACGGTTCAGTCATCTACATAGAGCTATCCATCCATTTTATTTGACGGATTAGTAACACAGCCGTCGGTTTCTACAGCCTGGCAGAAACGAACGGGGTCGGCTGGGTAACCCTGATCCCTACTAATAATATAATAATAAAGTGTATTTATATTGCGCCTATCCCTTACAAAAAACAAAAATATTTGGCTCTAAGCGCATTACAACATGTGAAGGACTTGGTACAATCAAGTCTGACAAATACAACAGCACAATATACAGTCGGTCTCTTAGGTAAAAGCAGCTTCGACAGTTAAACACTTCTACTAAAAGATCCTCTAACAATTTACAAACATGGTTAAAGAACATCGAGTTAATAGGAATTAAAAAAAAAAAGGTTCTTATAATAAGACTATCTAGCGAACGACGAAGAAGAAGAAGAATAAAACTATCAATGTCAATGTATAACAAGTCATTCAACGTAAATGGCCAAAGAACAACAATAAAACAATGGTGATAAAACAGTTATACTCAATGGCTAATAACGAGGCAGAGTTTTCACAATGAGCTACACGTCTTTTTACATTTAGTCAAGTTTTAACATAGAGGGGGAATCGAGACGAGGGTCGTGGTGTGTGTGTGTGTGTGTGTGTGTGTGTGTGTGTGTGTGTGTGTGTGTGTGTGTGTGTGTGTGTGTGTGTGTGTGTGTGTGTGTCTGTGCGTGTGTGTGTGTAGAGCGATTCAGAGTAAACTACTGAACCGATCTTTATGAAATTTTACATGAGAGTTCCTGGGTATGATATCACCAGACGTTTTTTTCATTGTTTGGATAAACGTCTTTGATGACGTCATATCCGGAATTTTGTCAAAGTTGAGGCGGCACTGTCACACCCTCATTTTTAAATCAAATTGATTTAAATTTTGGCTAAGCAATCTTCGACAAAGGCCAGACTTTGGTATTGCATTTCAGCTTGGAGGCTTAAAAATTAATTAATGACTTTGGTCATTAAAAATTCAAAAATTGTAATTAAAATTATTATTTTATAAAACGATCCAAATTTACGTTCATCGTATTTTTCATCATTTTATTATTCCAAAAACATAAATATGTTATATTCGGATTAAAAACAAGCTCTGAAAATTAAAAATATAAAAATTATGATCAAAATTAAATTTCCGAAATCGATTTAAAAATAATTTCATCTTATTCCTTGTCGGTTCCTGATTCCAAAAACATATAGATATATGTTTGGATTAAAAACACGCTCAGAAAATTAAAGCGAAGAGAGGTACAGAAAAGCGTGCTATGAAGCACAGCGCAACCACTACCGCGCTAAACAGGCTCGTCAATTTCACTGCCTTTTGTACGAGCGGCGGACTACGGTCATTGTGAAAAAATGCAGTGCGTTCAGTTTCATTCTGTGAGTTCCACAGCTTGACTAAATGTAGTAATTTCGCCTTACGCGACTTGTTTGTGTCTTACCTTTTGAGATTTCCAGACGTCGTATCGTTTCTTTTTGTTGATGATGCCTCTTTTCAAGGTCGGCCATACTTGTATGATGTGATCGGGACTCAACACCCTGTCGTCTCCGCAGCCTGTAGAAACGGAAATGAAATTGTCACGGAAATGAAATTGACGTTTTCCGGAAATATCTCTGTCGGGAATTACAAGCGTCGTGGAAGAGTTGCGCCCCTTATCTCGGACAAACAGGTTCGGAAACACGTGGTCGACCACGATCAACGATCGCAGCGAATACTCGACGATCGCAGCGAATACTCGATGTGTGTCCGAGATAAGAAGCGCAAGTATTCCACAGAGCTATGCAAACTAAATTTAGTTGTGTCGCTTATATTCACCCTGTCGACTGCGACCAAAGCAAGATTGAACGGCCATGCTCCTTTTTGTGCCCAGTGGGACATTTTCATGCATGAATTTTATAACTGACAAAAAAATGAGCCATCTGCACAGAACGTTACAAGGCTGTTGATTGGCGGTGTGTGTGTTGCAGAGGAAAGAAGTTTTCATTCTGCCTGGACAAATCTGTGATAGCTGACACCATAGACCTTTATTAGATATCTAAATATAGGTCCCTGCTGACACACGATTTTTTAAACGTATGTTTAATTATACACACAATGCTGTGTTAAATTACTCAGGAAAGAAAGCCTACCTGTGAGGAAGCTGACGAAAAGGCCGATGAAGATGACGACGAGTGCCGACGCTGTGCCGTACCACAGGTAAGACAGTTCGTACAGCCCTAGCCCGTCATATCTGAAAGAATTCAACATGAAATTAGTGATAAGTCTGATATTCATTGGGCGAAGTCGACTTCGCGAAGTGTACTGCACGAAGTGTACTGCACGAAGTGTACAGCACGAAGCTCGCTTCACGAAGTGTACTGCACGAAGTGTACTGCACGAAGTGTACAGCACGAAGCTCGCTTCACGAAGTGTACTGCACGAAGCTTTGTCACTGAATTTTCGGTTAAGTCGACTTCCGGCTCAGCTAAGGACAGCTAGTCTAAAATGAGAAACACGAAAGTTTTTTAAATCTAAAATCAAGCAACAAGGAAGATTAGTTCATGGAACGTATACTTAAGGACAAAACAAAATATTGACAAGTAGGCCACGTCGCTTCAAGTCTTTTTGGTGGACGGACTTGGCATATACTGATGTATCCTAGTCGAAGGATTCTCGTATCCTAAGAAACAAAACATTAATGACAAACTATACCAATTACACAAAACATTAATGACAAACTATACCTATTACACAAAACATTAATGACAAACTATACCAATTACACAAAACATTAATGACAAACTATACCAATTACACAAAACATTAATGACAAACTATACCAATTACACAAAACATTAATGACAAACTATACCAATTACACAAAACATTAATGACAAACTATACCAATTACACAAAACATTAATGACAAACTATACCAATTACACAAAACATTAATGACAAACTATACCAATTACACAAAACATTAATGACAAACTATACCAATTACACAAAACATTAATGACAAACTATACCAATTACACAAAACATTAATGACAAATATACCAATTACACAAAACATTAATGACAAACTATACCAATGACACAAAACATTAATGACAAACTATACCAATGACACAAAACATTAATGACAAACTATACCAATGACACAAAACATTAATGACAAACTATACCAATTACACAAAACATTAATGACAAACTATACCAATGACACAAAACATTAATGACAAACTATACCAATTACACAAAACATTAATGACAAACTATACCAATTACACAAAACATTAATGACAAACTATACCAATTACACAAAACATTAATGACAAACTATACCAATTACACAAAACATTAATGACAAACTATACCAATTACACAAAACATTAATGACAAACTATACCTATTACACAAACCAAGACGTCTCTTTTTGACCGTCTCATCCAAAAAGAAATCTCTGACTTCAAAAGCGAAACAGAGTTTAAGAAAACGTCCAAATGCCAATAATAGCGTCCCGTCAAAATTCGATCACAAGTTTATTCTGAATATTATTAACTCCCTATGACCTGGCGAAACAAATCTCGAGAACGCAGTTTGTCTCGGTGACTTCGTAATACTAGCAGTAGAAAATTCCGTTTAA
This sequence comes from Littorina saxatilis, assembly GCF_037325665.1. NCBI lineage: Eukaryota > Metazoa > Mollusca > Gastropoda > Littorinimorpha > Littorinidae > Littorina > Littorina saxatilis. The sequence goes on along the minus strand of NC_090245.1, from coordinate 4,766,665 downwards.
GTTCACCGCTAGGATGTGCATCGGTATCATATATCATTAAACAGAAGAGATGATTGGTTTGCGCGGAAAAGGAAGGCATGACTCACTCCGGAGAAGGCGGAGGAGCATCAGTAGATGACGATAAAAACGTCGAGCTCAGGAAAGATGACGTAGTTGTCGCAGTCTTGGCGGTTGTGGCTAAAACGGCTGAAGTGACGTTAGTCAGCATTTGTGACGCTGTCGACAATGACGTCATGGTCGCCGAGCAGTTGAGCGGCCAGAGAGGGAGGATGGAACCCTTCGGCCCGTCAATCAAGGTTCCAACCCCTAGCCAGAAACTGAAGGACAGACCGCAGAGCAGCCCCACACCGGCACCCTGCGATGGAAACGAAACATCTGTGGACTTGCGTTGTATGCTGTGATCTCACCAGTAAGGGTTTAGAGTAAACATACGTGGGATGGTGTGAGAGAGAGAGAGAGAGAGAGAGAGAGAGAGAGAGAGAGAGAGAGAGAGAGAGAGAGAGAGAGAGAGAGCGAGAGAAAGAGAGAGCGAGAGAAAGAGAGAGCGAGAGAAAGAGAGACAATGACAATGACAATGACAAATTCTTTATTAACGAGGGTAATGGCATAAGGCCTAAAAAAAAAAAAAAATAGGTGTGGTTACGGTAACCCGACCTACCCTATTTTTAGGGGCCGACCCTATAACTTTTTATTACATTTGTCAAAAAAACAAAACAAAAACGAGTGTAGAAAACGCAATGAAAGCGAAATCGCCCGAGTCGCACACTTATTTCCCTGTCAAGTAGGTTTAATTTGTACACATTAGAAAAAAAAGAAAAGAAAAAAAAAAAGTAATTGCCTACCTTCCTACCCTATTTTTTTGGCTATGTTACCGTAACCACACCTAATTTTTTTTGGCCTAAGCAAACAGGTGCTTTTTTACATCCAGCCCTCGCCCATGGGAGGGTTTAATCTAATGATAATACGTTTTTAAAAATGTTGAAATATCAATTAAAGAAGTAATAAAAACAAAACGACAAACAAGCAAACGATTAACAGACTATACAGAGAGAGAGAGAGAGAGAGAGAGAGAGAGAGAGAGAGAGAGAGAGAGAGAGAGAGAGAGAGAGAGAGAGAGAGAGAGAGAAGCACTGTATGCCTGCGGGATACTGGCTGCATGTACAAGGGAGGCTAGCATGTGCGTTACAGAATAGACTAGGTGCGGTTGTCGACCATGCATTGAGAGCCCTTTCCACACGTTTTCTCTTTCCCAACAGATACACGCAACTCCACCCCCATCCAAACCTCCAAAAACCGCTCCCCGGTTTTATACAAATCCTCATGCAGCAATAACTTACCTATGAGATGACTTTAGGAAAGAACTTACCGAGTACACTTGGCCTAGATCCCATTGACACGGACAGACAGATATTAAGACAGACTGACACAGACACAGACAGGCACACACACACGCGTGCTCGCACTCACACACACACACACACACCAATCACACACCCTCTCCTCCCCCTTACCAACACCCCCTGTACACCCTTACACACCCCTCTCCTCCCCCTTCCCAACACCCCCTGTACACCCTTACACACCCCTCTCCTCTCCCTTCCCAACACCCCCTGTACACCCTTACACACCCCTCTCCTCCCCCTTACCAACACCCCCTGTACACCCTTACACACCCCTCTCCTCCCCCTTCCCAACACCCCCTGTACACCCTTACACACCCCTCTCCTCTCCCTTCCCAACACCCCCTGTACACCCTTACACACCCCTCTCCTCTCCCTTCCCAACACCCCCTGTACACCCTTACACACCCCTCTCCTCCCCCTTCCCAACACCCCCTGTACACCCTTACACACCCCTCTCTACCCTGCACGTGCATCCAACACTGACCCAGGAATTGGCACAGGGGAAGAACATGCCGAGGATGAAGAGTCCGAGCAGCGGTCCGCCGGTCATTCCCTGCGACTTGATGGTGATGTTGACCAGTGTCTGGTCCATCAGGCCCGCAAGGTACGCCAACCCAATGGTCACCATGCCGAAAACCATGGCTGAAATGTGGTTGAAACAAAATTATATTCAAATAACAAAAGGGAAGTAAGCGCTCTAAGTGCATACGACATGTGTAATGGTGCAAGCGAGAGTTATACGGAACCAATCTCCTGGCACCTGAGAGAATGAACAACATTGAAATGAACAAGCGACTTTCATCCTCATAACAATTGTATTCAAAATACATGACATGAAACAATTGAAAATATGCAACTAGGACATAATTCTCAAGCAAAGGCTTCTTTTACCTGACCAAAACAATACTAAATTACACAAATGTTCACGATGGTGAACATGACAATGATTAACCAGAAGAACTAATTGTGGGAAACTAAATCAAAACAGAGGAATCTACATAGAAAATATGCTGAGATTTAAAAACAATTTTTTTTTAAGGCAAAACCTTTCACAACGAATCGAAGGGAATCTCGATTCCAGAATCACTTTGTTAGTGATTTATGTGTACAATAATGTGGAAGGTACTTCTTAAAATAAAAAGAAGCAATTCATGCAGGTTTTATGTAACGGTTGCCAGCTGAACACATTGGAAATCAACACAACCCACAACACAAATCACAAACTCAAAGTAAGGCCAAGACAAAAACACCAATGTTTCCGATTCCCTTACCGACCCTTAGTTTTTCTCCCGATATTAGAACTTTTGTTTGACCTTTTCACCCCCCTATATCAGAAACTACAAAGACTTTACAAGGGAAGCTTCTCCACCCCAACAACAGAGTGAGCACGATTTTTGACCGATATAATTATAAAGCCTGTGTGCATACAATAAAAACTTTAAACAAATTAAAAAAAGTTAGCGACCTACCGACCCTTATGTTTTTTGCCTTGTCATCGGAAACAGACATCGTACATTTTGTTTGCTTAACGAAGCGAGCAAGCAGACATCGTACATTTTGTTTGCTTAACGAAGCGAGCAAGCAGACATCGTACATTTTGTTTGCTTAACGAAGCGAGCAAGCAGACATCGTACATTTTGTTTGCTTAACGAAGCGAGCAAGCAGACATCGTACCTAGGATCTTTTTCTTCTTCTTTGAACATGTTTTTACTTCTTTTACGTACACATATAACATAACAACAAAAGCAGACACAAAAAGACTAAAAATTCATCTTTAAATCAAAAACAAAAAACAAACAAACAACAACAACAGGCATTCAGTCACATAGCCAAAATTCAGCCCATGTCCAAATGATATAAGTACCTAGAATCTTGGTGATGACCACTGCCTGGTGTTCAGGCAATTCCCTGTGCTTGACCATCGTGTAGAAAGGTTTGACCCCGTCCTCCAGGTAAACCAGGGCCAATGCGTTCACACCTGACGACACTGTGCTGTTGGTGGTAACAGTGGTGTCAAGAAACGGAGGAAGATATTGAGAACACACGGAGGCAGGTGGAAAGAAATATACACTTAACAAGAAATTCCTCCGAGGTAGGAAAAACACCCCCGTCAAAGGGAAATAACCTTCTCAGTTGGTGGCAGTGACTGAGTGAGAATGGTTATTTCCCTTTGACCATTAAGATGTGCCTCTATAAGTCCTTGTATAATTTTAATCCACCAATAACTCCCTAACCGTGTGTTTGACTGGTCCCAATTTTTGTAAGGACCGTCTCAGGAATGTATAGAACCTGTTCACCAAGTTTGGTGACGATCGGTCCGTTCATTCTTGAGATCTATATGCGAACACAAACACACAAACAAACAAACAAACAAACAAACAAACAAACACATCGACCGAAACCTATACACACCCCTATACCGGGGGTGTAATTAAATAGAGGGCAAGGGACATACGTTTGTATATACACAATCGCAAGCTCACACTTCTCTCCCCCCCCCCCCTCTGTCTCTTTGTCTCTCTGTCTCTGCCTCTGTCTCTGTAGGTCAAGCTGTAACACTTTCTTGGATTTTTTGGCACACGCGGTTACGCACGAAATTACGTGCGCAATGAACGCACGCACGCATACACACAAATACACACAGTCGCACACATACACACACAGAGTCGCACAACTGAACACACACACACACACACACACACACACACACACACACATACATACGAACGCATGCACGCACGCACACACACATACACACACACACACACACACATACATACACACACATAAACACATACACACCCATGACGGACATACCGACGAACACGCAAAAAGGCAGCATAACATAAGTACATTTAAAAAAACACCCAGATAGAAACAAAACCAGTACCTGAGGGAAGCACTAAAAATACAGGCGACGAAGAGTCCAGGCAGACCGGGATATTCCCCAAGCACGTCCATTACCATTAGTGGTATCAACTGAAACACAAGACATCGGATCGCATAGTGATTATGTCCACTGCACGTGCACACAAACAAAATTACAGTCAACATCATCTTTTGAAATACTTAGCAAGCTTTTACTGACATGTTGACAAAAGCAAACACTCTCATAACAATTATGAGAACATGCATGGACACTTTGAATATCAAGCAGAAGCAGTTTAAACAATTGAATTGAATTGAATTGAACTTTATTTAACAAGGGTTAAGATTTACACGGTCCTGAAGGATAAACGCACATGGATGGAAAATCACTTTGACAATACGCTTTATCAAACAAAAACAAGGACTGAAAATGATGGGGGGCTCAGGACACTCCAGTCCCATGCACTGACCTATATTCAGGGATCGCGTTTACGCACGATTTTTGCGTATTTGACGCATTTTAAAAGTCGCTGACGCGTTTTTTTCGCCGCGCCGCGTAAGCCATACGCAAAAATATTGTAACTTTTTCTTGTCTTCACGCAGCGCTTTTGCTCTGACTTAATAATCACCCGATCCTGAAACTGACTATAGGGCTCGAGAAGTGACGACACACATGAAATCTGCGCGTCAAAACTGAAGTCCGTTTCTTTTTGCATCGAAGTATCTGTATCTGTCTGTATCTGTCTGTTACGCTGCACTTGTAGAACAAGTCATCCAGATGTCTGGCATAGTTGCAGCGGAGTGGGGGGTGCGCAGCTAGTTCTTTATCGTCGTCTGGCTACTGCCAGCGCCGACTTAAGGCTCTCGGTCGATGCCGAGGTTACAGTTTCTTCATCTAATTGGTTCCAGGCCACAACTGTCTTTGGAAAAAACGAATGTCTGTATTGCTCAGTGTTACAGCGTGGCACAGTGAAGCATCTGCTATTGTTCCTGATGTAGTTGTCTACTGGATTCGAGGTGCTAAAGTCTCTGGAAGATTGACGTGGACGAATGAGGCGTCCTGGTTTTTGAGGGGTCAGGAACTTGTCAGGCGGGATTGCCGGCACCAGCCCCTCAGCCACTTTGTAGAAGGAGGTTAGACGCAGGTGTTCGCGACGTTCCTGGAGGGTTGGTAGTTGGAGCTTGTGTAGGAGCCCAGTGACGAAGCCAGGAGTCGTGGTTCTGTAGTCACCAGAGATGAAGCGGGATGCGTTCCGCTGTATGCGCTCCAATCTCTCGACGTCCTGCTTAAGGTATGGGTCCCAGATGGTGGCACCATACTCAAGAAGAGGGCGGATGAGGGCAAGGTAGGCGTTGTGCCTGCAGTTTGATGGGCAGTGGCGCAGGTTGCGGCGGAGGAATCCGAGGGTGCTGTTAGCTTTCTTAGTGATGTAGTTGATGTGGGTGGACCACTTCAGGTCGTTCGAGAACTGAATGCCAAGGTAGGGGTTCGTGGGTACACTCTTGAGGATGGTGCTGTCTAGGGAATAGAGGTAGGAGGAAGGGGTTTTCCGTGCTAGAGTCATGACGTAGCATTTTGTAGCGTTGAAGCGCATGCCCCATCTCTCTGCCCAGGATTCAAGGCTCTTCAGGTCTTCCTGGAGGGCGATGTGGTCGCTGAAGTCAGCGATCTCCCTGTAGAGGAGGCAGTCATCTGCGAAGAGGCGCACTTGGGACTTGACTGCATCCGGGAGGTCGTTGATGTGGCAAAGGAAGAGAAGAGGCCCTAACACGGTGCCTTGCGGGACTCCAGAGTCGACAGTGGTTGGGGCGGAGGTCGTGCCTTCCACAACTACCTGCATGGTACGTTGGGTGAGGAAGGTCTGGAGCCAGGCGAGTATGGAGCCGGAGATTCCGTAGCTGTTGAGTTTGTGGAGGAGACGATCATGGGGTACCGTATCGAAGGCTTTGGAAAAATCCAAGATGGCCATGTCGACTTGGCGCCCCCGGTCGTATGAGGATAGCAGGTCTTCTGTTGTTGTCAGGAGCTGGGTCTCTGTGGAATAGCCGGATCGGAAGCCATGATTTAGATTTGTCAGAATGTTGTTGGTTTCAAGGTGGGATAGGATGTGGCGGCTAATGATGTGCTCCAGCATCTTACAGGGGACAGACGTGAGTGAAATGGGGCGGTAGTTGGCTGGGCAGTGACGGTCGCCTTTCTTGAACGCGCACGCGACGTTGGCACTGAGCCAATCTTGTGGGAGACGCCCAGAATCTAATGAGAGCTGGTAGATGACGGACAGGGATGGTGCTATGTGGTGGGCTAGGGTCTTAAGGACGATGTTGGGGATGTTGTCGGGACCAGAGGCTTTGTTGGGTTTGATGTTTTGAAGGAGTTTGGCGACACCGGCTGTGGTGATACTGATGGGCTGTATGGTGGCAGTTGGTGGTAGAAGATTTGGCAGCGTGCTGCTGGTACTCTTGGTGAAGACAGACTTGAACTGTTTTAAAAGAAGGTCAGCTTTGGTCTGGCTATCACTGTGGAGTCTACCGTCTTCTTTTAGCGGGGCCACACCTGTCGAGTCTTGCTTTTTCGCCTTGATGAAACGCCAGAAGGGTTTGGAGTCGTTCTGGTCTAGTCCCTCTTGGATGGTGCCATTGATGTACTGCCACTCGGCACGCCGGAGCTCTCGTCTGCAGTATTTCTGGTAGTTCCTGTAGGGGGACCAGCTCTTCGTAGCCCTTGCACGCTTTAGCAGTTTCTTCTTGCGCTTGAGCATCCTCCTGATGGAAGCGTTGAGCCAAGGCAAGTTCTGGGGTCGCCGCAGTGTGAAGGACGGGATGTTTTTCTCCATGGAGCTAACGAGGAGGCTCTTGAACGTTTCCCAGAGGGTGTTGACGTCCTTGCCTGCCTTGTATTCCTCTTCGACTGTGCTGGCTGCATCGTCCATGTCCTTCTTCATGTTGTCCCAGTTGGCCTTCTTGAACTTGTAGCTCTTGCGCGCTTTCTGCGGGGTAACCTGGGGCCTGGTGTTGAAGTCTGACACTACGATGTCATGGTCTGAGATGCCAGGTGCGCTTACAGAGGACTTTACAAGGGAGGGGTTGGAGGTGAAGACCAAGTCTAGGATGTTGGGGCCACGGGTGGGGGTGTGTTGGATTTGGGTGAGGAGGGAGGAGGAGGTGATATCGATCAACGACTGCTGTATGGCGTTATCTCTGCCGGATGAGGAAGCGGTGTGGGTGGACCAGTCGATGTTGGGGCAGTTGAAATCACCTGCTAGGATGACTTCTCGTTGGAGCTTGCCGTTGTTGGTGAGCTTGTCAAACGAACGTAACGAGGGTATTACCAGATAATGTCTTGTCGGATAATGAAACAGACATTAGCTGCTCTCCCATCTCGCGCTTCCAAAAGGCGGAGAGTGTGTCTAGTCGTATTAGAGCGGGAAACAAACTCGCAAGGCCCGAAGGTGGGAGACAGCAGGGGTGTTATTCGACAGGCGTGCGCGGAGTTCGACAGGAAAACTCGCCGTATTTAGGTAAGGAGTGTCTTTAAGTCTTTCGTGCGTGTTTTGTTTGTGTCTGTACGTGTTTTCGTAGTACGCAAAAATATTGGTCCGTGACGCGTTTTTTTCGTTTCGTTGCGTATGACTTACGCGTTTTTTAAAAAGCTAGCGCGATCCCTGTATATTCAGGGGACAGAACTCAGATAAAAACAATGAGGTTATCGTACTTGTTTTGGATTCCGGATGACTCAGGCACAGTACATACTAGAAGGTGCTATCGGCGTATCCCTTCTACCGTTAGGCTAAAGGTAGAAACGTATGTTTTGACGACGACCGTGCGTTCCCTACTTCCAAGGTACACACCACATTCACGCTCAATCGGCCTATAAACACCAGAGATCTGAGTGCGGACAGAAGGACAAACTGACACACAAACAGACAGAATTAATCTTATATCAATCAATCAATCAATATGAGACTTATATCGCGCGTATTCCGTGGGTACAGTTCTAAGCACAGGGATTTATTTTTTTAATTTTTATTTTTTTATTTTTTTATTTTATGCAATTTATATCGCGCACATATTCAAGGCGCAGGGATGTATTTATGCCGTGTGAGATGGAATTTTTTTACACAATACATCACGCATTCACATCGGCCAGCAGATCGCAGCCATTTCGGCGCATATCCTACTTTTCACGGCCTATTATTCCAAGTCACACGGGTATTTTGGTGGACATTTTTATCTATGCCCATACAATTTTGCCAGGAAAGACCCTTTTGTCAATCGTGGGATCTTTAACGTGCACACCCCAATGTAGTGTACACGAAGGGACCTCGGTTTTTCGTCTCATCCGAAAGACTAGCACTTGAACCCACCACCTAGGTTAGGAAAGGGGGGAGAAAATTGCTAACGCCCTGACCCAGGGTCGAACTCGCAACCTCTCGCTTCCGAGCGCAAGTGCGTTACCACTCGGCCACCCTCATGATAACGGTAGAGTCATTTGAATTGTGTATTGTGTACGTAATTGTGTTGCATTTATTTAAAGTTTATTTGTTTTTAAATGTGAAATTGTTGCTGTTATATTTAAGATTGATTTAAGGCGCTTACGTTGTGTGTTGTTGCTGTTATTAAGATGAAGATATTTAAGATTGTAAGGCGCTTAGAACTATTTTAGGATTTGCGCCCTATAAATACCCTTATCATTATTATTATTTACGAGGATGTGACAACAATGCTAGAAATGTACCTGATCAAAAGCGTCAATCCTGCCGGTGAGGAACGGATCACAGTGGAAGTACCTGGCGTATGCCACCAGCCCCAGTATCACGAAGATGGCGATGGAGAAAATGTTGGCCGGCAGGTTGATGTACACGGTCCTGGAAGGATAAACGGACACGGATGAAAAATCACTTTGACAATACGCTTTATCAAACAAAAACACAACACAATAGAAACCAGTTTTGGTAAATTCTTCACCAAATGTTCGTCAGTGAGTCTGTCGCTGACTTCTTCAGGATGTCAATGTCAATCAATACAATCTTTATCATTTATCATTTCTATTTTTGATGACACTGTCGTGGAAGTGAATTATGTATCTGTTTTTATCTAAGTCGACTTTACCTGTAAAGTTCGCGAAAAAGAGGATCTTTGTAATTAATTTCTAAAGAAGTAAGCGAGTGTCGAGTAGCAATATACGTGCGCATGTGTGTACGACAACTTTCTGACTTTCAGGTTTCCTTGCTTGTTTTAAGAGAATTTTGTTTTAAATGAGTTTATATAGCTATTCAGATGGACACGTGGGGGAATTCGGGGGCTGTGATTGGATGGTCTCAACATCATCATCAAAGCATAATGCTACGTAAGTCGGCCATTTTTGCCAATATCCAAAAGCATATTGGCAATAACAAAGACGCATGGTTCCGGCTTACCCATCTGTACCACACGATGTTAACAATCGACAACAGCATACACTGACAACTTGAAATTCTTCTCGGGAATGTTTTTCAGCTTTACAAATGTCGATAGCATACCCTTTTCTGCTAACTTCCCGATGAAACAGGACTAAACCAATTATTTTCTGTCCCTAAACACCACAAAATGCCCAAAGTCGAATGATGTACAAACAGGGGAGTAAAACGGAACAGCCGTTTTTGTGTGCCTGTGTGAGCTCAGTTGCTGACTGACACAAACTAGTTTCGCATTCGGCTTTTCTTATCTCGTAACTCCACACTAAATACCCCACTTCCCCTCTGAAGTATTGATGTACAACCCATGGCACTAACATTCATGTAGTCGTTTATAACTGAGGTTGAAAAATTCGCTTCATGACGAGACAAGTATAAATGCCATTCACCCAAACTGAAAACTTCGCTGCCGTCTGCTCGCGTTGTACGGATTAACTGTTCTCTTCTCCTCCCCTTGTTGCATCCTAGTTCTTCAGTTGTTTCTAGTTTTCCGTTGATGTTTTGTTTTGGTCTTCTTCATAAGTAGTCTTGTTCAAAATTAAAAAAACTCAAACTTCTTTTTGTTGTATACGAATGAACTAATAAAACGCTGTTTAACAGGTGTGTTGTCAAATCGAGTTTTTTTTTCTCCAAAGTCAGTGTGGTGCCTGCGCAAAACTAATGCGCATAAGAAACGGCGTCTGCTATCAAAACCTGAGATCAACGCATCGACGCAAAAACTGTCATTTTGTAAGTTTGGAACAACAAATCAAGGTTAGAACAGCTATATAATCGCTATTGTATTTTCAGCGTAGCATTTGTTTGTTTGTTTGTTTGCTTAAAGCCCAGCCGACCACGAAGGGCAATTTCAGGGCGGTGCTGCTTTGACATATAACATGCGCCACACACAAGACAGAAGTCGCAGCACAGGCTTCATGTCTCACCCAGTCACATTATTCTGACAGTGGACCAACCAGTCCTAGCACTTACCCCATAATGCCAGACGCCAGGCGGAGCAGCCACCAAATTGCCAATTTTAAAATCTTAGGTATGACCCGGCCGGGGTTCGAACCCACGACCTCCCGATCACGGGGCGGACGCCTTACCACTAGGCCAACCGTGCCGGTTTTCAGCGTAGCAATAGGGTCCGATATTTAGACTCGAACAAGTATAATGCGACTCGTCTTCGACTCGTCGGCATTATACTTGTCTCGTCTAAATATCGGACCCTATTGCTACGCTGAAAACACAATAGCTGTTAATATTAAGTGAGTGTCCAGAAACAATATATCTAGTGCTTCACATAGCCATGACCCACCATCACATTTTTTGGGGGGGATTTACCACTAGTTTTTCTGGAAAGCCCATTTAGTATGAAGACTCATGGCACTTGTTTGCCATCTGAGCTCCTGCATTTTCTTTAGTTATGCCCTTATATGTAACCCTGCCCCCAAGGTGCTATTGAAAAATGGGGGTAGGTCTCATCTGAAGCCCTTTTCACGACCTAAAACTGTCCTATATAAACAAAAATGATACCAATGGAAAGGAAATGGATGCACTGATATTGTTACATTACATTACATTATAATTCTGGCAGCAAAATTTGTTACTTCCGGTTTTTATCACCATCTTAACCAATATTTCGGAGAAAAAAATGAAGCATCAACCGTTCCCCGTGGGGTCGTCCAAGGATGCAATATGATTGTATCAATAATGTGTACTCTACTCTTTTTTTGGATTTGCATGTGATTAGGAACAATGCTATATTTGTTTGTTTGTTTGTTTGTTTGCTTAACGCCCAGCCGACCACGAAGGGCCATATCAGGGCGGTGCTGCTTTGACATATAACGTGTTCCACACACAAGACAGAAGTCGCAGCACAGGCTTCATGTCTCACCCAGTCACATTATTCTGACACCGGACCAACAAGTCCTAGCACTAACCCCATAATGCCAGACGCCAGGCGGAGCAGCCACTAGATTGCCAATTTTAAAGTCTTAGGTATGACCCGGCCGGGGTTCGAACCCACGACCTCCCGATCACGGGGCGGACGCCTTACCACTAGGCCAACCGTGCCGGTACAATGCTATATGCAGTTTTGCAAAAAATACACATCATTAAAGTTCTGAGTTGCAATGATTGGTCAGCAGTTTCAGACCATCTGTTGCTGAAAAACAAGTAGGACAGCAATGTACAGAAGTCACACAAATACTGGTCCAGTTCCATCAAAACATCCGCTAGCAGTGCTAACCCATTCACTGATCAGTCCAGATGCTGATCATCCTCACTACGAGCTGCTGAGGATGTCGACCAGTTCAACTGGCAAGATGTCTGATGCACACCACTCAATCTCCAGAGCCCCTCCCTCTCCAGCCTTCCACCCTCTGCGAATAGGACCTGGCATTCAGAAATGAGCACATGAGGTGGAAAACCTGAAGGCGGACCCCCAATTGTTAAAGCGTTGATCTTGCCAAACAATCATGTAGGCTTTCTTTGCCACTGCCAAGTCGAACGTGAACAAGGTCCACTCCTGGTCCACTTCTTTGGTTGCGCACTGTGACAAATGAAGAATGTGCTGAACTGTCGCGTTGTCAGTGACTGGATGGAGGACTGGAGGCATGTAGTCAACAACGGACTGCTCTTGTATGGCTTGCATTTCTCTCCCAGTTAGTGATATCCATCCTGCCCATCCTGGAATGTGCTGGTCATCCGCACACTTACGCCGAGCAAGGATCCAGAGAAAGTCAGAGAGTGAAGCGTGAGTCACAACTTCTGGCACAGAAATAGTTGTGTCCACCAAGGTGAGCTTAGGCCCAATTTCTGCTTTGCATAGCAAGGAGGGAGATCTTCAGGGCTGAACTCAACACTCTCACGGCTTTGCTTAGGACGCGCATCTCCTGTAGGTGGGACTGATTCAGAGACCTCCTGAATGATAATGCCGTGTGCGGAATGTGTTGTACCAGATCTCGAAACTGTTTCTTCCTGCAAGTCAAAATTATCCCAACAGAAGTGGGTCACAACATTGTTCTCTGGACGAATGGTAGTTGGCAGCAGGCTGCTGTTTTGCATGATCTGGTGACACACAGCAGTTTCCATCTGCAGTACGCCTCCGTGGGATATACAGTGCCCGAAACGATTCAGCATGCTGAGCAACTCTGCACTTCCTGTCAGATGTCTGACTGCTGTTGCAAGTACAATGTGTTTGGGCATTTTCCACTCGTTGTTCGATACGGCATAGCAGATGTCCTGTGCTATTGACAGCCCGATCCTCTCCTTTCTGTCTGAGGTTTCTTTTCGCCCAGAAAGCATGACCTTCAAGAAATTCAGCAGGACTGGAGGTGGCAGGATCTTCTGGGATGCAATGAATGAGACCGGTGGTGGCCAGGGACATTCTTCTGCTGAACGGTATGCCTGGATGATCAAACGCCTCAAGATATGGGCCGCCTCTTCTAGTCTCCTCTTATCAGATGCTGCCGCCTCAAAGGCTTGTTCAACAGCCTGCCCAACTAGCAACTCTGAGGAATAGACAAGCTCACTCCAAAAATTTGGCCTCCAAAATTTCAGACTCTCACCAAAATGGCCAACAATTTTCTTCTTCAGGTGATGAGTTTGGAAATCAGGGTTGTAAAAGTCAGGGTGTTTGTCCTGCATATAGGTGCATTATCTCTCCCGCAGCATGGCCATACGTTCAACGTGGTGCCTGTTGATGATTGCATCTTCAATGTAGTTGCAGATGTACTGAAAAGCATCTGAGCATGCCTTCATATGTTCTTTGGAAGTTGCCTCTCGCTGTTCATGCCTCTTACGATTGCGCACAAGATCACGTCGGCATGACTCATGGAAGTATGCTTCTCTTGCCAAGAGATCCACCTGCACTCGTGCCATCAGTTCAACATCTTGTTTCTCACTTGCTGCCGCCTTGAAAGCCTCCTCGGCAGATTTTGTTTCACATCTCACAAGTTTCTCAAGATGTGCCTTGCCACAGGGCCGGACTAGGCAAAGAGGAGGTTTTTTTTTGCCAGTGGTGGTCCAGGGGGATGTTCCTCTGCCCCTTGTAGGGGTCAGGGGCTTTGCCCCCTAAAGCTGAAGGGTAGGTCATATTCTGAGATAGGAAAATCGTCGCTCCTTGCATGAAACGGCATAAAATAAACAATTATAATATTGTTTTTAAATAAGTGAGGTATATGTTTAGGCTGGGGGGTTGCGCAACCCCCAAAACCCCCCGGTAGTCCGGCCCTGTTGCGACTTCGTGCCCTCTTGTACTTTTGGTCACAGATTATGCACCAGTCACGAGGAAAAAGCGTTCTGGTAGAGTCTCCCATTTTACGACGTTTTTTCCGGGATGTTGAGGGCTGATCTGTGTCGTTATCATCACTCACATCCTCAGGGCTGCTTTGCTGGTCATCATGACTTCTCTTTCTCAAATACTTCAAGTTTGTGAATGACTGGTAGCAGCGTCTATGAAACCCATGGAGAGTATCATCTAATATGTCAGGGAACGCATCCAGGACTGCTGCACATTTTGAATCAAGTCCTGCTGTCCTACGCAGGCGGCAACATTCCACAAGTTTCTCTTTTGTCTGCTGACTAAGTGGCTTCACTGCTGGGTCAAACCTGACCTCAGGGCAGTGGATGATACACACCTTTTGTGCAGTTTCTGTCCGTCTTGGCTTTTTCTTGCGCTTGAAAGATACTGGTCGTTCGTCACTCATTCTGATGTATTATATCTTCAGTGCATCAGACGAAAGAAGTATGATCTACAACAAAAATCTCCTGCGAGTTGAAGAGAGGTGCTGTGTTGAGGGGGAACTTCCTACTGCTCATTAGGGGACAAAATAATATATTACCAAAACGTAATACAAGTATGATGATGAGTTTAGATTTTCTATTAAAAAAACAGAAAAACATCCCCATCCTTAGAAATCAAAGCGCAGAGCCGACTCGATAAAGATGTATCTGCGGCTATGCAAATCCACATCACAATAAAATGTCATAATTATGCTGAAAATGTTTATCCTAATAATGATAACTTACAGCTTCCACATTGAAACAAAACCAAATGATTATTGATATTATTATGGATTTTGTGATGCTAATTCTAGCCCTGCCCCGAGAGGCCAAACATAGGGCCCAAAGAGGGAACATTTGCTTACCGGAAGCGAATGTGAAAAACACAATAAAAAGCATAATGAAACAAAAAAACTCACCATATGACAACACTGATATACTGCCTTACTGACAACATAAAAACATTATAAATTAAATCATTTGTGTGGCTGTTGTGAGCTTCTGACTAACCCTACCCCCAAAAGTTAAATATAGGGTGCAAAGAAGGAAAGTCCGCCTATAAAGTGTGATATATCTGAAAAAAATGCAGGAGCTCAGATGGCAAACAAGTGGACTTTGACTTCTGGCATGAAATCCTTCTAGGAAATCCAAGTGAGAAATCCCCCCCCCAAAAATGTGACCTTTCACTATGGCTATGTGACGCTATATATCTATGTACACCCCGGTGCGTGGGACACCTTACAGACAGCCAGTTTTATATGTTTGTTTCCAGAGACTTACATCCTACAAGAAATCGTCTTCAACGAGTGACCAGAAGCAATACACTTACGCCTGTGTGTAGGACAACTTTCTAACTGCCAGTTTTGCTTGGTTGTTTTAAGAGAGTTTTGTTCTAAAGGAGTTTATATTAAAGGCACAGTAAGCCTCCCGTAAACCATCACAGAGCTCCCCGAGCGTCTAAATACAGTACAAGCATACTTCCATTTGAACGCTCACCGAACGGGAACATCCTGGCTGCTTTCTGTCGAGCGTGAGACATTTTCAAAGAATTTATTTTCGTAGACTTGTTCCGTTAACAACAACGGCGCCTCGTTTTTGCGCTAGACCTAACTTTTAAAATCTAAATAATAAATTGACAGCTTGTTACACAAACATTCTTTAATCAAGACAAGATCAGAACAATTCGAAGTTGTGAAAGTTTAAAAAAAGAAAAGCCCGGAAGCAGGGTCACGCAAGGGTCGTAGCAGACGACGGCCGGTTTATCAGTGCAAATCGCCGTTCCTCTCAACAGTCAAAAGCCATCGCTGGAGTTCTTGTGAACCACAGCCGTTGTTTCGTGCATAAAAAAAACGTGCTATTGTAGATAAGCTCACGTCGAGTCGCATTCAAATGACTAACTATGACGACTGCATTGTGAAAAGGGAAAACTGGATCACACGGGTTCACGATGGCTCAGGGGTAAGATAAACCACGCAAAAATAAATTCTTTGAAAATTGTTCGCTCTTTACGGAGGGCACCTAGGATGTTCTCAATTGGTGAGTGTTTAAATGAAATGGTGTTTGTACTGTGTGTAAAAGCCTGACCGTATCTGTGATGGTTTACGGGAGGCTTACTCTGCCTTTAAGCGAGTGTCCAGCAACAATATTGGAGAAATCGTCTTCGACGAGTGACCAGAGGCATTACACTTACGCCTGCGCATGGGTGACCTTGGCGACGGCCAGGTATCTCTGCACGATGGCCTGGTTGATGCCGTACAGGCTGACCGTGGTCACTGCGCCCCCGATGACCAGGCCCCACACCGTGTGCCGCTTTCTCGGGTCAAGGTCAAAACTGTAATACAATACAATACAATACTATGCAATGCAATAAAATACAATACAATACAATACAATACAATAAAATACAATAAAATACAATAAAATACAATAATACTTTATTATCTCAAAAGAGAAATTACATTGTGGCTGAACACAACCAACAACACCCACCAACCAACCAAGTTACCAAACAACCAACCAATCAGCCAACCAACCAACAAACAAACAACCAATCAGCCAATCAACCCAACAAACCAACCAATCAGCCAACCAACCAACAAACAACCAACCAATCAGCCAACCAACCCAACAAACAATCAGCCAACCAACAAACAAACAACCAATCAGCCAACCAACCAACAAACAACCAACCAATCAGCCAACCAACCCAACAAACAACCAACCAATCAGCCAACCAACCAAGTTACCAAACCACCAACCAATCAGCCAACCAACCAAGTTACCAAACCACCAACCAATCAGCCAACCAACCCAACAAACAACCAACCAATCAGCCAACCAACCCAACAAACAACCAACCAATCAGCCAACCAACCCAACAAACAACCAACCAATCAGCCAACCAACCCAACAATCAGCCAACCAACCCAACAAACAACCAACCAATCAGCCAACCAACCCAACAAACAACCAACCAATCAGCCAACCAACCCAACAAACAACCAACCAATCAGCCAACCAACCCAACAAACAACCAACCAATCAGCCAACCAACCCAACAAACAACCAACCAATCAGCCAACCAACCCAACAAACAACCAACCAATCAGCCAACCAACCCAACAAACAACCAACCAATCAGCCAACCAACCAACAAACAACCAACCAATCAGCCAACCAACCCAACAAACAACCAACCAATCAGCCAACCAACCCAACAAAAAACCAACCAATCAGCCAAGCAACCCAACAAACAACCAACCAATCAGCCAACCAACCCAACAAACAACCAACCAATCAGCCAACCAACCCAACAAACAACCAACCAATCAGCCAACCAACCCAACAAACAACCAACCAATCAGCCAAGCAACCCAACAAACAACCAACCAATCAGCCAACCAACCCAACAAACAATCAGCCAACCAACCAACAAACAACCAACCAATCAGCCAAGCAACCCAACAAACAACCAACCAATCAGCCAAGCAACCCAACAAACAACCAACCAATCAGCCAACCAACCCAACAAACAACCAACCAATCAGCCAACCAACCCAACAAACAATCAGCCAACCAACCAACAAACAACCAACCAATCAGCCAACCAACCCAACAAACAACCAACCAATCAGCCAACCAACCCAACAAACAACCAACCAATCAGCCAACCAACCCAACAAACAACCAACCAATCAGCCAACCAACCCAACAAACAACCAACCAATCAGCCAAGCAACCCAACAAACAACCAACCAATCAGCCAAGCAACCCAACAAACAACCAACCAATCAGCCAACCAACCCAACAAACAACCAACCAATCAGCCAAGCAACCCAACAAACAACCAACCAATCAGCCAACCAACCCAACAAACAACCAACCAATCAGCCAACCAACCCAACAAACAACCAACCAATCAGCCAACCAACCCAACAATCAGCCAACCAACCAACAAACAACCAACCAATCAGCCAACCAACCCAACAAACAACCAACCAATCAGCCAACCAACCCAACAAACAACCAACCAATCAGCCAACCAACCCAACAAACAACCAACCAATCAGCCAACCAACCCAACAAACAACCAACCAATCAGCCAACCAACCCAACAAACAACCAACCAATCAGCCAACCAACCCAACAAACAACCAACCAATCAGCCAACAAACAACCAACCAATCAGCCAACCAACCCAACAAACAACCAACCAATCAGCCAAGCAACCCAACAAACAACCAACCAATCAGCCAACCAACCCAACAAACAACCAACCAATCAGCCAACCAACCCAACAAACAACCAACCAATCAGCCAAGCAACCCAACAAACAACCAACCAATCAGCCAACCAACCCAACAAACAACCAACCAATCAGCCAACAAACAACCAACCAATCAGCCAACCAACCCAACAAACAACCAACCAATCAGCCAAGCAACCCAACAAACAACCAACCAATCAGCCAACCAACCCAACAACCAACCAACCAATCAGCCAACCAACCCAACAAACAACCAACCAATCAGCCAAGCAACCCAACAAACAACCAACCAATCAGCCAACCAACCCAACAAACAACCAACCAATCAGCCAACCAACCCAACAAACAATCAGCCAACCAACCAACAAACAACCAACCAATCAGCCAACCAACCCAACAAACAACCAACCAATCAGCCAAGCAACCAACAAACAACCAACCAATCAGCCAAGCAACCCAACAAACAACCAACCAATCAGCCAACCAACCCAACAAACAACCAACCAATCAGCCAACCAACCCAACAAACAACCAACCAATCAGCCAAGCAACCCAACAAACAACCAACCAATCAGCCAACCAACCAACAAACAACCAACCAATCAGCCAACCAACCCAACAAACAACCAACCAATCAGCCAACCAACCCAACAAACAACCAACCAATCAGCCAACCAACCCAACCAACCAATCAGCCAACCAACCAACAAACAACCAACCAATCAGCCAACCAACCCAACAAACAACCAACCAATCAGCCAACCAACCCAACAAACAACCAACCAATCAGCCAACCAACCCAACAAACAACCAACCAATCAGCCAACCAACCCAACAAACAACCAACCAATCAGCCAAGCAACCCAACAAACAACCAACCAATCAGCCAAGCAACCCAACAAACAACCAACCAATCAGCCAACCAACCCAACAAACAACCAACCAATCAGCCAAGCAACCCAACAAACAACCAACCAATCAGCCAACCAACCCAACAAACAACCAACCAATCAGCCAACCAACCCAACAAACAACCAATCAATCAGCCAACCAACCCAACAATCAGCCAACCAACCAACAAACAACCAACCAATCAGCCAAGCAACCCAACAAACAACCAACCAATCAGCCAAGCAACCCAACAAACAACCAACCAATCAGCCAACCAACCCAACAAACAACCAACCAATCAGCCAACCAACCCAACCAACAACCAACCAATCAGCCAACCAACCCAACAAACAACCAACCAATCAGCCAACCAACCCAACAAACAACCAACCAATCAGCCAACCAACCCAACAAACAACCAACCAATCAGCCAACCAACCCAACAAACAACCAACCAATCAGCCAACCAACCAACAAACAAACAACCAATCAGCCAACCAACCCAACAAACAACCAACCAATCAGCCAACCAACCCAACAAACAACCAACCAATCAGCCAACCAACCAACAACAACCAACCAACCCAACAAACAACCAACCAATCAGCCAACCAACCCAACAAACAAACAACAAATTAAGAAGCAAACACAAAATCGGAGACATTAAAAACATTCAAATCCTCACTCGATAAAATTATCCAGTCGACCTCCCTCTGAGGACCGCCTCCACACCTCGTCCACTCCCCCGACATCCATGACGCCTTTGATGATGAGAGCGATGACGCCGACGAAGATGATGACAGCCTGAAACGTGTCTGTGTACACCACTGCACGGAGACCGCCCTGTCAACATGACGTCATCATAATTACGTCATTTGAACAAGAAGGTCTCCACTGTTAAGGAATAGTGAAGCATAGTTGGGTAGAAAGAGTTTTGATGACAGGCTTTTATTAACAAACCCAGAGATCTAGGCTAATATTAATTGGCAAACACGCGATTAACATTGACTCAATTGGAATAATTATGTAAAGCATATAGTCGGAAATGCACTTGAATTAATCTTAACCTTGTTCTACCATTTTTTCATTCCTCATAAAATATCCTTTCACATAATCATCTCATTGTTCGGGCACATCACCACATCACTGACCTCCCTGGTCTCTTTCTCGCCCTGCACCACTACGTCATGAACACTGACGTCATTTGACAACTTTTCTGTTTAAATTTGGCCAAAAAGCCATATTCATTTATAATTTGTTTTTCGAGCCAAGAGAGAGAGAGAGAGAGAGAGAGAGAGAGAGAGAGAGAGAGAGAGAGAGAGAGAGAGAGAGAGAGAGAGAGAGAGAGAGAGAGAGAGAGAGAGAGAGAGAGAGAGAGAGGTAGGGAGTGTGTGAAGGGTGAGAGAGAGGGGGGGAGAGAGAGAGGGGGAGAGAGAGAGAGAGAGAGAGAGAGAGAGAGACAGAGACAGAGAGACAGACAGAGAGAGAGAGACGAACACACCCACCACAGCAGTGTAGACAGTACATATAGTTCCAATTCCCAGCACAGAGATCCACATGGACAGCTTGGTCACTGTGGAAAGGAGAGGAAAGATTGCTTATTTAGGCACCCACATACACCCACACACACACCCACACGCACCCACACATAGGCTACACACACACAAGCACGCACGCACGCACGTACGTACGAACGCACACAAACACACGCAAACACATTCATGCAAACACACACACACACACACACACACACACACACACACACACACACAGAGGCACACACACAGAGACAAACACACAGAGACAAACACACACATACACACGCACACACACACACACGCACGCACGCACGCACGCACGTACGAACGCACACATTCACACGCACACACACCCACACACCCAACACATACACACACACAAACACATTTAGTTCACTCATCGAGACTGTTGTAGAAAGTTGACGTAAGGAAAGGCTTCATTTAGCGGAGAGTGTCATTTACCTAAGTAAACTCACCGTGACTAAGCGCCAGAGATGGGGCGTAAAGCACAATTGCCATGTAGAACACCTGCAACAAATAACATCAACAGTAAAAACCAACAAGTCAACAGTCAACTCCGCATTTTACTCTTAGAAAGGCGAGCAGCGACTCAAAATGTAACTTTTCGAAGACTGCTAAATTTTCAAGCGATTTGATCAAAAACTGAGGGCGTGACAGTGCGGCCTGAACTTACTTTCACAAAAGCCGTATATAACGTCATCAAATACATTTATCGTAAAAACGAAAAAAAGATCTGGGGATATTATACCCAGAATATCTCATGTGAAGTTTCATAATAATCGGTCAGGTAGTTTTCTCGGAAACGCTCTACACATACACACGCGCACACACATACACACATACACACACACACATACACACACACACACACACACACACACACACACACACACACACACACACACACACACACACACATACACACATACATACACCACGAACCTCGTCTTGATTCCCCGTCCATGTTAAAACATTTAGTCATAACTTGACTAAATGTAAAAAAAACCATCTGATTGTTTTCATATCTCTTTCCAGACATTCGAACGTTGGGCAGGGGAAACCACGACATAAATCTCTCGTATCTCGTAACAACAACAGTACGTGTGTGTGTGTATTTGTATTTGTGTGTGTGTTGTGTGTGCCCCCCTACTGAATTGAAAGTAGTCTGTTCTAAGCGAAAGACAAGAAGAAGAAGAAGAATGTTGACAGCACCTAACCAAGGACGATGTGCGGTATGGGCCTTCTATTGACTTACCATTCTCTTGACTTACCATTTGAAGACAGAAGACTATGGAGCCTAACAGTCGCACCGTCCTGTTGAACCGCAGCTCCAAGTACTGAAAAACAAAACAGTGTTATTTGAATTCACAATTAGATATATCTAATGTGATTTACTTGAGGCGAGCTAAGTCGCGCCAATAGACGAATTGTAGAAATAACTCTGTCTGAATTAAAAAAAAACCCACCTTTTGGCACATTTTGCGAACCATACAGAGACTAAGGGAAGTAACATTCTTTAAAATCGACTAAATAAAAAAATAAAAATAAAAAAGCCGACCTACTGACCCTATCTTTATTGGTCACGTTACCCTAAACCAACTTTTGAACTGAATACATTTGACTACAATTTGAGTAGGATTTTACATTGCAAAGTGTCTGTAGAAACAATGGTTTACACTACAACACCCCTGAGATTAAACCTTATTCGATCTGACAAAGAGAGATATACAGTGCAGGGGCGGATCAGTTCATTTTATGGGGGGGGGGGGGGTTCCAAAAGTATATTGTGAAGATATGGGTGTGAAGGCGCTTGCTAGGGGGGTCCGGGGGCATGCCCCCCCGGAAAATTTTGAAAAAAAGGATGCAAAATGGTGCAATCTGGTGCATTCTGAGGATGATCATTACCAATTTCAGGCAGCAGATTTTGTCACTGATTAATACCCCAAAAATTGAAACTCAACCCAAAAAAACACACAAAAATATGTTTATTTTTTGGCTAGGGGGGGGGGGGGGTTTCCGGAAACCCCAGAAACCCCCCCTCGTCCGCCCCTGCAGTGGAAATGAGAGGGAGAGTTGAGTCACATGCATTCTCTGTCCATAGTTCTTAACTTGATCTTTGCGACGTATGGTTACATAATCACAAGTCTTTTTGTCGGTTCTGTGATAGCAAAAGACAATTCCTTGACACTCTGATCACATCCATCCCCATCGTTCAGTGAAAGCACAATCTGAGTTGTCAGACGAACTTCTACGCGTCACCTTCCAAATCAAAAAGGGACGATCTAATCCGTTTCATCTCTATTCTTGGTTTACGATACCATTCGGAGGCTTTGCTATGTGTATGCGATAGGTCTTGGTTGACTGAGACCTTCAGGTAATCCCAAAGAAATGATTCGTCGGCAGCTACATGGGCGGAGCATGTCTTGTACTCTTGTTTATTTTCAAAACGATGTATAACATTTTTCAAAACAAAACGCAATAAATTCGTTATCGTTAAAGGCACAGTAAGCCTCCCGTAAACCATCACAGATACTGTCAGGCTTTTACACACAGTACAAACACCCTTTCATTTAAACGGCGGCCCTATGCTCCACAGGGAGTCTACAGGAATAAGTCAAGTAAGTAAGTCAACAAACACCCTTTCATTTAAACACTCACCGCTTGAGAACATCCTAGGTGCCCTCCGTAAAGAGCGAGCAATTTTCAAAGAATTTATTTTTGCGTGGATTATATTACCCCTGAGCCATCGTGAACCCGTGTGATCAAGTTTCCATTTTTCACAATGTAGTCGTCAGTTAGTAATTTGAATGCGACTCGCTGTGAGCTTATCTGCAATAGCACGTTATTATGTACCTCTGACTATGCACGAAACAAACGGCTGTGGTTCACAAGAACTCTCGCGATGGCTTTTGACTGTTCAGAGGAACTGGCGATAGGCATAAACCGTCGTCTGCTACGAGAACCACGACCTTGCGTGACCCTGCTTCCGGGCTTTTCTTTTTTCAAACTTTCAAAACTTCGAATTGCACTGATCTTGTCTTGATGAAAAAAGAATTCTTTTATGATTTAAGAATGTTTGTGTAATAAGCTGTCAATTTATTATTTAGATTTTAAAAGTTAGGTCTAGCGCCAAAACGCACCACGGTCCGATTGTCTCCGACACAATCCGCATAATTAATTCTTTGAAAATTGCTCGCTCTTTACGTAGGGCACCTAGGATGTTCCCGTTTGGTGAGCGTTCAAATGGAAGGGTGTTTGTACTGTGTGTAAAAGCCTGACAGTATCTGTGATGGTTTACGGGAGGCTTACTGTGCCTTTAAATGTGGCTATGATTATCAGTCACATTGTCGAGAAAGGAAATCTGATATGTTTCCGCCTTTCGAGACACTACCGAGATTTAAGAAACAGCACGTTTCGTTTTGCAGCTCGTTTCGTTTGGTGAATGAGTCACCCCGCGAAACGGAACGTGTAACGAGACGGCATAGGCCGCAGACAAGATTTAGATGTATTCACGTTTCGTTTCGGAATGAAAGGCCGGGCATGGCAGGATATGATCCGCTGACTGGGCATGGCATAATTTCAACTCCACGAGTCAATAAAGGATTGACATACTCGCATTGCACGCACAAGAGCTTCACATTTTTCAATTCATGCACCTGATCACATACGAAGCCAGAATAAAAATTCGATGCGATGACCTACTTCTGCTTCGCCATTTGCTTTCTCACCATGAAGTTGGATAAATGTACCAGGATCAGCACCCTTCAAAATATTTCAGTTCACAACAGTTGTCTACCTCCAATGAACACATTCTCAGCGCTGAAAGACTGTGAAAGGGTTGATGAATCTAGCAATGCATAAAATGGCCAACAAATAAAACTGTTAGTGTGCAAAAATACTCACAAAAGTTGACGAAATATTGTTCGTTTTTTGGGGGTGGAAAACGTGACTGCGTTTTGACGTTCCACGTTCCGTTTCAGTTGACCTTCACCTTTCCAGCGAGAAACCCCCGAAATAATGACGTTTACCACAACTTCAAAACGAAACGTCCCAACGTTTCGTTTCTTAAATCTCCGTACTGTGACATAAATGTGGATATCACAGCGACATCTAACGATAACTAATAATATATTACCGTTTCATATTCATTTAATGCTTTCTTCATTTTAAGTTTGTTTGTTTGTTTGTTTGTTTGCTTAACGCCCAGCCGATCACGAAGGGCCATATCAGGGCCGCGGTGCTGCTTTGACATATAACGTGCGCCACACACAAGACCGAAGTCGCAGCACAGGCTTCATGTCTCACCCAGTCACATTATTCTGACACCGGACCAACTAGTCCTAGCACTAACCCCATAATGCCAGACGCCAGGCGGAGCAGCCACTAGATTGCCAATTTTAAAGTCTTAGGTATGACCCGGCCGGGGTTCGAACCCACGACCTCCCGATCACGGGGCGGACGCCTTACCACTAGGCCAACCGTGCCGGTTTCATTTTAAGTGATTACTGCTGAACTCATTATTTGATTTTTGTTTTTGTGTTCTCTCTCTGGCCCTCGTTGTATTCGAGGCCTGCAATTTATTACTTTTGATCACGACGGAGGTCTCAGTAAAAAGACTTTTCGAAACATACTTCACAGCCAGAGTCCTCTCGGCGCTTTAGCCCTTTCCCCACCCCTCTTACCTATCATTTCGCTCCCCATTTTTTGATTGAGTTTCTGGTTTTTACCATGTAACGCAAATGAGGAGTCTTTGATACTGGTTCAGGTTATTATTATCCGCGCGCGACTGGATTTGTTTTCCGCGAAAGTATTTCGCCATTTCCCGCGTTACGAGCACCTAGAAACAAACAGGTGTGTTTAGCATTCATTCCCCTGCTGAGGTACGTCCATGGCCTGTAAACAACAAGGGCTTGCTGGGTCGTGTACAAGGGGAGATAATGGCTTTACTCTATGGTCTCTGCCCTCCCAAAGTTACTGCCCTTCGGCGTACATACCATCCTGCAGATCACCACTTATATGTCAGTTCAAGCTCTTGAATGGGACCCAATCCCAAGAAACCTTTAGTTTTTAAAAAAAAAACATCGAATAGAGAACATTCAAAACAATCAAAACAAAACGAGAAAATGTATTAGTTGATTCGGCGGGTGATTTGTGCGAATTTCTGTTCAAAGACACGCCACACGGGTTTTTTCCAACATCATGTATCCTTTTCCAGGGTTAGTCACATCGAACATTTGAGAAAGGCTTTTTAAGTTTTTTTTTAAAATTTTGTATTCAAACCATTAACATAATTATTTTAATGGAAAATAAGTTTCTCCAGTCATCTCTCTGGAGAGTTGACGCTGTAACTTCTAATAGACGATTCTAGGAAATATTTCTGTCGGGTTTGTACGAACTGTGAAAGAGTTGTTTCTCTTCGAAACAGAGAGGCAACCTTTTCCTCGTGACATTATCGGCCAATTTTGATCGCGTGGCTCATCTCTACATGTGACCGGCACGGTTGGCCCAGTGGTAAGGCGTCCGCCCCGTGATCGGGAGGTCGTTGGTTCGAACCCCGGCCGGGTCATACCTAAGACTTTAAAATTGGCAATCTAGTGGCTGCTCCGCCTGGCGTCTGGCATTGTGGGGTTAGTGCTAGGACTGGTTGGTCCGGTGTCAGAATAATGTGACTGGGTGAGACATGAAGCCTGTGCTGCGACTTCTGTCTTGTGTGTGGCGCACGTTAAATGTCAAAGCAGCACCGCCCTGATATGGCCCTTCGTGGTCGGCTGGGCGTTAAGCAAACAAACAAACAAACAAACAAACAAAAACAAACAAGCAAACAAACAAACAAATTCTCTACATGTGGTCTTTTACAACCCGCACAAACCCGACAGAGTTATTTCCGGAATTTGTCTATTTCTGTTTATGTGTGCCTGTTCGTTAACGGGAAGGTAAACCATCAATAAATAAATGTCCGTTAACTCTTTCATAATAACAGAACTGTGGGGATGTTTCCATGCACAATTTGCTTTTCTTCGGCAAATATTCCAAAATGGCCATTTCAGTTTCAACAATCCACCACCGTGAACGAAGTTCGGCAACTCAGCCAAAATGACGGCTAAGTTTTCTTCAATTTCAAAAACATTTCGGCGTTCTACCAACGCCAAATATACGACATCCCTGTACATTGCTTCTGCAATACTGAAGTATTGTCGGTGGGAGTAACTTACGATGTGAGAAGTTGTGAGCTGTTACAGGTACTGTTTTATCTAACCTATAGCACATTTCTTCCAAGCGGCAAATGGTCTGTTTTAGAAGTCACCCATTAGTGACTAATGCACCTATCGTTATGGTTCGTAATTAAGATGAAACACCCTGGCAGTCAAGAACTAAAACCACTCTGCTATTTGTAAGGCCAATACAACAAAATCAATGTTTCCGAATCCCTGACCGACCCTATTTTTCCCTCCCAACTGTAGGACATTTTTTTCTAAACTAAAAAACACGTCTTAACAAGGGAAGTTACTCTTCTCCGAAATCCAGGGGACACAGTTCGCACGATTTCCTGCCAATAAAAAGCCACACGTTCCAGTGTAAAAAACCCACCAAGTGTTGACCTTAACGGGGTCAAGAAGCCGCCCTTGGTAATATGGGGGTGGGACACGGAGACAGACAGATAGACAGACAGAGGGAGGGAGAATTTTTTTTAAATGAATAAATTATAATATTTTTTTTAAAGTAAATAAATACATTTTAGAAGAATTAATTAAAAACAATTAAATGAATAAATCAATAAATAATGTTAAAAAATTTTGACCGAGCTCTTTACACGTGGTGACATGGTAGACAAACAAACACCTGAAACCCGGACAAACAGGCAGAGCAAATCCAGTAAGCACCCTTTACAAGGCGGCTTAATAATCCAACGCATGTTCGCATGCTGTCAGTGATAGGAAGTAACTCATTACCGCCTCTTTCCAAAGTAAATGACGTACACACTTTTGCGTCACTTAACCTTCACAGTACCAATGATATTACTCATGAACGGCCCATACTTTCTAAAGAAATATTCAACATAAAAAGTATCCTTCTACACAACCCACGCCATCCAAATAGAAATAAACAAAGTAAAATGCCTTCTTTAATTCAAAAGTGGGTCGTCCACAACCCACCACATAATTATAGACTGTGTAGTTCAAATGACGTCACTATTTATTTGTTTATTTACGGAATAATTCTTCAAAAATCGGTCGTTATGAAGAATCTATAATGTTTGAGATTTACATGAAGTCTCGATCAAAAATACATGTCCCACCCCATATTACCAAGGGCGGGCTTCTTGTCCCCGTTAAGGTCAACACTTGTTTTTGTCCGGAGTTCTAATCCAACGAAACTCAAAGGGAAGTAACTCGGAGTTCTGGGTGAGGGAATTCCCGCAAAGGTATAAGTCTGTCAGTGGGTTTCGTCCCCTGGCTCGGTTTGTAAAAGCGTTAAAAGCTAATATCTTCCGTTTGACTACCGTTAGGAATGTAATTTTTTGCATACACCCGTCTAACCCTATTCCTAACAATTTCACGAAATTTGAGCTTAATTGACAGAGAGATACAAGTCTTACCCGACAAACATCGACCGCCCGCCCGCCCGCCCGCCCGCCTCAAACAAACAAACAAACAAAACAGACAGAGCAAATCCTGTACGCCCCATTATACTAATGGTGGCTTAAAAAAAGTAACCGACCTACCGACCATAATTTCTTTGGGGGCATTGTCCTATGAAATTAACATATTTTATTTTGTTGCCTAATGAATATCCCAACGCAACTCCCACAAACACATCCCAAGCAGAAACGGCCTCCTTGTGCTTGATTTGAACATTACTTTTATTTGATGTAAGTACATGCACTTAGAGAGCTTTTTCTCATGACACTTATTCCTAAGAGGGTAAGAGCAGACTTCTTTGCTTATTTCAAGAAGCAGCAGTAGCTAATTCAAGCCATGCGCAGACCAAATGCATCCACCTGTGCATGACTGCAGGAGTGGGTAACTCAGTGGCACAAAAACACCCACCCAAAATACCCGCAGAGTAATTGCCCTTGTTTGTTGCTCTTCTGACACGCCGCGAGTGAATAGAAACACAGTGAAAGAGGAGTAGGAGTAGAAAGAGAAAGGGGGCAAAAAGAGGAAGATAAAAGAAATGGCGCGAGAAGGAGCAAAGAACATGTTTCCGGAAGACTGATACCCTTGTTGTTACCTTTCCCTTTGCTGGCATTTTTTTCTTTTCTCTTCTGAATGTCTGAAAGTGACATTCTCCTCACTGGGACGTGTACACCTTCAAGTTCAGGTAAGTATAAAGGGGGGGGGGGGGAGGGGTGCTGTTTACGGTGACCCGACCGACTCTATTTTATGCTGCCGACCCTTTAACTTTATCTCAACCCAAAAGAGCAGGTTATGGCCAACAACAGACGCAAGGGCAGTCAATAGGCCAGAGCCTGCTCTATAGGGTTGGGATAACCTTCATCACAACGTTCCCGCTTTGACAAATAAAGAAGGTACGAGAGAGAAAGCAAAGAACAATTCAGGTTGTCGGACAAATGATACCCTTGTTACTAAACTTGTTACTACCCTTGTTACTACCCTTGTTACTACCCTTGTTACTTCTTTCTTTCTCTGTGCTGTTATTTTTTCTTTCACTCTTTTCTGCGTCTCTAGAAGGGGAGCACCCTTCCATTATCAAGCACTTATACACCATCCATTTTCTGCGATTTTAAATCCCCTGTCACACTAGGGCTGCGTCCTCACGGTATTTCCGCGGCGTCCAACAAAAATGAAGAACGCCGAGGCGAGCGCAGTAGGGTCTCCTACAGCGCAGGAGCAACGCGGTGGCATCTCCATTTGTCGTGGTGGGGTCCCCAAGAACGCCATGCACAAAGTACGCGCCGTCGCTCGGCGTTCTGATTTTCCTGCGATCCCACGGCGCTCTGAGAAATTTACAACGCCGTGCCAACTCCGTGGAAACGCGGTACAGTGTGACAGGGGTTTTAGACTTGGCAGATTTTTGGTGTACATTTTTACATTTAGTCAAGTTTTGACTAAATGTTTTAACATAGAGGGGGAATCGAGACGAGAGTCGTGGTGTATGTGTGTGTGTGTGTGTGTGTGTGTGTGTGTGTGTGTGTGTGTGTGTGTGTGTGTGTGTGTGTGTGTGTGTGTGTGTGTGTGTGTGTGTGTGTGTGTGTGTGTGTGTCGAGCGATTCAGACTAAACTACTGGACCGATCTTTATGAAATTTTACATAAGAGTTCCTGGGTATGATATCCCCAGAAGTTTTTTTTCATTTTTTGGATAAATGTCTTTGATGACGTCATATCCGGCTTTTTGTAAAAGTTGAAGCGGCACTGTCACACCCTCATTTTTCAATAAAATTGATTGAAATTTTGGCCAAGCAATCTTCGACGAAGGCCGGACTTTGGTATTGCATGTCAGCTTGGAGGCTTAACAATTAATCAATGACTTTGGTCATTAAAAATCTGAAAATTGTAATTACAATTTTTTTTATAACACGATCCAAATTTACGTTCATCTTATTCTTCGTCATTTTCTGATTCCAAAAACATATAAATATATTATATTGGGATTAAAAACAAGCTCTGAAAATTAAAAATATAAAAATTATGTCTAACTTTTTTCCCGAAATCGATTTAAAAACAATTTCATCTTATTCCTTGTCGGTTCCTGATTCCAAAAACATATAGATATGATATGTTTGGATTAAAAACACGCTCAGAAAGTTAAAACGAAGAGAGGTACAGAAAAGCGTGCTATGCAGCACAGCGCGACCATTACCGCACTATTCTGGCTTGTCGATTTCACTGCCTTTGCCACGAGCGGTGGACTGACGAAACTACGAGTATGCGGTCTTGGTGAAAAAATGCAGTGCGTTCAGTTTCATTCTGTGAGTTCCACAGCTTGACTAAATGTAGTAATTTCGCCTTACGCGACTTGTTTGTTTTTAACCATGTCATTTTTTTTTTATATCTGGAAGTAGTTCACCCTTTTAACCTAACGAGGTTGGGAATTATACACCCCATTGTACGCTTTTGTCACGGAAACACTCTGGACTTGGCCGATGTTTTTGTGTTTGCATTGACTTGGCGGATACAATTTTCGTTTTTAACCATGCCATTTTTGCTGGATATCTGGAAGTAGTTCACCCCTTTAACCTAACAAGATTGGGAATTGCACACCCCAATGCACGCTTTTGTCATGGAAACACTTTGGACTTGGCAGATATTTTCGTGTTAGCATTGTTTCGTTGTTCCGTTGTTATCCTTGCTACGATTGTTCTGTTGATTTCTTAACGTCTGAAAGCGGTTAATCATCATTCCAGCGTCATAAACTGACACGTTAAACTTTATGCGACCGATAAACTTTGAGCTTGGCCAACCGTCAGCATTGTGTTCTATTTGTTCGTTGTCATCCGTGCATGATATCTTGCTCGTTTCACAATCATAATAAAATAGGTCAAGTGGATATGCCTGGCTATTAGCTGATTGTGGCATAATGTGGTCTTTGTTTCTTCTTGTTGAGGTGCTATTTTTTCAGTTGTCTGCCACTACAATCTTTCATGAGTTTCTTCTGGTTTCTTTTCCTCCTCGTTCCTTGAATGAACATATTTTGAAAGGTGGCTGATTTTCTACACCGTGTTGTCCTTGTTTCTTCTTATCCGCGCATGGTGTCCTGTTCTCGAGAGTAACGGGTCAAAAGTCGTTATACCGATACAGCCCAGGGCTACCTAATCTGTGCTTCCTTGTGTCTTATACCGATACAGCCCAGGGCTACCTAATCTGTGCTTCCTTGTGTCGTTATACCGATACAGCCCAGGGCTACCTAATCTGTGCTTCCTTGTGTCGTTATACCGATACAGCCCAGGGCTACCTAATCTGTGCTTCCTTGTGTCTTATACCGATACAGCCCAGGGCTACCTAATCTGTGCTTCCTTGTGTCGTTATACCGATACAGCCCAGGGCTACCTAATCTGTGCTTCCTTGTGTCTTATACCGATACAGCCCAGGGCTACCTAATCTGTGCTTCCTTGTGATACGCACTAGAAGCCTGAACATCGTATTAGAAATTCTTGAAGGGGGTCCCGCGACGCACTAAACTTGCGGTATTTGAGAGAGAGAGAGAGAGAGAGAGAGAGAGAGAGAGAGAGCTCGGAGAGAGAGAGAGCTCGGAGAGAGAGAGAGAGAGAGAGAGAGAGAGAGAGAGCTCGGAGAGAGAGAGAGCTCGGAGAGAGAGCTCGGAGAGAGAGAGAGAGAGCTCGGAGAGAGAGAGAGAGAGCTCGGAGAGAGAGAGAGAGCTCGGAGAGAGCTCGGAGAGAGAGAGAGAGCTCGGAGAGAGAGAGAGAGCTCGGAGAGAGAGAGAGAGAGAGAGAGAGAGAGAGAGAGAGAGAGAGAGAGAGAGAGAGAG
>NC_090245.1:4695931-4734309 GCF_037325665.1 Littorina saxatilis | reverse complement strand
ACAACGTGAATTTTTGGTTGTGGTTGTGGTTTGGTTTGATTTCGACGTGAATGCAACGTTGAGAGTGAATGTAGGTTTTGGTAAATGTATACACGCACACACACCAACTTTCACACTCAGTCACAGATCATAAGGACTATTACATGTAACACCATAAACTCAAGATACGATCAACAATTTTATTTCATAACAAAAACATGCATATTATGTTGTGGAGAAACTAAACATGCACGCAACTTTGCAGGGCAACAGCACAGCATATTCAATCGATTTCGTTCTTTGTCCTGGTGGTCCTCTTCTCCCAGGCAGTCCTCTATGCGCCTCTTTGATGCTGGTCGCTAAACAAAGCAAAGACAGCACATTGATATTAGTGACACCAGAGCCTCCATAATGTCTGGAGTAGAAATACACATCTTTTCAACTTAGGTCACTTTTTAGTAACTTTGCACTGCCTACTATGTCTCTGGCCTACTGCCAACTGAGTGTTGACACTACATGTATTTCTTTTTAATATATGAAATAAAGCATTATGTCCCTTCTTCGAGCCTTGTTGTGTCAGATTTAGGCCGCAAGCCAAGACAACAAAAGACTGTGTGCCAGTGTGTATTCCTTCCATAAGAAATGAAGTATTTCAAACGAAACTTGATCGTTTCAGAACAGTTTGGGGGTATTTTATTTGTATTTGCATCATTAAGACATTTGACCTGGAAGGGAAACTGTCTTTAATCTGTGTACAAGAATTAAATGTTTGTGATTGGCCAAAACACAAATAACATCCGTTACTGATCACACACACTTACACACAAACTCTCACTAGCGCGTCACCTTATTCCCACTACTATGAGTTATACACAACTACAATAAGCGATAAACGTTTCATATGCTGATCAGGATGCAATGAACTTTGACACGCTCCAAAGCTCATTATAGGGGTCGGTGTCCGTCTCTCTCCTTGAGGATAAAAAGGCTCACATCTTTTCCAATATTGTTATCTAAATCAAAGTCTTTCGGTAACATGGAAAGCTCCTCGGAGCTAGTACTGTCTCAATTATTCACCGATCGCTGTAGGTCGAAGTTGAAGACTATCAAGTGTATGTGTAGAGGTGGGAGGTGCACAGAAAATGGAAGCAATCATTACAATCAAGCTTTGTTTGTTAAATACACTACTCCTTGTCATCGGAAACTAGAAGTAATTTGGTTTGGACCTTTTTTTCACAGATTATACATTGTAAATGAAAAAAAGAAAAATGAAGCAATACCAAATAAAAACAAAATGTTCAGAAACATACATGATACATGGGTAGTATCAAAACGGTTGGTTGGTTGGTTAACTTAAGCTTAACGTCCTCACAGAAACTAGTGCCTATTAGGGACATGAAGTGGTTATATGCTGGGACAAAACGGTTGGGAAAAAGGAGAACTTAATTAAAGTTACCATCAAGCAAGAGAGGAATGGGTGGTTTCAACTTGCAAGGGTAATAAGAAAGCAGTGAGAGAGACAATTAAGGGCGACATGTGCGATCAAGTTGAATTTGAAAGTCCAGCACCTATAATTACAAGTTTTCCACGTTATATTTCCAGTGTTATCCATACCAAGAAGGTTCCTTTTTACATTTAGTCAAGTTTTGACTAAATGTTTTAACATAGAGGGGGAATCGAAACGAGGGTCGTGGTGTATGTGTGTGTGTCTGTCTGTCTGTCTGTCTGTCTGTCTGTCTGTCTGTGCGTGTGTGTGTGTGTAGAGCGATTCAGACTAAACTACTGAACCGATCTTTATGAAATTTGACGTGAGAGTTCCTGGGAATTATATCCCCGGACATTTTTTTCTTTTTTTCGATAAATATCTTTGTTATCAAATGCGAGCTAATGCGAACCGTATATTTTGTGTTACGCCAACAAAACACGAGGTAGATCTATTTTTCCGGCGTGAAGATAAAGGACTCATCACGGTCACGCGATACGTGTACCCGGATCCTCGAGACGTCTCACTCTACTGCACATTCGGGTCGCGAAGAACTCATCGTGGGATCGTGGTGGTTGGGGGTTGAGCGTAAGTTGATACGTTTACGTCGGACAAAAGCTGCTGTCTTTCACATTTCTGTACCCGGTTAATTGAGTCACGACTGACTTGCTATAATCACGAGTACGCTGACGTTCGAAGCAAACACAGGCCGTGAAAACAGGCTTGCCTTTTTGAAAGGAGCAAGCTTACCCGGACTCTTGTTCGTCTCATGTAACTGCACATCCAGGTCGCGATGAACTCAGCCGAGGACCTTACTCGGCAGAAATCCAATTATGTATGGTTTTGAAAACTGAAACATTTACGCAGAACAGAAACTGGGTCTCTCTCTCTCTCTCTGGGTCTCTCTCTATCTGTCTGTCTGTCTGCCTCTGTCCCAGTCCGGTATCGCCATAACGGTTAAAGGGACGTTAAACAAAAATAACTACCCAACCGTCTCTGTCTTTGTCTCTCTCGATCTCCCCCCCCCCCCCCCCCCCCCCCCCCGTCTGTTTCACTGTCTGTCTCAATGTCTCGCTGACTGACTGTCTCTGTCTGTCTGTCTATCTATCTCTGTCTCTTGCAATCTCTCTGTTTATAAAAGAGATAATCCAAGGTGTGTGTGTATGTATGTGTGTGTGTGTGTGGGGGGGGGGTGAATAACAACAGGGGTAGGACAGGTAGGCTGGCGCTCAGAGTAAACAAGTCTGCACAACACTTGTGGGCGAAAAGGTAATCTATGATGACAGATACACTGAGGCTTAGAACAAAGAAGTCTACACAACACTGGCTGTCATAAAAGGCAGGCCATGATGACAGATACACTGAGGCCCAGAGAAAATAATTCTACACAACACTGGCTGTCATTAAAGACAGGCCATGGTGACAGGTACAATCATACCCGGACCCTTGTGTCGTTCGGCTCTGCTGCACATTGGGGACACGTTGTACCCGCCGTGTGCTATAACAGGAGCAGAATGCAGCTATGTACCGGTCTTATTCATTACACCATATTATGCATGGTGTTTTTCCACGCTGCAAGCTTTAGGTAAAGTTGTCACTGCATAATTATATTACCCCTTTCCAGGGGCCAACGGCCTGTAAAGTAATAATCCACTGTCAACTCTCTCTCTCTCTCTCTCTCTCTCTCTCTCTCTCTCCCTCTCTCTCTCTCACTCTCTCTCTCTTTCTCTCTCTCTCTCACACTCACTCTCTCTCTCTCTTTCTCTCTCACACTCACTCTCTCTCTCTCTCTCTCACACTCACTCTCTCTCTCTCTCTTTCTCTCTCTCTCTCTCACTCACTCTCTCTCTCTCTCTCTTTCTCTCTCTCTCTCTCTCTCACTCACTCTCTCTCTCTCACTCTCTCTCTCTCTCTCTCTCTCTCTCTCTCTCTCTCTCTCTCTCTCTCTCTCTCTCTCTCTCTCTCTCTCTGAACGTTTGATCTCTGTGAGTATTTGATAATTACAGCTTGCACCCCGAACCGTCACAAGTTTGATACCCAATGTACCCGTATAGCCTGATGCAATCGACCCCAGCAACCTTCCACTCTTTCCATGTGTGGTTTATTTCGTTTTGCTGTCCCCCACCTCATTCATTATCTCCTAGGCTTAGAGCTTTAAATCTGTCATCAGCTTGTGCCACTAAAGTTGTTGGTGTATGCACAATCAGTTGGAACTTCTTATTCAACAATAAGTCTTGCATCATGGTTTGATGACCAGTTTATGCCGACCTGTCATATGTAGAACACCTTGTGTACTGATCGTCTGATGCAATCGACCCCGCACCCTCCCACCACCACCACCACCAGCTATCCTCTGAGTGTATGGTGTGGTCAGTGGAAAGACAAAACTGTGTACATTGATAATGACAACGACAAAATGGTATACGAAGATGGAGACGTAAGACACAGGTTAAGGGATGGTTCAAGATGGAAACGTAAGACGTTTCAAGACGGCGTCAAGACACAGGTAAAAGGGTGTTTCCATCGTGGATCCATTGCTGTAAGTCGACATACACTTCCTTATTTTATACCCTCGACAACGAAATAAATAATTTTAAAAACAAAGAAAATGAGAGCTAGAGGCAAAGATTGCGCAATCTGTACAAAGATAAAGACGTAAGACGTTTCAAAATGGCGTCAAGACAGAGATGGAGACGTAAGACGTTTTAAGATGGCGTCAAGACAAAGATTAGACTGTAAGATGTTATAAGACGAAGATGGTGACGTAAGACGTTTCAAGATGGTGTCAAGACGAACATTTAAACAAAACTCAAGACGTTAGACGTTTCAAGACGAAGATTTAAACAAAGATGGAGACGTAAGACGTTTCAAGATGGCGTCAAGACGAAGATTTGAACGTAAGACGTTTCAAGACGTTTCAAGATGTTCTAAGACATGGTCTCAAGACGTAAGACGTTTCAAGATGGTGTTAAGACAAAGATGTGAACAAAGACGAAGATGTAAAACGTTCCAAGACGTTCCGAGACATTGTCTCAAAACGTAAGATGTTTCAAGACGTTTTAAGATTGCGTCCTCAAGATGCGTCCTCAAGATGGCGTCCTCAAAAAGGCATGAGATCCCCCTTACTATACTACTACTGGGAAGTTCGAGTGCCACCCACGATCCAAATCTACGTCAGTTGCTGTGTTCTGTCGTTCATTTTTACATTTAGTCAAGTTTTGACTAAATGTTTTAACATAGAGGGGGAATCGAGACGAGGGTCATGGTGTATGTGTGTGTGTGTGTGTGTGTGTGTTTGTGTGTGTGTGTGTGTGTGTGTGTGTGTGTGTGTGTGTATGTGTGTGTGTGTGTGTGCGTGCGTGCGTGCGTGCGTGTGTGTGTGTGTGTGTGTGTGTGTGTAGAGCGATTCAGAGTAAACTACTGGACCGATCTTTATGAAATTTGACGTGAGAGTTCCTGGGTATGATATCCCCGGACGTTTTTTTCATTTTTTCGATAAATGTCTTTGATGACGTCATATCCGGCTTTTTGTAAAAGTTGAGGCGGCATTGTCACACCCTCATTTTTCAATCAAATTGATTGAAATTTTGACCAAGCAATCTTCGACGAAGGCCGGACTTCGGTATTGCATTTCAGCTTGGTGGCTTACAAATTCATTAATGACTTTGGTCATTAAAAATCTGAAAATTGTAAAAAAAAAATGTTTT
The DNA here is from genome assembly GCF_037325665.1 of Littorina saxatilis. Lineage (NCBI taxonomy): Eukaryota > Metazoa > Mollusca > Gastropoda > Littorinimorpha > Littorinidae > Littorina > Littorina saxatilis. The sequence continues at coordinate 4,729,140 of NC_090245.1, read as the reverse complement.
TATAAAACGATCCAAATTTACGTTCATCTTATTTTTCATCATTTTCTGATTCCAAAAACATATAAATATGTTATATTTGGATTAAAAAAAAGCTCTGAAAATTAAAAAAAAATAAATTATGATCAAAATTAAATTTTCGAAATCAATTTAAAAACACTTTCATCTTGTTCCTTGTCGGTTCCTGATTCCAAAAACATATAGATATGATATGTTTGGATTAAAAACACGCTCAGAAAGTTAAAAACGAAGAGAGGTACAGTAAAGCGTGCTATGAAGCACAGCGCAACCGCTACCGCGCCAAACAGGCTCGTCACTTTCACTGCCTTTTTTCACTAGCGGCGGACTACGTTCAATTTCATTCTGTGAGTTCCACAGCTTGACTAAATGTAGTAATTTCGCCTTACGCGACTTGTTAATAACTTAAACAAGTTCAAATGGACAAAAAACTAAACATCCGAGACACTAACATTTTTTACACACAATGTGCTGGTGCGCTTATCATTATGACATAACATTTCCGAAAATGTGTTACAGGTACAACTTGGCAAATTAAAACAAAAGTGAACTGTATTATGTCAGTATGATAAGAATGAATTCTGAATATTAATTGACCACCTTTGTTCAAAAGAACAAACGGGAGTAGCTCAGTTGGTTTGACGGGAACACAGAGACATAGAGAATACTCTTGCTGTGTTGTACCAAATTCACACGAGTTGTTTTTTAAAATATTGAACTGCGAGCGAAAGCGAGCTGTTCATTATTTGAAAAAGCAACGAGTGTAAATCTGGTACGACACAGCAAGCCATGTAGTATTCTGTTTATCCTACACACTGTAGAGACTGTACTTACGTGTATTTTACTGAAAATTTCCTGCAGTCGAGGCAGCTATATTGAAGACGCTTGTTTTGGAACCTCGATCTCTTCTAAAGCCTCGTGCAATATATTACGTCAAAGTAAAGAAACGTCACTCTGAAAGTGTGGCGTGACGTGTTAGTTCTAAAAATTCATCGAGGGCAATTAGCGAGCGCAATTTTTTTTCTATAATGACGTTCGTCTCGATGACTCTGGCATCATAAGCAGTGGAAAACAGATCCCTGCCAGACTTGTTTGATATGACCTCATTTGCATGATATACACACGTGTGATTTTAACAATTATTATCTTACGAGTGTCTCTCTCACGTATGTAGAATAAAATAAACTATCCAGCTGACGACGGTGGCCAACTCAGCCGGACGTAATGATGTGTGACCTATGAAGTAGGATCCTTTACAAGTCCGAATGCAATTTTTGTGTCTGCTGCTCTCTCCTCATGGACTTGAAAGCCCTTTCCATCAGTCTTTCATGACAAAGCTTGCTTTAACAATTGCCTCTTGAAAAAGCGCTGAGTGACAACTTCGGGTAGGCCTATCCTTCGCCGGCAATCTCTTGCTAAGTATGTACAGAGAGGAAGAGAGAGAGAGAGAGAGAGAGAGAGAGAGAGAGAGAGAGAGAGAGAGAGAGAGAGAGAGAGAGAGAGAGAGAGAGAGAGAGAGAGAGAGAGAGAGAGAGAGAGAGAGAGATACGGACAGACAATCAATCAATCAATCAATGACGCTTATATCGCGCATATTCCGTGGGTACAGTTCTAGGCGCTCTGCAGTGATGCCGTGTGAGATGAAATTTTATACGGCCAGTAATTGCAGCCATTTCGGCGCATATTTACCTTTCACGGCCTATTATTCCAAGTCACACGGGTATAGGTAGACAATTATTAACTGTGCCTCAGCAATTTTGCCAGGAAAGACCCTTTTGTCAATCGTGGGATCTTTAACGTGCACACCCAATGTAGTATACACGGGGGGTGGTTCGGACACCGAAGAGAGTCTGCACACAAAGTTGACTCTGTGAAATAAATTTCCGCCGAACCTGGGATCGAACTCGCGCTGACAGCGGCCAACTGAATACAAATCCAGCGCGCTACCAACTGAGCTATATCCCCGCCCCTACAGACAGAGAGAAAGAGAGAGAGAAAGAGAGAGAGAGAGGCACACACGCACACACACACACACACACACACACACACACACACAGAAGGACGGACGGACGGACCGACGGACATTTCTTTTATTTTCTCTTTGTATTTTGATATGTTTCTTTAGTGTCCTCTTGTGGTTCAAATAATGTTCTCGTCGAACCGAAACAGATAAATGTGAAGCCTTTTTTTAATCAGTCTGACTTGCTCACTAATTTGTATCATTCGGGCGAAGTGGCGCAGTGCCCGTGGTAAGACGTCGGCCTCCTAATCGGGGGGTCGTCAGTTCGAATCCCGGTCGCTGCCGCCTGGTGGGTTAAGAGTGAAGATTTTTCCGATCTCCCATGTCAACTTATGTGCAGACCTGCTAGTGACTTAACCCCCTTCGTGTGTACACGCAAGCACTAGACCAAGTGTCGCACGGAACAGATCCTGTAATCCATGTCGGAGTTCGGTGGGTTATGGAAACACGAAAATACCCAGCGTGCCTGTACCCAACGAAAGCGGAGTGAAGCTGACTATGGGGAACCCAAATGGGCAAACGAGCTCACACGTCACCAGAATTTCTGGAATGCTGAAGAAGAAGTATCATGCTATTTTGAAGTATAGGAGCCTTTTTACATTTAGTCAAGTTTTGACTAAATGTTTTAACATAGAGGGGGAATCGAAACGAGGGTCGTGGTGTATGTGTGTGTGTGTCTGTCTGTGCGTGTGTGTGTGTAGAGCGATTCAGACCAAACTACTGGACCGATCTTTATGAAATTTTTCATGAGAGTTCCTGGGTATGATATCCCCGAACACTTTTTTCATTTTTTTGATAAATGTCTTTGATGACGTCATATCCGGCTTTTCGTAAAAGTTGAGGCGGCACTGTCACGCTCTCATTTTTCAACCAAATTGGTTGAAATTTTGGTCAAGTAGTCTTCGACGAAGCCCGGACTTCGGTCTTGCATTTCAGCTTGGTGGCTCAAAAATTAATATGACTTTGGTCATTAAAAATCAGAAAATTGTAAGAAAAAAAAATTATAAAACGATCCAAATTTACGTTCATCTTATTCTCCATCATTTGCTGATTCCAAAAACATAAAAATATGTTATATTTGGATTAAAATCAAGCTCTGAAAATTAAATATATAAAAATTATTATCAAAATTAAATTTTCGAAATCAATTTAAAAACACTTTCATCTTATTCCTTGTCGGTTCCTGATTCCAAAAACATATAGATATGATATGTTTGGATTAAAAACACGCTCAGAAAGTTAAAACAAAGAGAGGTACAGAAAAGCCTGCAATCCTTCTTCGCGCAACTACTACCCCGCTCTTCTTGTCAATTTCACTGTCTTTGCCGTGAGCGCTGGACTGACGATGCTACGAGTATACGGTCTTGCTGCGTTGCATTGCGTTTAGTTTCATTCTGTGAGTTCGACAGCTACTTGACTAAATGTTGTATTTTCGCCTTACGCGACTTTTTTTTTAATTTTTTTTTTTTACTGTGATTAGCCTCTTTACTGGTCCACATGGGCCCTTGATAAGGACCAGTTGTGAATGTTCTGTATTCATTTTTGGATGAATTTCTATCAAACCTAGTTTGCTCCAATTAGGCCTAAAGGCTAGCTAAAGAGAGTAAAACTACCAAACACTATATTAAACTTCTTCGCAAGAGTACAAGCTACTTATCAGCGTGAAGCTAAAGACATCCATATTAGGGGCCTATCCTCCACTTCAATCAATCAATCAATATGAGGCTTATATCGCGCGTATTCCGTGGGTACAGTTCTAAGCGCAGGGATTTTTTATTTGTTTTATTTGTTATTTTTTTTGTATGCAATTTATATCGCGCACATATTCAAGGCGCAGGGATTTATTTATGCCGTGTGAGATGGAATTTGTTTTTTACACAATACATCACGCATTCACATCGGCCAGCAGATCGCAGCCATTTCGGCGCATATCCTACTTTTCACGGCCTATTAATCCAAGTCACACGGGTATTTTGGTGGACATTTTTATTTATGCCTATTCAATTTTGTCAATCGTGGGATCTTTAACGTGCACACTCCACTTGCAGTAAGTAAACATTTCTGAAACCTCCATCGACCCTGTTTCGAGACACCAATGTCACAGAGTCGTCTGTTATGTTATAGAAACACCTTACCTGCTTCTTGAGCGACTGGCAAGGACGGGAAAGTAGGTCATCCATGGGAGGGGGGGGGGGGGTCTTAAATCATTATCGCCATTCAAATTAGTAAAATAAACAGGATGTTATTTCTTAGAGCAATGTCCTATGCAGTATACCCCGAACTCGTCAAACAAGTTTAGGATGGGGGAGGGGGTTGCGATGGGGAGAAGGGATGGGGGTATCGGTTGAAAGAGGTATGGTAAGGAGGTGGGGGGGGGGGACTTTCACAAGTATTATACTTTAATAAACTACACACAATCAGTCATCCGTCGAATAGAATGTAGGGCACTTGCTCACAACATGAAACCTGCATGTTAAACTCCTTAAACCTGAGCAACAAACCCGCACAGCTGCTTTCATATGCGTGCAAGGAGTGAACTGAACAGTGTGCACTCTAACTTGCTTTCCTTCGGCTAGGAATAAGAAGACACCTCTTGCGTAGTTGTGTGTGTGGTGTGTGTGTGGTGTGTGTGGTGTGTGTGTGTGTGTGTGTGTGTGTATGATAACGATCTGCTATTTGCCGTATAACTGGAGACTGCCTACGTGTGTGCGGTAACTTAACGCAATTCCACGCGAAAAACGTGCTGACCTAATCCACAGAAGCAGGCAGAGAGAGCACAGTCGTTGGGCCTTCCTCCTTTCAATGTTTTGTACTGCTCTTGTACAGCCAGTCCTCCGTTTCTTAGACGCTAGATTTGGCGAGTGTGGCGAGGAATTAGTGTTTCTTAGGCAATTCTCGCCGCGAGCTGAACTGAACTGCACTGAACTTTATTTTACAAGGACACACACACATTGACCCCAGAGTACCAGAGAAACAAGTCTAATCCGTAGACAGAGAAACAAACAGAGAAACAAACTAACAAACAAAGTTCTTTACTGGCTCTTTTGAGAATAACGGTGGTAATAATTATACACAAAAAAAGAGAAAACAATCTAGTTCATGTATGTACATGTAGTACACACACGTTGCAGTTCACGACACCTTGTTTACTTATGTGATTATCTAACACGTTGGTAGATCATAAAGAGGGATGCAATTCGTCAACGATCGACTATTTTAACCTCGAACAAAACAATGCATTTTTACGATTTTTGTAGCGTGTTTGCATGCAATCAAGAGTCACTTCATCCTTACCCCGTATCACACACTTTATGAGGAGGTAAAAATAAGACAGCAACTACAAACTATGCACTAATCGAACAGCCATTAAGTTTCCTCCGCAAATCTGCTTTTGTTTTTGACGTGCTATACATGTATCTGGTTAATATTTTACAGCAGTTTAAAAACGACATAAAATCGCTGGGAGCAGTTGGCACTAAATACAGAGATGCTCTGCAAATGTGTAAAATCTGTGTATGATCTGAAAATGGATATTACAATGGATCTGGAATTTGTGTGAAACAGGTCTCGTTGTCCACACCTATATCGCAGCAATATGAGGACAACTTGCAAATTAATTTTTAGTGGGGTGCAGCAATTTGCGGACGTCCGTCACTATATTGCAGCAATTTGCGGACCAAAGACCGCCTATTTGGGGACGTCCGCAAATAGTCGCATTTTTTGGCCGATGTCCGCAAATTGCTGCGATATAGCGACGGACGACCCCATTTGGTCCTAGTTGGTCCGCATATTGCGGTAAATTCACAAACACACACTCACACACACACACACACACACACACACACACACACACACACACACACACACACACACACACACATTATAATCCCCCCTCCCGAATCCCCTCCCCCATTCTCCACCCGATAGCTCCTCTTTGTCTCACTCTCTCCTCCTTACAAATAACAATTTGATACGTTCATCTTTAATCCACCCCCCTCCCCGAATCAACTCCCCATTCTCCACCCGATAGCTCCTCTTTGTCTCGCTCTCTCCCCCGGTGTGACGTTTTCATCTTTCGCCGTGTTGATATTTCGCTTCTCGGCCTCGTTGATCTAGTATAAACTCTACACTGAACAAAAAAACACCCTTCGATAGTACTGATGAGCGACCTTGTGTACCTTACATTCATGGGGCCAAATTTGTCCAACCAATTTGTTTTATTTAACTTAGAAATTTGATTCATCCTAAAATGTTTCCTTCTTAATCAAGGGACGTAACCACTCAGTACACGTTTTAGAAGAATTCGATTTTGGGGTTGAAATCTATTAAATTTTACCACCAATTTTCTTCACATGCAAGAAACTGACATGCTTTTCGTCCTTAAATAATTTCACTTCTTAATTTTACCAGGAAACAACATTTCAGTCTTGAGTATATGTCGAGGGGGAAATATGTACACAGGCGAAAGATGAAATCGTGACCGGCAGGGTATCTCGGCTGCCTACTTGAGTGAGTAACAGAACAGGTCGACAAAAGACAGTCAAGTATGTAATGAGCCAATGTGTCAAGTTCTGAATTCTTCTCATACCACTGTCCCCTGGGCAGATTCACTTGAACTTGAAGCAGCTTGTCTGGATACATCGTCCTCCCTCAAGATCGTAAAATGCCCAATTAAGTACTTGAGATATCAATGGCCGCCCCCGCTTTCAGTCTCATGCACTGAGCTAGTCTGATTAAACAGCTTTCTAAAGGTTGCGTCCGTCTATGTGAAACGTGTTTTTCCTTTGTGTTCCACCGCTTGTGACCCATTGTTTCGCTATACTGACTCAAAAGTTGAGTCTAAAAGAATGTGTATCCCTTGAACTGAGTTAGGGCTGACATTGTGATTGTGACTATTGGAAAGACCCGCCATCTTTGGCCGGTCCGTTTCCAATCATGGTCTCGACAATCAAGTAATCTGTGCATGTGTACATGGAGTACAATAAGAGATAACGTCTCATGTGGAACAAATGAAAACAACTTACCTTCGAGTTGATTACGATGAATATTTTAGTCCTGAAAGTGTTCATCAAAGTTGAAAACCAAATTTGGGATACACAAAGTCGACCGTTGCCATCACCGGAGAACACTGTCGGTTAGTAACGCGTCTTTTTGGGGGAGGGAAAGTTTCGCACTCGCAAATCCATTTAACTCAGCAAATTCCTTGAAACAATATGCATTTATGTTATACTCTTTTCGTCTTACACAATTAGTGAACCTCTTTGTTTGACCGAACATTAATTGAATAGAATATTACGAAACTAAAAATGCAGGTGAAAAAACCGAAATGATTGACAAAGTTTCGACTTTGTCTCTCTCTGTCTCTCTCTGACTCTCTCTGCCTCCCTCTCTCCCTGTCTCCCTCTCTGTCTCTCTCTATCTCTCTCTCTCCCTCTCTGTCTGTCTCTCTGTCTGTCTGTCTCTCTGTCTGTCTGTCTCTCTCTCTCTCACTCTCTCTCTTTCTCTCTTTCTCTCTCTCTCTCTCTCTCTCTCTCTCTCTCTCTCTCTCTCTCTCTCTCTCTCTCCCCCGACCCCCAGCCCCAATTTTTGGAAGGTTAGAAACTAGAGGACGTACATTTCTGTACAGTCACCATAAAATCTTCATCATGAATGCAAAAATGTTAACAAAATCGGCAAACCATAAAAGAACATGAAAAAAGGAAAGAGGTGCATTTAAAGGCTGTTGGGTACTGGCTCTCAAAATCCGTTCAGCAGAATGAGTTCGCATGTAACTGAAACTATTCTTAAAAGTTACTTGGTGATTTTAAAAGCTTGATAACACAAGTCCCATGATTTTAGACATGCTACAATGCCTTTAATCGAAGAAAGTTTGCGTTCTTGGCCGAGTCAATGCAACTGGCTCGAAAATTACCTCCCTTGGACGCGTGACGTCTATAGCGGAATCGGCCGGGTGGAACGGCGCTCTCTTATGCCGTGCAATGGGCGCAATCGGGTAGTCTAGTCATGTCCTCAAGAATACTTCAAAGGTAGGTCAAGAGAAACTAAGGACGGGGTGCGAGGGTGACTTCTCCCAGGTTATAACATATCAAACAATAAATAACGGAGTACATAACATGTATTCTGCTCCCTTCCTGCTTTTTCAGGTGTAATTCCCACTTGAACCCTGTTTTAGTTCAACTTATTGGCAGATATATTGTCACGCGCCGAGGGACACAAACACACACCCACAAACACACACACGCACGCACGCACGCACGCACACACACACACACACACTAACATGTGTACACACACACACACACTAACACGTGTAATCACACACACACACACACACACACACACACACACACACACACACACACACACACACACACGCACGTATAGACAATCACAGAGATTAGGTTCATGTATTCTGCCCCCCTCTCGCCAATTTACAAAATACAACAAGAGGTTTGATGAGCACAGTAGATCAACTTTAAACGTACACAAATATATTTTTAGCATTACTTTTCAATTCTCGTTGATGCATTAATGATGCCAGAAAATGTAACCGGACGCATTTGGAACGCCAAAGCAATCAAATACATTGCGCGGTACATCGGCGCTTAATTTCATAACGTCTGACTGAGTCATTTGTTATTCGGTGATAGTTTCGCACATATCTATCTCCTGTGTGTGAAAATCTGTTCACCTTACGTAATTTTCAAAGGCTATATATATATTGATAAACGATACGAAACCGTGCAGGTGAAAAATTGGTAATGACTGACGTAGGATTTACTTTGTGGATTTCACGTTGAGGGCACGTTGGCGATCAATCAAACCCCAACGTTGTGTGTTTACGTTGAAACTACGTTGTAGGAACGTTTGTTGTATCAAACTAACTTTTGTTTTTAAATCACGTGAATTTCACGTGAAAATCACGTGAGTATACCAACGTTGTTCGAACACCAGAAAATCACAATAATACAACGTCGATTTTACGTTGCTTTTTAAGGTGGAATCCACGTGAAATTTACGTTATGTACCAACGTGTAAAAAACAAAAAAACACAACTGTAACGCAACGTTGCTTTCACGTTGTGTTTTTTGGTTGGATCCACGTAAATTTCACGTAATCTTCGCAACATTTGTAAGACACCAAAATGCAACGTGAAATTCACGTAAAATTTACGTTGTATTACAACGTCGAAAGAACACCAAAATCTCACAATGACACAACGTTGGTTTTACGTTGCGTTTTTTGGTTGGCTCAACGTAAATTTCACGTAAAGTTCGCAACGTTGCTAATGACACGAAAAATTCACATTTTCGCAACGTCGTATTTACGTTGTGTGTTTGCTGGGTTTCCCTGATACCACTAGCGTAAAACCAGACAACAACAGACTCACACACATCTATATTTCAGCCAGCGTAGCGCCAGCCACCATACCTGGCCTACCGTTGTCATTCAGAGATTGATAATTCCCCTCTGGAACTCCACGCGGGGCATGCACCGTGACCAAACAGGCGATTAAACAGCGCTTACATCATCATATTTCACGCATCATTTGGCACCGAAGTAGACAGGTAACTCCGAGAACGCACACAGCGAAACGGTGCCGACATCACTATGCTCTTTAGTGGGTTTTCTCCATGGTTTTGTTCTTGCAAGCACACTAAGCTTATCACCTACCTATTTTTTCTTACCTTCTGTATTGTGTGTGTGTGTGTGTGTGTGTATGTGTGTGTGTGTGTGTGTGTGTGTGTGTGTGTGTGTGTGTGTGTGTGTCTATGTGTGTGTGAGAGAGAGAGAGAGAGAATGTGTGTGTGTGTGTGTGTGTGTGTGTGTGTGTGTCTGTCTGTCTGTGTGTCTGTGTGTCAGTGTAGCTTACATGAATCGATCTTCGCAAGGCTCTCAGTCAAAAACAGAGTACTGTAATTTCAATCGTCTATCAAGAAATTATTTATGCGAGAATGGAATAGGAAGTGTGCAATTTGAGTGTGCAATTTGTGTGTTGACTGAGAGTAGAGACAAATGGGCAGTCTTTGCCCACCAGTAAACTGTTTCCTAATTGCCCAGAGACTGCATACAGTGTGGGGTTGGGGTTTAAATGAGGACACCCCTCACCGGAACAAGTGCTGAACGTGGGTGGTCAAGACACCGCCCAAAAAGACAAAGGAAGCTGTGAAACGATCGACAGTGAAAGCCTCGGAGTATGCTAATGTATTCAGGGCAAATAATAGAGTTACCGTACATGACTCACCTGCACATAGCGTACACGGTAGATAGGTATATGTAGAGGTTACACGCCGAGTCTCAGTGATTATTAAAAATAATGGTCGCAGTTAGCGGATCATGAAAAATGCGAGCTTTAGCGAGCTTTTTCATGACCGCGAACTGAGACCATTATTTTTTATAATCACTGAGACGAGGTGTGTAACCTCTTTATTCCTCCTTTCTTCAGTTATTCAAAGAAAAGAAAAGGTTTTCTGCGAAAGTTTGATCGAATCCTATTCACTCAACCAGTCAACCTGCGCAGGCGATCGATTAATGCGCGGTTGTATAGTTCCGTGCAAATCATTCCATTCTGTTAACACTTCTTGTCAGTTTTCTTATTTTGAACTAAAATCAAGTACACAGATAATCATGCTGTTATTCTGCTGTGGCGGCAAAGGCAGATATTGTGTGTTCTGTATATGTTTTGGTATCGCTTAGGATAATGTTCTTTCGTCAAATGGGACTAGCAGACGAACTTTTGCACCCGTGTTCCAACGTTAAAAACTGTATGAAGTTCAGTTTTCTGGGGAAAATAGTGTATGAAACCGCTTTATGTTGTTTAAATTGATGAGATGTGTGCATTGGTTGCGTGTGATCTGTTTATTAAATGAAATATTGTTGAAAACTGACCGTCGGATTGCAGTCTGTTGTCGAAGAAACTGAGTGAAAAGAAGGGGAACTACTCTTGTCGCTAGACAAAGTATGAGTTACTTGCCTTGCGGGAAATTGCTTGTGATGAACGTTTGAGCACGGCAAATCTAGATTCAGAAAACAACCGAACTCATGGATTTTATATGAAGATTCATGTGTTCAGGCCTATAGTTGTTAATTTAAATGCGGTATGTTTGTATTGTTTGCTCCAGAGATGTATACTTCGTACGTTAGAGCGTTCGGAACTTTTCAGTCGCAAAAAGTAGTACCGAAACAGAACAACTTCTCAACCCATTGCACTATCGAGGATTCAGGCTGTTGCTGGGTCGTTATTTGTTTGGTTGCTGGGTCATTATCGAAAAATAACTACCCCTACAAGTTTACAGAGGTAAAGAAGCAGAGGGGGGAATAAATACTTGAACATGGCCTTAGGGTATCTACATATCTATCTCTACTCTTTTGTGAAAGGTAAAACCCTCCTTTTGTGAAAGGTAAAACCCTCCTTTTGTGAAAGGTAAAACCCTCCTTTTTTGCTGCGACCGTGTGTGCCCCATGTCAACGCAACACGCCAAATTTGAACTCAATCGCCCGATAAACGCCACAGATCCAAGTGCGGAAAGAAGGACAAACTGAAAACTTACAGACATAGTAAATCCTATACATCTCCATGTACGTATTAACCATAAGTGTGTGAAAACGGGTGTTTGGAAAGTTCAGCTATGCCAAGTAAAGCGCTGTTTGGGTAATCTTTACCAAAGCCACGATTTTGGAAAGTATGCGTGGTCTAGGGTCTGCGACGTCATGTCGAAAGGTTGCTCAAATAAAACGACTATATTTAATAGCAGGAGAAAAGCAGATCTTCACATGCAAATATGTTTCTGGCCGAAACATTTCTATTAACATTTGGAAAATACCCCTGAAACAATGCTTTTGTTTGCACTGTTTTGTGACCACACGTCACAGTTGTCAAAAGTGCAGTGCTTTTGATGTATTTGTGATGTCCGCCCTCCCCCCCACTCACCTTCTAGGAAAAAACAATGAGTCCTAGTCTACTCTGATTATTAATACCTGACGTTTTTTCATTAAAAAATTCGCCATCAGATAGAAATGTGTGCATGACTTTGTTTTGATAAATGAACATTTCAAAGGCTTTCTAGACGCCAAGTGTCACGTTTACAATCCACATTCTATATAATAATCAAGGCAAATAAATCTGTGTTTCGTTCTTGTTCCGATATACTTTTTTAAGTGCTTGTTACGGTTATTGCGTTTCGCTTTTTGTCAGTGGTGGATGGGATGGTGGGGATTATTTTTGTTGTTGTTTTTGTTGCATTTATTGTCGCTGATGACTGGAAGTTTGCATGACATTCATTTTGTTCAGTATTTACTATCCCCTGGAGAGTAATCATCAGTTTGTGCGAGTCAAGACTAATATTCACAGGTCCTTAATTGCTCTTCCTATAATTATCTAACAGGACGGTCCATAGTGGCTGCTTTGGTGATTGCTCGCTTGTTTAAATTCTTTGAAGCTGACGTCTGTACAAGGACACAGCAGAAGCAATTAATTAATCCAGCAAGTCTGTTTGTTCGGACTGTTTGTATTACCACATTTTACAGCATACAGCAATTGACCGCATTTCCACCGCGGACGTCACAAACAAAGCGCATCAGGAAGGCTGCTCACGCGCTACACGTGCAAGTGTTCTAATTCCTGCACATAAATGAAGTGTCATTAGTGTTCAAGTGCGAGCGAACCCAGTTCACACACCCAGCGACATGGACACGGCAGCGGGGAGGTAGTATTCTATGATCAGCGGAATCTTTTGTTATTACGTTTTAGTTGATGATTATTTTTCTTTGAGAGCCGTCCAGCTGTTCTACGTTACATTTTTTGTCAATTCGCTGATTTGCTAATCTGTGGACTTGTTGGAAAGTTACTTGCAAAGCCATGTCTAAATGATGTTCGAAGCTCAGAAACAAAAATAGGAGCCATTCTAGCATATTGAGTGGAAACTGAAAAATCTGAATTTATATTTTAAGAATGTGAAAACCTCAAGATGCAACAGACAGACAGATACAGACATCGACACGTACAAAAACACACAAACACACACACACACACACACACACATACGTGTCTGAGGGGGGGATATCTGGACATTTGCCGCAAAGAAATATGTGTTATATCTGGACTTGTTTATTTCTAAAGCTACAGACACGGAGTGCGAGTGTAAACATGTGTTAGACTTTAAGAATACTTTTTCAGATTTAAAAAAAAACCCACTCATTACTGAAAGTTACACACCCAAAAATAGAGATTCTGAAACACGTGTTATATCTGGACATCTGCCACCTAAAAGTGAGTGATAGCCGGACATATGACCGGAAAGCTGTAAATACTATCAACTTGATCAAAATAGCGTTACATATGCGTGGTAGTACAAAAAAGCTACCAGTAATCCCAAATTATTTTTTTGGACAGGGACAAACCAAGGGGAACTTTAACGCCTCTCGGCGTATTTTTTTGAGACAAATGTCTCCGCAGCTGATAGTTGGTAGCCTTTATTGGATGTCGTTATTCAAATGCAATCCGTCAGAGACAGAAAGCTTAGAAAGGAATTACGTTGTATTGTTTTCCTGCTTTGCCTGGCTCAGGTCGGGAAATTCAGGACCGAAATGACCCAAGGTGCAACTCATTCCTTTTGATGAGTTTCAAGTTTCTTATAAAAGTTTTCGCAGCTGTTGGTAGACTTTATTGGATGTCGTTAATCATATGTATCCGTCAGAGACAGAGAGCTTAAAAAGGAATTACGTAATTGGTAGACTTTATTGGATGTCGTTATTCAAATGCAATCCGTCAGAGACAGAAAGCTTAGAAAGGAATTACGTTGTATTGTTTTCCTGCTTTGCCTGGCTCAGGTCGGGAAATTCAGGACCGAAATGACCCAAGGTGCAACTCATTCCTTTTGATGAGTTTCAAGTTTCTTAAAAGTTTTCGCAGCTGTTGGTAGACTTTAGTGGATGTCGTTATTCAAATGTATCCGTCAGAGACAGAGAGCTTAGAAAGGAATTACGTAATTGGTAGACTTTATTGGATGTCGTTATTCAAATTACAAACCGCCACAGACAGAAAGCTTAGAATGTTTTTGTTTTTGTGTTTTTTTTGCGCATGAAAAGACTTCAGGCCAGATTTTCTTTACAAAACCGGGGAGGTAGGGTAGGGGAAGGTTTTTTTTAAATTTTTTTTGAGCATGAAAAGAAGTTCCACTATACTTTTCGGTTTGAAACATTCACAAATGCTTTGGGTATTACCAAATGTAGGCAACTAGATGCTACAATGAGTATATATATATATCGCAATAATTGATCATTTATGTCAAAAAGTGGAGATTTGTGCGCATGTTCGGGGTTATGCTCGATACAGACTAACACAGAACACCCAAACCCTCATGGGAAGCTGGGCCAATGTAAAAGCAATGTTTTGGCGTCAAAACATTTTTCAGATTGCTTCTAGATTTCTCTCAAAATTAATTAACTAGTTTAATCGATGTGCCAGCTCTGAGCAATAGCAAAATGGGCGGAGCTTAGGTTTGTTCCAGCTCTGACGCAATTCGCAAAACGGACAATATAAGGCCCGTATAGATGAAATATGTACTCCTGATGATAGAATAGCATATATTTAACACTTCCTATCAGTGGATGCATCAAAGTGGTGAAATCTTCATGTTATGCGGCAAAAACGAAATGTTCCAGCTCTGAGGTGTTTGATCTCCCTTTCCCCGTCGCGATATAACCTTCTTGGTTGAAAACGACGTTAAACACCAAATAAAGAAAGAAAGAAAGAGCCGGGGGAGTAACGAGCTGATCCCGAATATATGATAAATGTTATGACCTTATGTTTTAAAATAAAGTCTTGAGACAGGGGTTCCACTGTAGCATACACAGGCTAGGGTATGATTTAAAGGCAAAAGTGTTCAAAAAAAGTACAGGTTACTTACATTTTTTTGGTGTAAGTTAGACACGAAACCAGCACAACATAGTAGCAGAATGATAGTACATGTATTTTGAAGGAATACGGAGCCTTGGAGGACAAAATAAACAAGAACCACTACTACAACATTTACTTTTTTTTTAATATCAAAGTTCCAAGAGAAGATTTTTTTTTCTAAAAACTGAGCTTGATTTAAAAAACCTGACTGATGATGCAAATCATAAAATCCAACATGTGTCAGCAAAAATATTAGTTTTATTTAAAGTCTAGCTGTTTTAAATTCAAAATATAGTTAAAAAGCAACTTGCTCATGTCATAGTAATAAAACAACCTCATATTATGTTAAACTGCGAAAAAAAAGTGTGTGTGAACAGGGATTGTTACTCAGGTTGTATCCGGACAAACACAAAACACAAAAAGTAACACAATGTGTGTTATATCCCGACATTTTGCTAAATTGTGAAAATCTTGGCAAATTCAATTATTTATATGTATTACACATTATTTCAAGCCTCCATAATTATTTTGGAGTGATTTTGAAGACGTGTTTTATTTGGACGTCGAATTAAAATTATGAGTCCAAGTAAAGCGCTAAATTTCGCGCGGGAGTCGAGCTATCCCACCATAAACACATACACACACACACGAACGCACGCACCAGCTTAACTCCCTTTGCCGATATCCTCCTCCAACCCCCCCCCCCCCCCCCATTCCCCGACCAACACCCAAACAAACATGCACACACAACGATTGCATGAGTGCAGCCCGTTCAACTGTAAAAGCGGTTACAGACGTCACATTGGAATCTATTTACTCGCTTCAAGCACTCAGTGTTTACGTCTGTGAATATTCCATGGCCCATCAAACCGCAAAATGCCATGAAACAGCAACCAGGTATATCACGGCGAGTTAGAGAGAGAGAGAGACAGAGAGACAGAGAGAGAGAGACAGAGAGAGAGAGAGAGAGAGAGAGAGAGAGAGAGAGAGAGAGAGAGTTTGTGTGTATGCGTAAGTGTCAGTGCGTTAGTGTGTTAGTGTGTGTGTGTGTGTGTGTGTGTGTGTGTGTGAGCGTGTGTGTGTATGTGTTTGTGTGTGTGTGTGAGCGTGTGTGTGTGTGTGTGTGTGTGAGCGTGTGTGTGTGTGTGGGTGTGTGTGTGTGTGTGTGTGTGTGTGTGTGTGTGTGTGTGTTTTGCTGTCTGACTGCGTTGGTGGTAAGAGTGTGCACGTTGCGAACTGCTCATCTCTTTGTCTATTGTCAGTCGTAGTTAACAGAAAAACTAAAAACTATGAACAATTCGTCGTAGAAGGCTAAAAAACGCTGACGTTACTGACCTAGTTTTTGAAAACAGATGTCGTTCGTCCCGGAAACAGAAATCCACTTTACACACACACACACGCACGCACACACACACACACACACACACACACACACACACACACACACACACACACACACACACACACACACAACATGCTCGTATTAGCTCTTAACCTAACCCCTGCTGTGTTATAGGGCCATCTGTACCGTTACCATTCATTTGCTCTCACTGCATTCCACCCAGACAGAAACGCGGCTTGTTTTGACCGAAACAAAAAGATCTTCAATGCTTGAGATGCTTCGGCATCCAAACATGTCCATGCTTGTTTGGACAACACCGACAGCATCTACGGCGTTTAGAAAGCAAGATGGGGGATGGAAAGCAAGATGGGGGATGGAAAGCAAGATGGGGGATGGAAAGCAAGATGGGGAATGGAAAGCAAGATGGGGGATGGAAAGCAAGATGGGGATGGAAAGCAAGATGGGGGATGGAAAGCGAGATGGGGGATGGAAAGCAAGATGGGGAATGGAAAGCAAGATGATGGGGGATGGAAAGCAAGATGGGGGATGGAAAGCAAGATGGGGAATGGAAAGCAGGATGGGGGATGGAAAGCAAGATGGGGGATGGAAAGCAAGATGGGGATGGAAAGCAAGATGGGGGATGGAAAGCAAGATGGGGGATGGAAAGCAAGATGGGGGATGGAAAGCAAGATGGGGGATGGAAAGCAAGATGGGGATGGAAAGCAGGATGGGGGATGGAAAGCAAGATGGGGATAGAAAGCAAGATGAGGGATGGAAAGCAAGATGGGGGATGGAAAGCAAGATGGGGGATGGAAAGCAAGATGGGGGATGGAAAGCAAGATGATGGGGGATGGAAAGCAAGATGATGGGGGATGGAAAGCAAGATGATGGGGGATGGAAAGCAAGATGGGGGATGGAAAGCAAGATGGGGATAGAAAGCAAGATGGGGATAGAAAGCAAGATGGGGGATGGAAAGCAAGATGATGGGGGATGGAAAGCAAGATGATGGGGGATGGAAAGCAAGATGGGGGATGGAAAGCAAGATGGGGGATGGAAAGCAGGATGAGGGATGGAAAGCAAGATGGGGGATGGAAAGCAAGATGGGGGATGGAAAGCAAGATGGGGGATGGAAAGCAAGATGGGGGATGGAAAGCAAGATGATGGGGGATGGAAAGCAAGATGGGGGATGGAAAGCAAGATGGGGGATGGAAAGCAAGATGATGGGGGATGGAAAGCAAGATGGGGGATGGAAAGCAAGATGATGGGGATGGAAAGCAAGATGATGGGGGATGGAAAGCAAGATGATGGGGGATGGAAAGCAAGATGGGGGATGGAAAGCAAGATGGGGATAGAAAGCAAGATGGGGGATGGAAAGCAAGATGGGGATAGAAAGCAAGATGGGGGATGAAAAGCAAGATGATGGGGGATGGAAAGCAAGATGATGGGGGATGGAAAGCAAGATGGGGGATGGAAAGCAAGATGGGGATGGAAAGCAAGATGGGGGATGGAAAGCAAGATGATGGGGGATGGAAAGCAAGATGATGGGGGATGGAAAGCAAGATGATGGGGGATGGAAAGCAAGATGGGGGATGGAAAGCAAGATGGTCGATGGAAAGCAAGATGGGGGATGGAAAGCAAGATGGGGATGAAAAGCAAGATGGGGATGGAAAGCAAGATGAGGGATGGAAAGCAAGATGGGGGATGGAAAGCAAGATGGGGATGAAAAGCAAGATGGGGATGGAAAGCAAGATGGGGATGGAAAGCAAGATGGGGGATGGAAAGCAAGATGGGGGATGGAAAGCAAGATGGGGATGGAAAGCAGGATGGGGGATGGAAAGCAAGATGATGGGGGATGGAAAGCAAGATGGGGGATGGAAAGCAAGATGGGGGATGGAAAGCAAGATGATGGGGGATGGAAAGCAAGATGGGGGATGGAAAGCAAGATGATGGGGGATGGAAAGCAAGATGGGGGATGGAAAGCAAGATGGGGGATGGAAAGCAAGATGGGGATGGAAAGCAGGATGGGGGATGGAAAGCAAGATGATGGGGGATGGAAAGCAAGATGATGGGGGATGGAAAGCAAGATGGGGGATGGAAAGCAAGATGGGGGATGGAAAGCAAGATGGAGGATGGAAAGCAAGATGGGGGATGGAAAGCAAGATGGGGATGGAAAGCAAGATGGGGGATGGAAAGCAAGATGGGAGATGGAAAGCAAGATGGGGGATGGAAAGCAAGATGGGGGATGGAAAGCAAGATGGGGATGGAAAGCAAGATGGGGGATGGAAAGCAAGATGGGGGATAGAAAGCAAGATGGGAGATGGAAAGCAAGATGGGGATGGAAAGCAAGATTAGGGATGGAAAGCAAGATGGGGGATGGAAAGCAAGATGGGGGATGGAAAGCAAGATGGGGATGGAAAGCAGGATGGGGGATGGAAAGCAAGATGGGGAATGGAAAGCAAGATGGGGATGGAAAGCAAGATGGGGATGGAAAGCAAGATGGGGGATGGAAAGCAGGATGAGGGATGGAAAGCAAGATGAGGGATGGAAAGCAAAATGAGGGATGGAAAGCAAGATGAGGGATGGAAAGCAAGATGGGGGATGGAAAGCAAGATGGGGGATGGAAAGCAAGATGGGGGATGGAAAGCAAGATGGGGGATGGAAAGCAAGATGAGGGATGGAAAGCAAGATGGGGGATAGAAAGCAAGATGGGGGATGGAAAGCAAGATGAGGGATGGAAAGCAAGATGGGGGATAGAAAGCAAGATGGGGGATGGAAAGCAAGATGGGGGATAGAAAGCAAGATGGGGGATGGAAAGCAAGATGGGGGATGGAAAGCAAGATGATGGGGGATGGAAAGCAAGATGGGGGATGGAAAGCAAGATGATGGGGGATGGAAAGCAAGATGATGGGGGATGGAAAGCAAGATGATGGGGGATGGAAAGCAAGATGGGGGATGGAAAGCAAGATGGGGATAGAAAGCAAGATGGGGGATGGAAAGCAAGATGGGGATAGAAAGCAAGATGGGGGATGGAAAGCAAGATGATGGGGGATGGAAAGCAAGATGATGGGGGATGGAAAGCAAGATGGGGGATGGAAAGCAAGATGGGGATGGAAAGCAAGATGGGGGATGGAAAGCAAGATGATGGGGGATGGAAAGCAAGATGATGGGGGATGGAAAGCAAGATGATGGGGGATGGAAAGCAAGATGGGGGATGGAAAGCAAGATGGTCGATGGAAAGCAAGATGGGGGATGGAAAGCAAGATGGGGATGAAAAGCAAGATGGGGATGGAAAGCAAGATGAGGGATGGAAAGCAAGATGGGGGATGGAAAGCAAGATGGGGATGAAAAGCAAGATGGGGATGGAAAGCAAGATGGGGATGGAAAGCAAGATTAGGGATGGAAAGCAAGATGGGGGATGGAAAGCAAGATGGGGATGGAAAGCAAGATGGGGGATGGAAAGCAAGATGGGGGATGGAAAGCAAGATGGTCGATGGAAAGCAAGATGGGGGATGGAAAGCAAGATGGGGATGGAAAGCAAGATGGGGGATGGAAAGCAAGATGGGGGATGGAAAGCAAGATGGGGATGGAAAGCAGGATGGGGGATGGAAAGCAAGATGATGGGGGATGGAAAGCAAGATGGGGGATGGAAAGCAAGATGGGGGATGGAAAGCAAGATGATGGGGGATGGAAAGCAAGATGGGGGATGGAAAGCAAGATGATGGGGGATGGAAAGCAAGATGGGGGATGGAAAGCAAGATGGGGGATGGAAAGCAAGATGGGGGATGGAAAGCAAGATGGGGATAGAAAGCAAGATGGGGATGGAAAGCAAGATGGGAGATGGAAAGCAAGATGGGGGATGGAAAGCAAGATGGGGGATGGAAAGCAAGATGATGGGGGATGGAAAGCAAGATGATGGGGGATGGAAAGCAAGATGGGGGATGGAAAGCAAGATGGGGGATGGAAAGCAAGATGGAGGATGGAAAGCAAGATGGGGGATGGAAAGCAAGATGGGGATGGAAAGCAAGATGGGGGATGGAAAGCAAGATGGGAGATGGAAAGCAAGATGGGGGATGGAAAGCAAGATGGGGGATGGAAAGCAAGATGGGGATGGAAAGCAAGATGGGGGATGGAAAGCAAGATGGGGGATAGAAAGCAAGATGGGAGATGGAAAGCAAGATGGGGATGGAAAGCAAGATTAGGGATGGAAAGCAAGATGGGGGATGGAAAGCAAGATGGGGGATGGAAAGCAAGATGGGGATGGAAAGCAAGATGAGGGATGGAAAGCAAGATGGGGGATGGAAAGCAAGATGAGGGATGGAAAGCAAGATGGGGGATGGAAAGCAAGATGGGGATGGAAAGCAAGATGGGGATGGAAAGCAAGATGGGGGATGGAAAGCAAGATGAGGGATGGAAAGCAAGATGAGGGATGGAAAGCAAAATGAGGGATGGAAAGCAAGATGAGGGATGGAAAGCAAGATGGGGGATGGAAAGCAAGATGGGGGATGGAAAGCAAGATGGGGGATGGAAAGCAAGATGGGGGATGGAAAGCAAGATGAGGGATGGAAAGCAAGATGGGGGATAGAAAGCAAGATGGGGGATGGAAAGCAAGATGAGGGATGGAAAGCAAGATGAGGGATAGAAAGCAAGATGGGGGATGGAAAGCAAGATGGGGGATAGAAAGCAAGATGGGGGATGGAAAGCAAGATGGGGGATGGAAAGCAAGATGATGGGGGATGGAAAGCAAGATGGGGGATGGAAAGCAAGATGATGGGGGATGGAAAGCAAGATGATGGGGGATGGAAAGCAAGATGATGGGGGATGGAAAGCAAGATGGGGGATGGAAAGCAAGATGGGGATAGAAAGCAAGATGGGGGATGGAAAGCAAGATGGGGATAGAAAGCAAGATGGGGGATGGAAAGCAAGATGATGGGGGATGGAAAGCAAGATGATGGGGGATGGAAAGCAAGATGGGGGATGGAAAGCAAGATGGGGATGGAAAGCAAGATGGGGGATGGAAAGCAAGATGATGGGGGATGGAAAGCAAGATGATGGGGGATGGAAAGCAAGATGATGGGGGATGGAAAGCAAGATGGGGGATGGAAAGCAAGATGGTCGATGGAAAGCAAGATGGGGGATGGAAAGCAAGATGGGGATGAAAAGCAAGATGGGGATGGAAAGCAAGATGAGGGATGGAAAGCAAGATGGGGGATGGAAAGCAAGATGGGGATGAAAAGCAAGATGGGGATGGAAAGCAAGATGGGGATGGAAAGCAAGATTAGGGATGGAAAGCAAGATGGGGGATGGAAAGCAAGATGGGGATGGAAAGCAAGATGGGGGATGGAAAGCAAGATGGGGGATGGAAAGCAAGATGGTCGATGGAAAGCAAGATGGGGGATGGAAAGCAAGATGGGGATGGAAAGCAAGATGGGGGATGGAAAGCAAGATGGGGGATGGAAAGCAAGATGGGGATGGAAAGCAGGATGGGGGATGGAAAGCAAGATGATGGGGGATGGAAAGCAAGATGGGGGATGGAAAGCAAGATGGGGGATGGAAAGCAAGATGATGGGGGATGGAAAGCAAGATGGGGGATGGAAAGCAAGATGATGGGGGATGGAAAGCAAGATGGGGGATGGAAAGCAAGATGGGGGATGGAAAGCAAGATGGGGGATGGAAAGCAAGATGGGGATAGAAAGCAAGATGGGGATGGAAAGCAAGATGGGAGATGGAAAGCAAGATGGGGGATGGAAAGCAAGATGGGGGATGGAAAGCAAGATGGGGATAGAAAGCAGGATGGGGGATGGAAAGCAAGATGATGGGGGATGGAAAGCAAGATGGGGGATGGAAAGCAAGATGATGGGGGATGGAAAGCAAGATGATGGGGGATGGAAAGCAAGATGGGGGATGGAAAGCAAGATGAGGGATGGAAAGCAAGATGGGGGATGGAAAGCAAGATGGGGGATGGAAAGCAAGATGGGGATGGAAAGCAAGATGGGGGATGGAAAGCAAGATGGGGGATAGAAAGCAAGATGGGAGATGGAAAGCAAGATGGGGATGGAAAGCAAGATTAGGGATGGAAAGCAAGATGGGGGATGGAAAGCAAGATTGGGGATGGAAAGCAAGATGGGGATGGAAAGCAAGATGAGGGATGGAAAGCAAGATGGGGGATGGAAAGCAAGATGAGGGATGGAAAGCAAGATGGGGGATGGAAAGCAAGATGGGGATGGAAAGCAAGATGGGGATGGAAAGCAAGATGGGGGATGGAAAGCAAGATGAGGGATGGAAAGCAAGATGAGGGATGGAAAGCAAGATGAGGGATGGAAAGCAAGATGGGGGATGGAAAGCAAGATGGGGGATGGAAAGCAAGATGGGGGATGGAAAGCAAGATGGGGATAGAAAGCAAGATGGGGATGGAAAGCAAGATGGGGGATAGAAAGCAAGATGGGAGATGGAAAGCAAGATGGGGATGGAAAGCAAGATTAGGGATGGAAAGCAAGATGGGGGATGGAAAGCAAGATGGGGGATGGAAAGCAAGATGGGGATGGAAAGCAAGATGAGGGATGGAAAGCAAGATGGGGGATGGAAAGCAAGATGAGGGATGGAAAGCAAGATGGGGGATGGAAAGCAAGATGGGGATGGAAAGCAAGATGGGGATGGAAAGCAAGATGGGGGATGGAAAGCAAGATGAGGGATGGAAAGCAAGATGAGGGATGGAAAGCAAGATGAGGGATGGAAAGCAAGATGGGGGATGGAAAGCAAGATGGGGGATGGAAAGCAAGATGGGGGATGGAAAGCAAGATGGGGGATGGAAAGCAAGATGAGGGATGGAAAGCAAGATGGGGGATAGAAAGCAAGATGTGGGATGGAAAGCAAGATGGGGGATGGAAAGCAAGATGGGGGATGGAAAGCAAAATGGGGGATGGAAAGCAAGATGAGGGATGGAAAGCAAGATGGGGGATGGAAAGCAAGATGGGGATGGAAAGCAAGATGGGGGATGGAAAGCAAGATGAGGGATGGAAAGCAAGATGAGGGATGGAAAGCAAGATGGGGGATGGAAAGCAAGATGGGGGATGGAAAGCAAGATGATGGGGATGGAAAGCAAGATGGGGGATGGAAAGCAAGATGGGGGATGGAAAGCAAGATGGGGGATGGAAAGCAAGATGGGGGATGGAAAGCAAGATGGGGGATGGAAAGCAAGATGGGGGATGGAAAGCAAGATGGGGGATGGAAAGCAAGATGATGGGGGATGGAAAGCAAGATGGGGGATGGAAAGCAAGATGATGGGGGATGGAAAGCAAGATGAGGGATGGAAAGCAAGATGGGGGATGGAAAGCAAGATGGGGGATGGAAAGCAAGATGGGGATGGAAAGCAAGATGGGGGATGGAAAGCAAGATGAGGGATGGAAAGCAAGATGGGGGATGGAAAGCAAGATGAGGGATGGAAAGCAAGATGGGGGATAGAAAGCAAGATGGGGATGGAAAGCAAGATGGGGGATGGAAAGCAAGATGGGGGGTGGAAAGCAAGATGGGGGATGGAAAGCAAGATGATGGGGATGGAAAGCAAGATGGGGGATGGAAAGCAAGATGGGGGATGGAAAGCAAGATGGGGGATGGAAAGCAAGATGGGGGATGGAAAGCAAGATGGGGGATGGAAAGCAAGATGAGGGATGGAAAGCAAGATGGGGGATAGAAAGCAAGATGTGGGATGGAAAGCAAGATGGGGGATGGAAAGCAAGATGGGGGATGGAAAGCAAAATGGGGGATGGAAAGCAAGATGAGGGATGGAAAGCAAGATGGGGGATGGAAAGCAAGATGGGGATGGAAAGCAAGATGGGGGATGGAAAGCAAGATGAGGGATGGAAAGCAAGATGAGGGATGGAAAGCAAGATGGGGGATGGAAAGCAAGATGGGGGATGGAAAGCAAGATGATGGGGATGGAAAGCAAGATGGGGGATGGAAAGCAAGATGGGGGATGGAAAGCAAGATGGGGGATGGAAAGCAAGATGGGGTTGGAAAGCAAGATGGGGGATGGAAAGCAAGATGGGGGATGGAAAGCAAGATGGGGGATGGAAAGCAAGATGGGGGATGGAAAGCAAGATGATGGGGGATGGAAAGCAAGATGGGGGATGGAAAGCAAGATGATGGGGGATGGAAAGCAAGATGAGGGATGGAAAGCAAGATGGGGGATGGAAAGCAAGATGGGGGATGGAAAGCAAGATGGGGATGGAAAGCAAGATGGGGGATGGAAAGCAAGATGAGGGATGGAAAGCAAGATGGGGGATGGAAAGCAAGATGAGGGATGGAAAGCAAGATGGGGGATGGAAAGCAAGATGGGGATGGAAAGCAAGATGGGGGATGGAAAGCAAGATGGGGGATGGAAAGCAAGATGGGGGATGGAAAGCAAGATGATGGGGATGGAAAGCAAGATGGGGGATGGAAAGCAAGATGGGGGATGGAAAGCAAGATGGGGGATGGAAAGCAAGATGGGGGATGGAAAGCAAGATGGGGGATGGAAAGCAAGATGAGGGATGGAAAGCAAGATGGGGGATGGAAAGCAAGATGGGGGATGGAAAGCAAGATGGGGATGGAAAGCAAGATGGGGGATGGAAAGCAAGATGAGGGATGGAAAGCAAGATGGGGGATGGAAAGCAAGATGAGGGATGGAAAGCAAGATGGGGGATGGAAAGCAAGATGGGGATGGAAAGCAAGATGGGGGATGGAAAGCAAGATGGGGGATGGAAAGCAAGATGGGGGATGGAAAGCAAGATGGGGGATGGAAAGCAAGATGGGGGATGGAAAGCAAGATGAGGGATGGAAAGCAAGATGGGGGATGGAAAGCAAGATGGGGGATGGAAAGCAAGATGGGGATGGAAAGCAAGATGGGGGATGGAAAGCAAGATGAGGGATGGAAAGCAAGATGGGGGATGGAAAGCAAGATGAGGGATGGAAAGCAAGATGGGGGATGGAAAGCAAGATGATGGGGGATGGAAAGCAAGATGATGGGGGATGGAAAGCAAGATGGGGGATGGAAAGCAAGATGATGGGGGATGGAAAGCAAGATGGGGGATGGAAAGCAAGATGGGGGATGGGGGATGGAAAGCAAGATGGGGGATAGAAAGCAAGATGGGGATGGAAAGCAAGATGGGGGATGGAAAGCAAGATGGGGGGTGGAAAGCAAGATGGGGGATGGAAAGCAAGATGGGGGATGGAAAGCAAGATGGGGGATGGAAAGCAAGATGATGGGGATGGAAAGCAAGATGGGGGATGGAAAGCAAGATGATGGGGATGGAAAGCAAGATGGGGGATGGAAAGCAAGATGATGGGGATGGAAAGCAAGATGGGGGATGGAAAGCAAGATGGGGGATGGAAAGCAAGATGGGGGGTGGAAAGCAAGATGGGGGATGGAAAGCAAGCGTCTCCTTTGAGACCACCCACCGCAAGAAGATTCCAAAAGTCAAAACAAAGTTATTTCAAGTGAAACTTACCCCCACTTCTCTATATTTCTCACATCATCTACTGCCCTCCTCTCATCTAATCCTCCAAAATATTTTGTGCTAATGTTATTCAGTTTCAATGGAGAGTTGCTTCTGTTCATCTCAGTCCATAACACTCATGAGATCGAAAAGGATTGCCACTGACATGAAAACCTTCATTGTCTTATTCTCCTTGCAGGCATCCCACTCGCTTGTTCCTTATTCCACACGCAGCAACACCCATCCCCATTATACCCTTTTTGAGAATAATTTTCGCAACAAAACAACACACACAGACACACACACACACACACACACACACGAACACACACAAACACACACACACACACGAACACACACAAAAAGAATCCGCAGCAGCAGTAGTAGTAGTAACAAACAACATATGAATACCACCATTATAACCACCTCTACCACCACCACCATCGCAACAATTGCAAAAATAACAACAACAACAAAGTAATAGAACAAAATCCCGTCTCATCATTCTCGAATTTGTCAAAGAAACAGTAACAAGAACTCGATTCAGAAACGCCTTAGCCCAGAACCAAATACCCCGTGTTCCGCCTTATACCAGCCATCAAAGAGGCAAAACAGGGCTACAAAAACAATCATTTCAAAATAGAAACAAGCAGTCGTTGTGGCTGTTTTGTTTGTTTTGGCAGAACGGACAGCAGAAGATGACAGGACGTCTGAAGCATCACCCAGATCAACGATCAGACCCATTAGCTTGAACCAAAGACCGTAAAAGCTTCCTCTGTTATCAAGATGGAGGGATTTTTGCAGTTCTGGGTGAAGTCCAAATTGTGCGGGTATCCTGCACTGTTGGAGGGGGGGGGGGGATTGGGTGTGCGTGTGTGTGGAGGTATATGCGGGTGGTTGGAGGTGGGAAGGGGAGATGGTGCTGGTGGTGGTTGTGGTAGTTAGGGGGTATAGTTCAAGTGACGAAAACGACAGAGAAACAAAAATAATTACGACCTTGCCAAACAATACTATGGAAAGCCCTGAAAGAAAGGAGAAGAAGAAGAAGAAGAAAAACCTCCCTATCTCACCTTTTTAGGTAGATGAGCAATATCATGATGGTCCCTGAGATGGAAATTCATGTTACTTTTTTTCACAGGGTAAAACCAGCTGCCACGGAGCGGCGCTACCTACCTCTCCTTCCATCCTGCCTGGACGTGTCCATGTTTTCAAGCCTTGTAAACTTGGGATGCTCGTGCTCATGCGAACATACGGGTCCACTGTTCTCTCTATATATCACAGTCTGCTGTCCAGACAAGGACTAGGGCTTACACAGGAAGTAACTTCAGGCATGAGGGGTGGCATACACGAGAAAATGCCCAAATGGCTTGGGACCAAGCGCTGGGTCACACTGGTAGAAATTAAGATTTGTTTTCAGATGCAGGGGCGGACGAGGGGGGGGGGGTTTCTGGGGTTTCCGGACCCCCCCCCCCCCCTCAGCCAAAAAATAAAAATATATGTGTGTGATTTTTGGGGTTGAGTTTCAATTTTTGGGGTATTAATCAGTGACAAAATCTGCTGCCTGAAACTGGTAATGATCATCCTCAGAATGCACCAGATTGCACCATTTTGCATCCTTTTTTTCAAAATTTTCCGGGGGAGCATGCCCCCGGACCCCCCTTGGCCAAGCCAGGCGCTTCGCGCCGTCGGCTCGGCGCTTCGCGCCTTCACACCCATATCTTCACAATATACTTTTGGAATCCCCCCCCTCCCATAAAATGAACTGATCCGCCCCTGAGATGTAAGCCAACCTGAAGTGAAGCTTGTGTCCCACCCACCCCTGGGGGCCCCAGAATCAATCCCGAACCCGGGGAGCGATCCCGTGCTGATGACAACGAACTGTTTTCTAAGGCAGAAGTGCTACCGTCTAAGCTCCACCCAGTGACAACGAAGTGCTACTGTCTAAGCTCCACCCAGTGACAACGAAGTGCTACCGTCTAAGCTCCACCCAGTGACAACGAAGTGCTACTGTCTAAGCTCCACCCAGTGACAACACTCGACTGTTGCGTTGCTTGACATGTTTAGCAGCCCTTCAACATAAGGCCGGGAGTGCAAAAAGGGTTCAACATTTACATAATAGTTCTAGTTGGTTGAGACCCTTTTTGGTCCACTAATATTCCATAGAATACCAATGTGCTATAAAAGTCTTTTGAAACAAACTCGTGGTTAATTCGAACCCAGTATGCCTTGTTCTGGTTCGTACACTCGTCTCGTTCTTTGCTAATGCGATGGTACGCACGGTATGTCTAGTCCAAACGGCAGGTGGCATGCGGCAAGTGTATTGCTAATGACGTCACCAAGTTGCACGAACTGCCGTCCCAGCATGCAACACGGACACCTCCTGTGTTTGTATTACCTCTTCCATTTACCGTTCGTTTTACACACTTTGCACTCTCAGACGCTAGGGCCAACATTTTTCTTTCCAGTGTATATGTTTTGTGGGAGTTAAAACTGGATGTTTTTGTATTACCTTTTCCATTTACCGTTCGTTACACCCCCGGTATAGGGGTGTGTATAGGATTCGGTCGATGTGTTTGTTTGTTTGTTTGTGTGTTTGTGTGTTTGTGTTCGCATATAGATCTCAAGAATGAACGGACCGATCGTCACCAAACTTGGTGAACAGGTTCTATACATTCCTGAGACGGTCCTTACAAAAATTGGGACCAGTCAAACACACGGTTAGGGAGTTATTGGTGGGTTAAAATTCTACAAGGACTTATAGAGGGACATATTAATGGTCAAAGGGAAATAACCTTCTCAGTTGGTGGCAGTGAGAATGGTTATTTCCCTTTGACCAACGGGGGTGTTTTTCCTACCTCGGAGGAATTTCTTGTTTTACACACTTTGCACTCTCAGACGCTAGGGCCAACGTTTTTCTTTCCAAAGTGTATGTATTGTGGGAGTTAAAACTGGATAAACGGCAAAGTTCTCTCGTAGAAATCTAATAAACAAATGGAAGTAAGCGCTCTTAATGCACACGACACGTGTAATAGAATAAGTGAGAAAGACTCAGAACCAGTCTCCTGGCACCTGAGAGAATAACAAGCATTGAAATAAACATGCGCCTTTCCTCTTTCGTAGAAGCAAACGGGTTCGTGTCTGTCATTTGTTATCGTATTCAATTGTAATAGATAGATATATTTGTAATAGATATATATAGATATAATTGTAATAGATATATAGATATAATTGTAATAGATATATAGATATAATTGTAATAGATATATAGATATAATTGTAATAGATATATAGATATATTTGTAATAGATATACAACAAAAAGCCTGTCTAGTAATACGGAGTGTTTTATAGCCAACGTTGAGGGTTAAAAGCATGGTCCTTCCAGTGTTGACGTTTCAACTCATCATCTCAGATGTTGGATTGTTCACGGTATAAGATCTTTCGACCACTTGAATAAGCTTACAACCAGAGCGGAGAAAGATGACTACCACCTGCTCCAACGCGAAGAACAAGTCGTCCTAATCAGACTCCGCACTGGACATAACAGACTAAACCATCATATGGCCACAAAGCTGAAGCTAGTTCCCTCCCCCTTATGTCCGTGTGGCAAGAATCAGACAGCAGAGCACATCCTGCAGGCTTGTCCATATCACAGTGCTCTGAGGGACACCATCTGACCAGAGGAGACAGCGCTACAAAAGAAGCTATACGGCCCCAGGGAGGACTTGGAGAGGACAGCACGTTTCGCCCTGCAGTCCGGACTGACGATCTAACAGCGAACGACAAGAAGAAGGATAAGCTTACACACTAACAAGCAACATTCTGTGTGTTTTCTGTGCAGATCGATTGGAAATTCTTTGATGATTTTATTTTTTAAAAGCCACTGGTGTCAATCTGCGAAACATATTGACAAAACATTCCAACTGTGAGCATGAAGGTTGATTGTTGGTGTGTGCATGTCACAAAGGGGAGTTAACTAAGTGGTCTTATCGTGAAAGCCTCGCCAGATGTCAGATAGTGTAGGGAATGCTAGTGCCTTTAAGATGGGTTTATATCGAGATAAGTGCCAGAGTCAAGATTGGAGTAGGAACAGGCGGCAATACTCATGAACAGAATCAACAAATGTACCGAGTAATTCATATAATCCTTTTAAATATGGCTGCTCTGTCATATTTAAAGATTCAATAGTCGGCTGCAAGAAGTCTCAACCTCGCAAACGGCAACGGGGTAGGCCCGCTATTGCGCGGGTCCGCTATTGCGCGAGTCTGCTATTGCGGGGGTTAGGGTTAGGGTTAGGGTTAGGGTTAGGGGTTAGACCCGCGCAATAGCGGCCCCGCGCAATAGCGGCGCAATAGCGGCCCAGCCCCACGGCAACCTTTTTGTGTGTGGCAAGAAAAGCAACAGCCAACAAAACGAGCGCCACAGCGGAAACAGGGCAAAGAAAGAAAACAACAGAAACGAAGAGAAGATAAAAGAAGCAACCGGCAAAAGAACTCGGCAAGACAAACAGACTTGTGATGCTAACAAGAAGATGATAGCTGCGTGGTGTTACGACCTCGGGGGGTAGAAAAACAACCCGGGTCTTCCCATTGTTTGGTTTCCTGGCCTGAACGCCCCTACCTTCTCCTCGGGAAGATAAAACAGACAGACAGCTTGTGCACTCCACTGAAAGGTTTAAGTTTATTGGGGGGGATATATACTTTGGAATTGTTCGCAAAACACGGGACAACAGAGCGGGTATCTCCCCCCCCCCTCCCCCCGGTGTTTGTGTCAGTTAGCGAAATTGGCGGAGTGTTTTTGTGTGCGAGGGTGAGGTCACAGAAAAATAGTGCGTATGGTCTGATCTTCGTTTCGTTTCTGTACAAGTATAAGCGATACTTGTGTTTTGGGAAACACTGACGGAAATAGACAGTTACCTAGTGCACAGAGTCACAGATACCAGGAGCTGCAGCAGAAGATGAATTTGAGGGAGAGAGAGAGGGGGGGGGGGGGGGGGGGGGCTTTAGAAGGTGCTAAGTTTGTTGCAGACATGAGTGCTGTAAAATACACATTTAGGACTGAAAGTGGACAGTGGCAAAACACTCTAGCAAACTGTCGTTTAGTATGACATCAAAACACTCTAGCAATCTGTCGTTTAGTATGACATCAAAACACTCTAGCAATCTGTCGTTTAGTATGACATCAAAACACTCTAGCAATCTGTCGTTTAGTATGACATCAAAACACTCTAGCAATCTGTCGTTTAGTATGACATCAAAACACTCTAGCAATCTGTCGTTTAGTATGACATCAAAACACTCTAGCAATCTGTCGTTTAGTATGACATCAAAACACTCTAGCAAACTGTCGTTTAGTATGACATCAAAACACTCTAGCAATCTGTCGTTTAGTATGACATCAAAACACTCTAGCAATCTGTCGTTTAGTATGACATCAAAACACTCTAGCAAACTGTCGTTTAGTATGACATCAAAACACTCTAGCAAACTGTCGTTTAGTATGACATCAAAACACTCTAGCAAACTGTCGTTTAGTATGACATCAAAACACTCTAGCAAACTGTCGTTTAGTATGACATCAAAACACTCTAGCAAACTGTCGTTTAGTATGACATCAAAACACTCTAGCAAACTGTCGTTTAGTATGACATCAAAACACTCTAGCAAACTGTCGTTTAGTATGACATCAAAACACTCTAGCAAACTGTCGTTTAGTATGACATCAAAACACTCTAGCAAACTGTCGTTTAGTATGACATCAAAACACTCTAGCAATCTGTCGTTTAGTATGACATCAAAACACTCTAGCAAACTGTCGTTTAGTATGACATCAAAACACTCTAGCAATCTGTCGTTTAGTATGACATCAAAACACTCTAGCAATCTGTCGTTTAGTATGACATCAAAACACTCTAGCAATCTGTCGTTTAGTATGACATCAAAACACTCTAGCAAACTGTCGTTTAGTATGACATCAAAACACTCTAGCAATC
Organism: Littorina saxatilis; assembly: GCF_037325665.1. Taxonomy (NCBI): domain Eukaryota; kingdom Metazoa; phylum Mollusca; class Gastropoda; order Littorinimorpha; family Littorinidae; genus Littorina; species Littorina saxatilis. The sequence continues at coordinate 4,697,404 of NC_090245.1, read as the reverse complement.
TGTCGTTTAGTATGACATCAAAACACTCTAGCAAACTGTCGTTTAGTATGACATCAAAACACTCTAGCAATCTGTCGTTTAGTATGACATCAAAACACTCTAGCAAACTGTCGTTTAGTATGACATCAAAACACTCTAGCAATCTGTCGTTTAGTATGACATCAAAACACTCTAGCAATCTGTCGTTTAGTATGACATCAAAACACTCTAGCAATCTGTCGTTTAGTATGACATCAAAACACTCTAGCAAACTGTCGTTTAGTATGACATCAAAACACTCTAGCAATCTGTCGTTTAGTATGACATCAAAACACTCTAGCAAACTGTCGTTTAGTATGACATCAAAACACTCTAGCAATCTGTCGTTTAGTATGACATCAAAACACTCTAGCAAACTGTCGTTTAGTATGACATCAAAACACTCTAGCAATCTGTCGTTTAGTATGACATCAAAACACTCTAGCAATCTGTCGTTTAGTATGACATCAAAACACTCTAGCAAACTGTCGTTTAGTATGACATCAAAACACTCTAGCAAACTGTCGTTTAGTATGACATCAAAACACTCTAGCAATCTGTCGTTTAGTATGACATCAAAACACTCTAGCAAACTGTCGTTTAGTATGACATCAAAACACTCTAGCAAACTGTCGTTTAGTATGACATCAAAACACTCTAGCAATCTGTCGTTTAGTATGACATCAAAACACTCTAGCAAACTGTCGTTTAGTATGACATCAAAACACTCTAGCAAACTGTCGTTTAGTATGACATCAAAACACTCTAGCAATCTGTCGTTTAGTATGACATCAAAACACTCTAGCAAACTGTCGTTTAGTATGACATCAAAACACTCTAGCAATCTGTCGTTTAGTATGACATCAAAACACTCTAGCAATCTGTCGTTTAGTATGACATCAAAACACTCTAGCAAACTGTCGTTTAGTATGACATCAAAACACTCTAGCAAACTGTCGTTTAGTATGACATCAAAACACTCTAGCAATCTGTCGTTTAGTATGACATCAAAACACTCTAGCAATCTGTCGTTTAGTATGACATCAAAACACTCTAGCAATCTGTCGTTTAGTATGACATCAAAACACTCTAGCAATCTGTCGTTTAGTATGACATCAAAACACTCTAGCAAACTGTCGTTTAGTATGACATCAAAACACTCTAGCAATCTGTCGTTTAGTATGACATCAAAACACTCTAGCAAACTGTCGTTTAGTATGACATCAAAACACTCTAGCAAACTGTCGTTTAGTATGACATCAAAACACTCTAGCAATCTGTCGTTTAGTATGACATCAAAACACTCTAGCAATCTGTCGTTTAGTATGACATCAAAACACTCTAGCAAACTGTCGTTTAGTATGACATCAAAACACTCTAGCAAACTGTCGTTTAGTATGACATCAAAACACTCTAGCAATCTGTCGTTTAGTATGACATCAAAACACTCTAGCA
>NC_090245.1:4678431-4688431 GCF_037325665.1 Littorina saxatilis | reverse complement strand
AAGGTACGTCCCCTGCCAAGTAATCTACCATGTCAGCCAACACATATAGTTCAAGGCTTTGACTAGGGATAAGAGTATCATTCGAATAGTACAAACACTAACGTTCAGGAGCCTGGCTAATTTCTGAACAGAATGGGAATTTTATTTATTTATTTTGTTGTTCTTGTTGGTTGGCTTAATTTCGTAAGTGAAACCTATTTTAATCTGCAAAATAAATTCATAGACAAATGTCCCCCCTGCACAGGGAGCAAGCAGGTTGTTGATGGTTGGTATGTGTGCAGGTGGAAGAATGCTCTCACCGTATGTGCAGTACAAGCCCGGGTGGATGAATGGTGGTGTACATGAACGTGTAATAAAATACGATAGATACGATACGATACGATACGATACAATACAATACAAAACAATGCGATACAATACAATACGATACGATACAATACGATACGGTACAAATACAATACAATACAATACAATACAATACAATACAATACAATACAATACAATACGATACGATACAATACGATACAATACAATACAATACAATACGATACAATACAATACAATCCGATACCATACCATACCATACAATACCTTACAATTCAATACAATACAATACAATACGATACGATACGATACAATACAATACAATAAAATACAACACTACAATACAAGATAACACAGTACAGCAGAGCACAGCACAATACAACGCAACACAACACAACACAACACGACACCACACAACACATTACAACACAACACAATAAGATAGAAGAATACTTTATTATCTGATAATGAGAAATGACATTCTCCCTGTCTTGTGGACAGGGCGTGAGTTAACTGACAAAACGAGTTGCAGGTTGGCTTGCTGGCAGACTCAACAACAACAACAACAATGAGTGAACGTGGGAGCTCCAGCCCGTGAACACAGAACAAAGATGATGATGACGAAGTTTATGTTTCAGTCGATTATATTTTGTCAGCACGATAACTAATCAAGTGATGTCAATAGCGTATTGGGACATAACTCTACAGCGTCAAACATCTTATATACGAGTATTATCTTCATTGTCACGATTCTATGGAATAAGATTAGGTCCAGTCTCATGGTTCAACCAATGCGAAGCTGGGTGTCCGTTTGGCGTAGCACTAATGTTACAGCCCAAACACTCAATGATACAGCTTTTGTTTTGGATGATCTGAAACAGTTTTTTGTGGTGTTATTTTTTTCTTGTGGAAAAGGCTTCTTTAGGTTCTATATTATTATCATCCGAAGAACTTAAATGCTGCTGTAAAATGCCCCTTCTGCTGTTTGCAGGGTCAAAGACAACTACTAACATTCTTAGTGTATACATGATATAATGTAAAGGCTGCTGCACCCCCACCCCCCCACCCCTCAAAATAATAAAATAACATAACATAAAAAGAAAAAAAAAGAAGAAAATGAATTAAAAAAAAAAGTGAATCTTGCAGGGTAACTGTTAAGTGAGTATTTAATTATGTTTACATCCGAAGAGGTGTTGTGAGTGTTAACGGATCGTTCACTTTTAACAATACAAGACCATCAAATGTTGGTTTTGTCTTGTTTTCTGATTGCCAGCAATTAGAGAAAGAAAACATCGACGAGCCGATTAAGCAACCACATGATAGTGTAAAAAACCCAAGAAAGGTAGGTTGTTGGAACGTTTGTTATGGACAAAACAATACATTCACAAATATATATGTATATTTGTGAATTTATTTTTTTGTCAATAACAAACGTTCCAACAACCTACCTTTCTTGTTTTTTGATTCTGAATTTTGGAACGTTGGCAGTCTCTTTGTTTTTTAATTTTTTCACATGATAGTGTGTTTTACATGACGGTACGGTTGCTGCACACTCTTTATCAGACTGTTAATCAGACTGTTAATCAGACTGTTAATCAGACTGTTAATCAGACTGTTAATCAGACTGTTAATCAGACTGTTAATCAGACTGTTAATCAGACTCTTAATCAGACTCTTAATCAGACTCTTAATCAGACTCTTAATCAGACTGTTAAGAGCCCAACTTTGTTTTGATGTTGGAACGTTCGCAGTCTATCTGCTTTTGGATCACTGGATGGGGAAAATATGCAAAACAAAAATAGACTTCTTGATCAAAGGGAGATATCCGCCCAGAGAACTACATTTGTGTTCCAAAACAGAGAGTCTAATAAATAAAATAAAAAGAAAACACACTAGTAACCAATAGTAACCAGTAGTCTAGTCAATGTGAGAATACACACCGTCATTGACCTCCGTCTTCTTGACCAGCGTGATCTGATTATACGCATCAGCGCCCTTTACGTTCAGGTGACAGTACATCTGATTCCCCCCGCCACTTTTCCTGGCTGCTGCACCATCAACGGGGAGGTTCGATTTCTTGTCGAAATTCAACGCGCCGTAATCCTCCTTGCTTGGACCGTCAATGACTCCTTCAGTGCGGTTCGCCTGAGCCTGGGTGTGCGGTGGGGTGTGTGACAGTTCGTACCCAGCTTCTGCCTCCAATACGTGGTACACCCCTGGAACGCCGTCAAGGGTCGGCTTGGCCAGAGAATAGCGTGCGCGTTCACCCTGCGGCTCCAGAATGTGGTACGTTGGGGCTGGCTGTGCTTCTGGCGATGGATTCCCTGGAGTCTGCGCATCTCCGCGTCCACCGTCTCCGCCTGCCTGTCGTCTCTGGCCTTTCTGTCGCTTCTTCTTGGCGTCCTTGCGCTCGGTCGCTTGGGTGACTCTTGTTTCGTCAGCTTTGGAGTTCGGTCGCTTGCCTTCTGTGCGCTTGTCCATGTTCGGGCCGATTCTACCGGCGTTCTTTGTCTTGGGGAGAACTTTGGCGTACACGTCTTCTGGGGATGAGCAAGAAGCTACCGACGTGGATCCAGAATCGTATCCATCGTCTTGGAAGGAAGGCGCTGCAGTCTCACCCTTTTTCTCATCTCGTCTTCGTTGGATTTCCACGTTGTGATAGTCGTTGGCTTTGTTCCTGGGTTTCTTACAACCTTGCTTCTCTCCCTTTCCCTCCCTCGGCTCCATGGTCAGCCTTCTCCATTTGGGTTCAGGTTCTGTGTTGGTGTATTCCACTTCTGGGTAGCTTTCAGAATGCGTGACCTCCGCAGGGCGTGGTTTATGTGGTTGTCTTTGTAAGTCCCGTGGTATATTTCCATACAGACTGCTGCCTCCCTCCCTATCTCTCTCCCGCACTTCAACATTCCCATACTCCACATCCACTGAGAATCGAGCAGCTGCTGCCATTTCTACCTGAGATTTCTCACGAAAGTCACAGGCAGAGTTACTTCTTTTCCTGGCAAGCGCGGTAGGACCTCTCGCGCGATCTTTTCCTCGTCGAAACTCGGCGTTCTTGTACTCAACATCCACGGTGACAGACGGTGACGCTTTGCTGGCGTTGCCTGTCGCGTTTGGAGCTTTGCTCTTGTGGTTGGCGGCAGGCTTGTGGACGTCCCTTTTCCACTCTGATTCCGATTTGGCCAGCTCTAGGAGCTCGTCGGTGTTGGCATAGAGAGGGACAAAGGCGCAGCTGTCAACGCCGAGGTTACCATAGACGCGCGAAGAAGTCCTCTGATCCTGGCAGTTTTTGTAAGTGTTGTCCCTAGGGTTGGCTCGGGCTCCATTTTCATGGTCATTCCGCTTGGCAACGTGGCTGACTCTTCCGTTGTTTTCGTCCGGTTTGCTCCGATTTGAGTATCCATTTCCCGCGGTGGCAGCTGCGGTGGTGGCGGCGGCAGGTCTCTTCTTCCAGAACAGCAGATTCTTGCGCTTAAGGATGTAGAGAACGAGGAGAACGGCGCCGACGATGAGGAGGACGGCCACCACAGCGCCCGCAATGCTTTCTCCAGAGGCCCCGCTCGTCTCGGGATGCGCAGACGTCTGAATGCTTTTTGAAGTAGCGGTAGTGGTAGTCGGTTCGGTCGCTGTTGCATTCGACTGCTCAGTTGTTGATGTTTGTGTTTGTTGCGTCTGTTTGGACGATGTGTATAATGTAGGCGATGTAGTTGTTGGCGTAGTTGTCGTTGAAGGTGGTGTTGACACGGTTGTCGAGGTTGACGTCATTATCATACGCGTTGTTCTTCTCGTACCGCCCACGCGTTGTCGTCTTCTTTGACGATTGCAATGAATCTTGAAAGTGTGGCTTGACTCCTGAAAACCGTAAATGTGCACATTGGTTAACACATTTCCATTTAGGATATTCAGGTAAAAACATCATTGCCAAAACTGGAAATGTGACGAATGATGTGACGACATTTTATATTAACATTTTATTTTAGGAAGCCGGTATGTCAATGATGTAATACAGATTTTTGTAAATGACATTTTTTATAAACTGTTTTTAATTTACCTACAATTAGACAAAGTTGTAAAGTAAGTGATTAGATGGAAGTTCTCATTTGTCTGTCAAAGTCACTTTCCTCGAGGAAAATACATCAACCTCTGTGTGTACATTATCTAGTCTTAGTCCGAATTGCATCACAATGCCTGAAGCTTATCAATACGTGTGTTGCATCAAACTGCACATAATGCCAGACAGCCACCCAACCAGCCAGCCAGTCCGACAGACAGACAGAAAGACAAACAGACAGACAAACAGACAGACAGACAGACAGACGGACAGACAGACAGACAGACAGAAAACACAAACAAACATTAATCTATAATCCCCATCACACCCCAACCGTAACCTTTAATAGGCAGGGAGCACGAAAACTAAACACTCAGACAGACAAACAGACAACAGACAGACGGACATGCAGACAAACAGACAGACAGACAGACAGACAGACAGACAGACAGACAGACAGACAGACAGACAGACAGACTGACACTAGACAGACAGAGATCACCAAGTTTAATAGAAGTGTTAAGTCGTCCTGTCCAACTCATCTTGAATTCATTGTACGCTTTGACAGTCACAGGAAATGAACATAAGACGACTTACGAGTAGTCACGAAACCTGACTCCAACCCCCCCCCTCCCCCCCTCAACCATATATCACTCCCCCGTACCCTCAAACGACTCCGCGATCTTTTCCTATCCCCCGTCCTTCTCTTCCACCCCACCTTCTACCTGAACTCAACCCCCACTCTCACACACAGGTTTACGCGAGCATTACTGACAACCAACCGCTTTGATGTCAGACATACACCTCGTTCAGACTGTTACATACCTGTCAATTTTCCCCCAGTCGGTCTTCAAGTTGTGAATTCAGAATGAACGACCATTGAAATATAATGTGTCAAACGTTGCAGCCCACTACGTCCAGACATCTAACACAGGGACGGAGCGATGGAGAGACCATACTAGTCACACGCCTTTCAACAGACAGACAGATTCGTCACAAAAGTTACGCTTTTACACACGACAAAACAGAGCACACACTGACACGGACGCTGGCAAACACTCACACGCGCGCACACATGCATGCCCACACGATTTTCAAACACACTCACACATGTATTCACACACACACACACACACACACACACACACACACACACACACACACACACACACAAACACACGCACAAGCATATACACACAAACACACATAAACACACACGCACACACGCACGCACACACACACACACGCACACACATAAATACACACACACATACACACACACGCACCATCACACACACGCACTTACACACACACACAATACACACACCACACACACACGCACGCACATACACGCACTTACACACACACACCATACACACACCACACACGCACGCACGCACACACACACACACACACACTTATTTTTCTGAAGTCGGTGGAGCAGAAAGGCCAAGGCGGAAAATCCAAGCTGAAAGTATTTTTCCGTGTCTAATATAATTCAACACACGAGCAGAACACAATAAGGAAAATGAACCTCAATAGACCTTTTTCGTATAACCTTTGCCCCCAGCGTTTCGACCAATCAGATTTTAGGGCACGGCAGCCTCTCTCTGATAACTGGAACTAGGGGGCAATAGGTGCCTTGCCTGAAATACCTCTTTCACTTTCGATGCTCGAAGATTACTTTGCCAGAGGATTACTTTGAGAAATTCTGCAAGAAAACGGATTATCTTGTTCAAAATCATGAACAAAAAGTCAAGGACATGCACGAAGGTATGGTTTGAAACGGCTATTGGTGGTATATGGACGAAAGACTTGACGAACTTCCCCTGCATAAGCGAGGGTGCGTATCGCTAGCGCTACGTGTCATTTGTCATTTGTGCTGAATGTCATTTGTCCTACGTGTCATTTGTGCTACGTGCCGCTATCGCTACGTTGATTAGTGCTACAAATAATTTGTCGATGAGTCGCTATCATTCGTTTATTATCACTACGTGTCGACAGCACTACATCTTTTAGCGCGACGTGTCATTATCGCTACGTGTCAATCCCACTACTTACTGACGACTCTCTCTTTCTCATTTTTTCAGTCTCTCGCTCTCACTCGTGGTTTTTGTGTGTATATGTATGTCTGTGTATGTATGTGTGTGCGTGTGTGTGCGTGTGTCTGTCTGTTTCACACAACGAATGAACATTTCAAACATTTCACTATTGACTCAAAACATCAATCATATATCAAACCAAATCACATCACAAAATACCTCCTTGCCATACCGAAGCAAAACACAGTCCGGCACTTCACACCGTACACTTCTATCAGCATCCTTGGACAGTCCTCGAAGTTACACAGTCCAGTGAAGCACATCTTACTGTCCTCCGACACAAAATAATGTCCACTGCCATTGTTTCATCTTCCCCAGCTGCAGGCATTAAAATAAAAGCTAACTATTCTATGAATAAAACACGTTCATCCCACACCACAACAAACACACCCGCTCCACTAAAACAAAGCAGTGATTATACCTGCAAATAGGTGAGTCGGCTATTCCGCAAGACCATTTTAACAATGATTAAGAGACTGCTCGGATATAGGAAACTGAAGCTATGATTTCACGATCGCTCAGGGGTACCGTAATCATAACTAAACTCCATGTACCACCACATTTTCCCTTGACAAAGTTAAAGAGTCCTTGTTCCTAATATTGTGCTAGCATTTTTTCGCGATAAAACTTACGTGATGTATCTAAAGTATCAATCAATTGTCTTGTTCGTCTTCCAATAAAATGTATTCATAAATATGAAAAAAAGAAAGCTAAACACAAAAGAGGAATTGATAGCAGGGCTTAAAGGCACAGTAAGCCTCCCGTAAACTGGCACGCACACACACACACATACACTCACACACACACACACATACACTCACACACACACACACACACACACACACACACACACACACACACACACGCACACACACACACACATACGCACGCGCACATACACACACACGCACACACACACACACACAAACTCACACACACACACACGCACACACACACACACACACACATTTATTCACACCCACACGCACACTGACGTGCTTTTATTTCTTCGAAAAGGTGATTAATAAAACAACAACAAGTACGGAAAGACGACATAAGGAAAGTCAAAAATCGTGATAACATTACAATGCAAGAAGACCCACATTCTTAGAATTGTGGAGAAGTGATGTTACTTCCCAGTTGCACCGGGTCAGTGCAAGAAAGATCACTCCTTGTACTTCTTAAGCGCAAGAAAAATAAACGATAAACCAAAAAGCAGCATGATTTATAGCGTGATATACTTGTATACAATATAACATCTTGCAGAAGGAGCTGGAATGGTTTCGATGATGATAATCATAATAAGTAAAGGGTATGTAGCCAGGATATTCCGATTCAACACTGAACTAGATAAGGTGTGTCTGAACAAAACTAATGAGTGGTAAATGTTGAAGGACGAATGATGATACGTTGTAGACGGATGCATGTTTTTGATTAAAAGCCCCACAATGATGTGCTTGTCAAATTTAAAAAGAAAAGTAAAAAGAAAGCTGCAAAACAGGAAATGATGGCATTTGAAATGACCGAAGAGAAGCCAGAAGAATCTATATCGAGGAAAAATAAATGTTTGTAGTTGCAACACAAAAACAAACAAAAAAACAACAACTAATGAAGATACGTGTAATGTAAAGCCTGTAAAAATTCAAGGAGTGAAAGATGATCAATAAAATTATCTCAACACGGTCATAGTCATTGAAAAGTGTCGATGACGATATATTTAATTTTTTAGTGCAGATTTAAGTCTTCTTTTATCTCACGATTACGAACATTGAAGAAAATGAAATGTATCGTTCCCGTTTTTCTCGTCAACGCACATGTTGCACGTGTCGCTGTCTCCACACAGGTACACTCACAGCTTCTACAGTCTTTTCCCCCATAGGATGTAACAGAAAAATAATATGAAGCGTTATGGATAAAGCCGAACGGCAGGAGAAATTTCTAACAAAAACAAAGATATACGACAAATAGAAAAAGAAGAAAACAAATATTGTAGAAGAAAAGTACTCTAGGTATCTGGAACAAAATACAACATGACTAGATGCAAATTTTTTTAAATCTGGAATTGCTCTGATGCCCGTTAAGCCTGTCTTACACTGTGCCGAATATCCTTACGAATATGAAAATGTTGTATTCGGCCAAAAAAGAGACGAATGGACAGGAAAAAACAGAAGACAAATCGAAGGCTTACGAATCCTTGCGAATGTCATACGAATGGTTGCGACTGCTTGCGAACGTCTACCGATCATTGCGATTGTATACAAATCCATATACGGATCTATTACGAACGTTGCGAGTGGCCTTGCGAGTGTTGCGAGTGCTTGCAAACATTTTACGAATAAAACGAGTATGCAATTCGCATTGTTCGTAATGTTGATCTTAATTTCTGGCGAATTGCCATTGCGAATAGAATTCGCCAATAACTCGTAATGATCGGGACATGGTCGCAAGACATTCGTAAATGTTCTTAACCATTCGCCACCATTCGTCTCTTGTTGCGAATATTAGCAACATGCTTCTAATATTCGCAAGGAAGTCATATTCGCAAGCCATTCGTAATCATCGTAAAGGTATTCGTAGCGCTCGCAAGGCATTCGCAATGATCGGTACACATTCGCAAGCACTCGCAACCATTCGTAAGACATTCGCAAGAAATGTGTATATGAACATGTTGTATTCGGCAAAAAAGAGACGAATAGACAGGAAAAATATTGACCATTCGAAGCCTTGCGAAGCCTAGCGAATGTCATACGAATGGTTGCGAGTGCTTGCGAATGTCTACCGATCATTGCGAATGCATACGAATCCATATTCGCAAGGATATTCGGCACAGTGCAAGACAGGCATAACGAATGGTTGCGAATGCATTGCGAGCGTTACGAATACATTGCGATGATTACGAATGTTCGCAAGGATATTCGGCACAGTGTAAGACAGGTATAACGAATGGTTGCGAATGCCTTGCGAGCGTTACGAATACATTGCGATGATTACGAATGTTCTTGCGAATACTTACGAGTACGTTGCAAAATAGTTAAAAATATGACATCCTTGTGAATATTAGGAGCATGTTGCTATGTTCAAAACAAGAGACGAATGGTGGCGAATGGTTAAGAACATTTACCAATGTCTTGCGACCATGTCCCGATCATTGTGAATTATTGAAAAATGCTATTCGCAAGGGCAATTCGGCACAGTGTAAGAGTAGCTTTATGCAAGAAGGCTTTTTTCGTATGGTAAACAAAATGGTGTAAACGAGTACAGATGTGTACGTATAAAACAAGATGATGAATAGGAAGTAAATCTTGGAATCAAACACTGCATTTTAAAATCGTTTCTGGTCAAAAGCTAGACTTATACAAACATGCGCAACAAACTGCGAACTGTGCTAACCTTCATCACTTTTACAGAGTGCGTCTCAAACCCCTCTCACACCCGCACTCATATATTACGTGAGTGTCTAAAATCAAACCACTGTTTATTCTATCCCCGTCGTAAAATAGAGATGTGTCCTTTGTCAATGTAATTA
>NC_090245.1:4640931-4673431 GCF_037325665.1 Littorina saxatilis | reverse complement strand
TAAAAATAGAAACTGGAAGACATCATAACATCCAAAGAGAAAATCGTTTGTGTATGGTATGTAACATTGTTGAAGATGAATATCATCTTCTGGATGAATGCGTAAAATTCCATGAAAGTAGAGAAAAGTTTAAAAAAGACGTAACTAATATTGATGTAGATTATATTAATTATAAACCAAGTGAAATATTTATGGACAAAGATGTTCAAATATGTCTCGGAAGGTTTGTCGCAGAATGCTTTAGAATTCATAGCAATGTGTCAATAACCTTTTTGGTTTGAGGACAATAAACATTTGTTCTTGTTCTTGTTCTTGTTCTTAGGCCTACATACGCAAGCACACACACACACACCCACACACACACACACACGCACCATCACACACACGCACTTACACACACACACCATACACACACCACACACGCACGCACGCACATACACACACACACACACACGCACTTACACACACACACCATACACACACCACACACGCACGCACGCACATACACACACACACACATTTATTTTTCTGAAGTCGGTGGAGCAGAAAGGCCATGCGGAAAATCCAAGCTGAAAGTATTTTTCCGTGTGTAATATAATTCACCACACGAGCAGAACACAATAAGGAAAATGAACCTCAATACAGGCTGTAAATCTGTACAAATCTGTAATGGGGTCGCATTAAAGGTACAGTTCTTTTCTTAGTGAAAAAAATAATTAGGTAACCATCTCAGCTGTGCCAAGGCTTTCACAAAGGTTAAGGAACACCCCTTCACTCGGACTGATACCACAATTCAACATACTTACTTCTTTCTCCGCAGAGTGATTTTTTAATATTTTTTTTATAACGTATCAATGTATCAGATTGATAATAGTGTCTGTTAAGAAAATAATTAAAACGACATCAACAACAACGAAAAGGCACACACACAAAGTATCCCCTCTGCACGGAAAGCACCAAGGGTCTTGATATCACGCAGGAAGTGCCTAGTGAATTTGATATCGTGCAGGAAGTGCCTAGTGAATTTGATATCGTGCAGGAAGTGCCTAGTGAATTTGATATCGTGCAGGAAGTGCCTAGTGAATTTGATATCGTGCAGGAAGTGCCTAGTGAATTTGATATCGTGCAGGAAGTGCCTAGTGAATTTGATATCGTGCAGGAAGTGCCTAGTGAATTTGATATCGTGCAAGAAGTGCCTAGTGAATTTGATATCGCGCAGGAAGTGCCTAGTGAATTTGATATCGTGCAGGAAGTGCCTAGTGAATTTGATATCGCGCAGGAAGTGCCTAGTGAATTTGATATCGCGCAGGAAGTGCCTAGTGAATTTGATATCGCGCAGGAAGTGCCTAGTGAATTTGATATCGCGCAGGAAGTGCCTAGTGAATTTGATATCGCGCAGGAAGTGCCTAGTGAATTTGATATCGCGCAGGAAGTGCCTAGTGAATTTGATATCGCGCAGGAAGTGCCTAGTGAATTTGATATCGTGCAGGAAGTGCCTAGTGAATTTGATATCGTGCAGGAAGTGCCTAGTGAATTTGATATCGCGCAGGAAGTGCCTAGTGAATTTGATATCGTGCAGGAAGTGCCTAGTGAATTTGATATCGCGCAGGAAGTGCCTAGTGAATTTGATATCGCGCAGGAAGTGCCTAGTGAATTTGATATCGCGCAGGAAGTGCCTAGTGAATTTGATATCGCGCAGGAAGTGCCTAGTGAATTTGATATCGCGCAGGAAGTGCCTAGTGAATTTGATATCGCGCAGGAAGTGCCTAGTGAATTTGATATCGTGCAGGAAGTGCCTAGTGAATTTGATATCGTGCAGGAAGTGCCTAGTGAATTTGATATCGTGCAGGAAGTGCCTAGTGAATTTGATATCGTGCAGGAAGTGCCTAGTGAATTTAATATCGTGCAGGAAGTGCCTAGTGAATTTGATATCGTGCAGAAAGTGCCTAGTGAATTTGATATCGTGCAGGAAGTGCCTAGTGAATTTGATATCGTGCAGGAAGTGCCTAGTGAATTTGATATCGCGCAGGAAGTGCCTAGTGAATTTGATATCGCGCAGGAAGTGCCTAGTGAATTTGATATCGCGCAGGAAGTGCCTAGTGAATTTGATATCGCGCAGGAAGTGCCTAGTGAATTTGATATCGCGCAGGAAGTGCCTAGTGAATTTGATATCGCGCAGGAAGTGCCTAGTGAATTTGATATCGCGCAGGAAGTGCCTAGTGAATTTGATATCGCGCAGGAAGTGCCTAGTGAATTTGATATCGCGCAGGAAGTGCCTAGTGAATTTGATATCGCGCAGGAAGTGCCTAGTGAATTTGATATCGCGCAGGAAGTGCCTAGTGAATTTGATATCGCGCAGGAAGTGCCTAGTGAATTTGATATTGTGCAGGAAGTGCCTAGTGAATTTGATATCGTGCAGGAAGTGCCTAGTGAATTTGATATCGCGCAGGAAGTGCCTAGTGAATTTGATATCGTGCAGGAAGTGCCTAGTGAATTTGATATCGCGCAGGAAGTGCCTAGTGAATTTGATATCGTGCAGGAAGTGCCTAGTGAATTTGATATCGCGCAGGAAGTGCCTAGTGAATTTGATATCGCGCAGGAAGTGCCTAGTGAATTTGATATCGCGCAGGAAGTGCCTAGTGAATTTGATATCGCGCAGGAAGTGCCTAGTGAATTTGATATCGCGCAGGAAGTGCCTAGTAAATTTGATATCGTGCAGGAAGTGCCTAGTGAATTTGATATCGTGCAGGAAGTGCCTAGTGAATTTGATATCGTGCAGGAAGTGCCTAGTGAATTTGATATCGTGCAGGAAGTGCCTAGTGAATTTAATATCGTGCAGGAAGTGCCTAGTGAATTTGATATCGTGCAGAAAGTGCCTAGTGAATTTGATATCGTGCAGGAAGTGCCTAGTGAATTTGATATCGTGCAGGAAGTGCCTAGTGAATTTGATATCGCGCAGGAAGTGCCTAGTGAATTTGATATCGCGCAGGAAGTGCCTAGTGAATTTGATATCGCGCAGGAAGTGCCTAGTGAATTTGATATCGCGCAGGAAGTGCCTAGTGAATTTGATATCGCGCAGGAAGTGCCTAGTGAATTTGATATCGCGCAGGAAGTGCCTAGTGAATTTGATATCGTGCAGGAAGTGCCTAGTGAATTTGATATCGTGCAGGAAGTGCCTAGTGAATTTGATATTGTGCAGGAAGTGCCTAGTGAATTTGATATCGTGCAGGAAGTGCCTAGTGAATTTGATATCGTGCAGGAAGTGCCTAGTGAATTTGATATCGCGCAGGAAGTGCCTAGTGAATTTGATATCGCGCAGGAAGTGCCTAGTGAATTTGATATCGCGCAGGAAGTGCCTAGTGAATTTGATATCGTGCAGGAAGTGCCTAGTGAATTTGATATCGTGCAGGAAGTGCCTAGTGAATTTGATATCGCGCAGGAAGTGCCTAGTGAATTTGATATCGTGCAGGAAGTGCCTAGTGAATTTGATATCGTGCAGGAAGTGCCTAGTGAATTTGATATCGTGCAGGAAGTACCTAGTGAATTTGATATCGTGCAGGAAGTGCCTAGTGAATTTGATATCGTGCAGGAAGTGCCTAGTGAATTTAATATCGTGCAGGAAGTGCCTAGTGAATTTGATATCGTGCAGAAAGTGCCTAGTGAATTTGATATCGTGCAGGAAGTGCCTAGTGAATTTGATATCGTGCAGGAAGTGCCTAGTGAATTTGATATCGCGCAGGAAGTGCCTAGTGAATTTGATATCGCGCAGGAAGTGCCTAGTGAATTTGATATCGCGCAGGAAGTGCCTAGTGAATTTGATATCGCGCAGGAAGTGCCTAGTGAATTTGATATCGCGCAGGAAGTGCCTAGTGAATTTGATATCGCGCAGGAAGTGCCTAGTGAATTTGATATCGTGCAGGAAGTAGTTTATGAATTTTTATTTTTATTTTTATTTTTTTTATTCTCTTTTTGTACAGTTTTATTTTTTATTTTTACATGTATATGGTGTACATTACAGGACATCACCTAACCGAAAAGACAGAATCATATAACAGAAAAGCACACTTGGACAATTACAACATACATGGGGTGGGAGGATGGAATGGGGAGAGGGGATGTTCAGTGGTTTGGTGGTCGCATTATCAAAAGGTTTTAAGAACGATGAATTTTAGTTTTGAAGAAAAAAATCTCACCTGAAGGAAACAAATGTCTCCCTTCTTTTAAAATCACAAATTTATAATAGGAAATTAACTGCATCAGAAAGATTAAGCTGTGCAATGACGAAAAAACAACTTCTCCCACCCAGCTTTAACAGAGAAGCAGTAGAAAAGAATGTTACAATCTTACCGACTGAGGAGGTTGGAACAGCCATAAACAAGGCTGACCTTGAAAGTACCAGTACTCAGAAAACTGTGAGATCTCTTACAGTGTTTCTACGCACATCACTCACAAACAGGCAGGAAATAAGCAGACGATTTAAACAGTTCGCACCTGCATGAACCATTCTCCACCCTT
This sequence comes from Littorina saxatilis, assembly GCF_037325665.1. Lineage (NCBI taxonomy): Eukaryota > Metazoa > Mollusca > Gastropoda > Littorinimorpha > Littorinidae > Littorina > Littorina saxatilis. The sequence continues at coordinate 4,668,916 of NC_090245.1, read as the reverse complement.
CTTAGTCGTAGCCATACAACATCAACCCTAGGCATCTTTCAATTTCATACAGTTGACAGCGCCTTCGGAGGACGCCATTTTGGATGCGTCGTCTGCACTCAGTTGGTCTGAGCTTCGACAACATTATTATGCAGTCCGTCGACGCCAAAAAATACCTGGAAGCTTTCTTGGACACAGAAAATCAGCCAGAGGACTTCACTGATACAGCCTGGCGCACTTCAGTTCCTGCCATCGTTCAGAATTGCCAAATCGCACAGTCAAAAAGTCTACGCCGGACTGATGAAGTAACTGGGACTTTTGTACTTCGCTGTTCCTTCCAACTCCACTGAACTTGTTAGCCTTTGCTTGTGATCTGTTTAGACCGTATATTTTTGTTCTGTTTGCATTTTAAATGCGTTATTTTTGTCTGAGAAAAAGAAACTGTTACTGAAAAATAAAAGTAAGAGCAACGAAGTTCAGTGCGAAAGCAGGAAAAGACAAATCTAACATTTCCAACATGGCAGTAGCCTCCCTTGCGTTTGTCCGACTTCTGGAGACACAGGTTAATGGTTCCTACTGTTCCGAAATCGAATGCGATAAAATCTTTATCGTTAGATTTGACCGTGATATCAACATTTATCAGTCTGAATGTCTCGAAAGGCTGAATCATATCAGATCGAGGCGATAACTAATAATATTTAGGCGGCCAGCCGAGACTACGAAATAGTGCATGTTTGTGTGCGTTCAATTATAAACAAGAAGAGCAAACGCTCGATCGAGTCACTTTCGCAGTTCTGAATATTATATGAGGCATCAGATGGACAGGAAGAAATTGCTATTCACAACACAATACAGATGTAAATAATTTGATGTAAAGAATAATCCTATAAAGTTTGAATCAAATCCGATGAATAGTTTCAGAGATATGATATTTCAATTTTTTTCCTTCAAGACATACCTGTGACCTTGAAAAAGGTCAAAGGTCACCAAAGCAGACGTCAAAGTGTAGAGGTCACTGGGAGTCACGTTCACATAAAATTTGAGCCCGGTCACTTTTATAGTTTCCGAGAAAAGCCCAACGTTAAGTTGTGTGTTGCCGAACAGAAAAGGCTAGTTATCTCCCTTGTTTTTCTGATAACGTTCGTAAAAGGCTACAGATGTAAATACTTTGATGTAAAGAATAATCCTACAAAGTTTCAATCACATCCGATGAACTTTGTCAAAGATATAAAATGTCTAATTTTTCCTTTGACGCTGACCTGTGACCTTGAAAAAGGTCAAAGGTCAACGAAACCATCGTTAAAGTGTAGAGGTCATTGGAGGTCACGACTAAACAAAATATGAGCCGGATCGCTTTGATAGTTTCCGAGAAAAGTCCAACGTTAAGGTGGTGTCTACGGACGGCCGGCCGGCCGGACGGCCGGCCGGACAGACTAACACTGACCGATTACATAGAGTCACTTTTTCTCAAGTGACTCAAAAACCCAAAGGAATTCTGACCAGAATCGATCGATACATAAATGTTATTTGTATTTTTGACCAAAATATGACATTTTACAGATCTCGACAGTCATTGTTCACCTCGACCGCCAGCTCGGTCTCGGGGGAACACTGACTGTCTCGATCGGTGTAAAATGTCATATTTTGGTCAAAAATACAAATAACGTAAAATGACCCCAAAAAACCTGTCGGTCTTGTCTGTTTGGCACACTTGGGTACTTATAGTTTTTATTCCCATGGCTTTCGTTACGAAAATTTTTCTGGTGTTTGTGAGCTTAAGAGACGACTAGGGAATATTCAATGCATCGTTATTTTATCTCAAACGCAACGGTTTACTAAAACATGTTTCATATCAATGATAAGTAATTAACAGATACACACACACACACACACACACACACACACACACACACACACACACACACACACACACACACACACACACAGACATGCAGGTAGACAGGCAGACAGACAAGGCAGGCAAACAAACACAAGCCGGCACGCACACACACACACACACACACACACACACACACACACACACACACACACACACACACACACACACAGACATATACTCACACACACAAACACACACACACAAATGCAAACAAGTCAAATAAAGGAAGTTCTTGTTTATTCGAAGCCCACACGTGGACTGTGATTACATATATATATAAGAGTGCCTTTGATTTAATATATTACATTATCATTTTGGATGCGTCGTAAGCGAGACTGAGCTTCGACAACATTATAATAATGCAGTCCGCCGATACCGTCAAATACCTGGAAGCTTTCTTGGGCACAGAAAATGAGCCAGAGGACTTCGCTGATACTGCCCGACGCACTTCAGTTCCTGCCATCGTTCAGAATTGCCAAATCGAACAGTCAAACAAGTCGCGTAAGGCGAAAATACAATATTTAGTCAAGTAGCTGTCGAACTCACAGAATGAAACTGAACGCAATGCCATTTTTCAGCAAGACCGTATACTCGTAGCATCGTCAGTCCACCGCTCATGGCAAAGGCAGTGAAATTGACAAGAAGAGCGGGGTAGTAGTTGCGCTAAGAAGGATAGCACGCTTTTCTGTCCCTCTCTTTGTTTTAACTTTCTGAGCGTGTTTTTAATCCAAACATATCATATCTATATGTTTTTGGAATCAGGAACCGACAAGGAATAAGATGAAAGTGTTTTTAAATTGATTTGGACAATTTAATTTTGATAATAATTTTTATATATTTAATTTTCAGAGCTTGTTTTGAATCCGAATATAACATATTTATATGTTTTTGGAATCAGAAAATGATGGAGATTAAGATAAACGTAAATTTGGATCGTTTTATAAATTTTTATTTTTTTTTACAATTTTCCGATTTTTAATGACCAAAGTCATTAATTAATTTTTAAGCCACCAAGCTGAAATGCAATACCGAACCCCGGGCTTCGTCGAAGATTACTTGACCAAAATTTCAACCAATTTGGTTGAAAAATGAGGGCGTGACAGTGCCGCCTCAACTTTCACGAAAAGCCGGATATGACGTCATCAAAGACATTTATCAAAAAAATGAAAAAAACGTTCGGGCATTTCATACCCAGGAACTCTCATGTCAAATTTCGTAAAGATCGGTCCAGTAGTTTAGTCTGAATCGCTCTACACACACACACAGACAGACGCACATACACCATACCCTCGTTTCGATTCCCCCTCGATGTTAAAATATTTAGTCAAAACTTGACTAAATATAAAAAGAGTACGACTGAGGAAGTAACTGGGACATTCTTCGCTGTTCCTTCTTACTGGCAACTCCACTGAACTTGTCAGCCTTTGTTGGTGATCTGTTTTGACCGTATAATTTGTTCTTTTTTCATTATAAAGGCCTTATTTTGTCTGAGAAAAAGAACCAGTTACTGAAAAATAAAAGTAAGAGCAGCAAAGTTACGAAAGCAGGAAAAGACAATCCAACATTTCCAACATTAAATACAACGCAGTAGCCTCCCTTCCGTTTGTTTGACTTCTCAGGTAGGTTTATGATTCCTACTGTTCCGACATCGAATGCGATACAATCGTTATCGTTAGATTTGACTGTGATATCAACATTTATCAGTCTGAATGTCTCGAAAGGCTGAATCATATCAGATCAGATCTCGATCTGATATGATTTCAGCTTTCTCGTTAACAGAACCCAGTCAGTCCGCTTTCAGACAGCTCTCTCTTCCCTTAGGTCTACCTCCATAGGCTCTCCACAGGGTACAGTTATCTCCCCTGTGTTGTTCACACTCTACACTAACGACTGCAGTGGCACTGACTCCACCCTTCTTATCAAATATTCAGATGATACAGCGCTAGAAGATCTCTCCAATAGTGACGCAACTTACTTTGCAGAAGTAGAACGTTTCAACGCCTGGTGTAAAGACAACTTTTTAGACCTAAATGTGACAAAGACCAAAGAACTTCTGATAGACTTTAGAAGAAACCCTGCCCCTGTCCCTGACCTGATGATTGATGGTGTGACTGTTGAGCGTGTGACTGAATATAAGTATCTTGGCACAGTTATCGATGATAAGCTGTCCTTCAATGCAAACACCACCCTCATACACAAAAAATGTCAGTCACGCATCTACTGCCTTCAGAAACTTAGGAAGTTGAATGTGAACCCTTCTATCCTTCAAACTTTCTACCGCTCTTTCATCGAGTCTGTCATCACTTTTGGTTTTGTGTCCTGGTATGGAGGTCTGAGTGTGAAGAACAGGAATGTCTTAGTGCGAATGGTGAATGTCAGTAGCAAGGTGATTGGCAGGCAGCAAGCAAGTGTGGAGTCCCTGTATGAAAAGCGTGTGGTGAGAAAGAGTAGGCGGATAGCTTCAGATAGGTCCCATGTCCTTGCCCACCTCTATGAACTCCTTCCCTCTGGCCGTAGACTTCGCACGCACAAAGCTAGGACACTCAGGCTGCAAAACAGCTTCATCCCCAAATCCATCACCCTTGGCAACATGTAAACACATCCACATACCCGACTCAGCCCCTCTTCTGCCAGTGCAATCAGTAGTAATGTACATGTATGTATTGGTTTTATGTACGTCCGTATTTTTTCTGTGATATATTGTATGCTATGATTTTTTGCAATGATGTTTAGCCATAGTCCGTTATACGCGTAGGTGTGCGAGAATATGTAAGCGCAGTGCTTTAAAGATGTTCATGTGGGAATGTGTAAGTGGGCGTAGTCGAATGTCCATGTGGGAATGTGTAAGTGGAGCATATAAGAATGCCCATGTGTGAATGTGTCAGTGGAGCGTATAAGAATGTGTAAGTGGAGCGTGGTCGAATGTCCATGTGTGAATGGGTAAGTTGAGCGTATAAGAATGTCCATGTGTGCGATGTGTAAGTGAGACATGGATGTGTTCATGACTGAATGCGTAAGCACAATGCAAGGAATGGCCAGAAAGGTATGTGGGAGGTGTGTTTATAACCTGCCCTGTTATATAGTGCTATATGTCTTATGTAAAAACAATGTCCTGTTTGTATTATTGTTATGTACCACGCCTGAATTTCTCTATGAGATAATAAAGTATTCTTATTCTTATTCTTATTCTTATAAATGTTGATATCACAATCAAATCGCCGAGATCTGATATGATTCAGCCTTTCGAGACATTCAGACTGATAAATGTTGATATCACAGTCAAATCTAACGATAACTAATAATATCACACTGTACAAAACAGTATATAAAAACAAGTCGCGTAAGGCGAAAATACAATATTTAGTCAAGTAGCTGTCGAACTCACAGAATGAAACTGAACGCAACGCAACGCAGCAAGACCGTATACTCGTAGCATCGTCACTCCACCGCCCGTGGCAAAGGCAGTGCCCGTGGAATTGACAAGAAGAGCGGGGTATTCGTTGCGCTGAGAAGGATAGCAGGCTTTTCTGTACCTCTCTTCGTTTTAACTTTCTGAGCGTGTTTTTAATCCAAACATATCATATCTATATATTTTTGGAATCAGGAACCGACAAGGAATAAGATGAAAGTGTTTTTAAATTGATTTCAAAAAAATTTTGATAATAATTTTTATATATTTAATTTTCAGAGCTTGTTTTTAATCCGAATATAACATATTTATATGTTTTTGGAATCAGCAAATGATGGAGAATAAGATAAACGTAAATTTGGATCGTTTTATAAATTTTTATTTTTTTTTACAATTTTCAGATTTTTAATGACCAAAGTCATTAATTAATTTTTAAGCCACCAAGCTGAAATGCAATACCGAAGTCCGGGCTTCGTCGAAAATTACTTGACCAAACTTTCAACCAATTTGGTTGAAAAATGAGGGCGTGACAGTGCCGCCTCAACTTTCACGAAAAGCCGGATATGACGTCATCAAAGACATTTATCAAAAAAATGAAAAAAACGTTCGGGGATTTCATACCCAGGAACTCTCATGTCAAATTTCATAAAGATCGGTCCAGTAGTTTAGTCTGAATCGCTCTACACACACACACACACACACACACACACGCACACACGCACGCACACACGCACATACACCACGACCCTCGTTTCGATTCCCCCTCGATGTTAAAATATTTAGTCAAAACTTGACTAAATATAAAAAGATGAAAGACGTTCCACAACACTCACACACACCCGCTCGCACGCACGCATGCACCCCTTTTTCACAACTTGTAGTAGGGTTTGGGACTTAGCACATGGTGGCCGCCAGTTTTTAGTCTCGGCTATCCCATTTGTGGGGGGGAACTCAAACTATTTTGGTTGGAAAACACGTGAACAATTCACGACTTTTTTCCGTGACCTTTCGGATTTCATGGGGGCTGCCATTTTGTTCTCATCTCCTCAGTGTGTTCCGGTCTGAAACCGGTTTAAAACACCACTAGGCGGAAACCCCAAAACAATGACGGCCGCCTTTTTCGAAATAACATTTTCAGAGATTGTACACAAAAACAACGCCCGAACGGAAAGACAGAATGTGTCTTTCGCTAGATTGCAAGTCAGGCTTTTCACTTTTCCGATGAAGACAACCGCTGAGAGTGAAGAAACGACGCTGTTCGACTTCAAAATCTCCAGTCGCAGACGACCTTCGCTTTCGCAGTACAGTCTATAGGCAGGTGCAATGTTACTCATTTTGATCAGCTCGTTTACGTATATTTTTTGCATTCAGATCAATTAGAATGATTGGAATCAAAGCAGGAATAACTTCGGCATGCACTGAAATGCATTTATTTGGCGAAATCAGTACAGCAGTAAGCTAGATTTTTTCCCTTCAGTTTGTTTGCGTGACTGAATTTTGTCTTCAAGAATGTACCACTTGCTTGATTTTGATTGTTTGTTCAGCTCATTGGCACGAAATGCATCTTGCAAAATATCAATTTGTTGAATGAAAACGGAATAAGTGACGTTCTAACATTTATCTGCTTGCAAAAACAATCGCAAGGATAGATCTATCTGCTTCATTGACAGACAGATTTTCATTGAATTTAAAAAGCATGACTCGGTTTGCAGGCTCTCCGATTAGATCTATCTAGTGTTTGTGTTCTTAGATTTATTGGCCATGTGGGCTGTTTACGATCATAACACAGTGTTGGTTCAGTTGTGCTGGTGCAATCTGCAGATCAAAGGGGATTGACCACATGGTGATGCAGTGATCAATGCAACTTGTGTTCACCACTCAATGCCTTCTACCAATCTCAATGGCAAAACGAAAGGTACAGTAATGCTTGTGATTTCACATTATGTAATGTCTCTGGCGATCAACATAGTTTTTAACTCTAGTCTAACTGATCATGCTTATTACTATTAGTATTCAATTACATACGATATATTCTCCGCCCCAGCTCCACCCTCACCCCATAGCACTGCCAATCAGCCTCTACACTACAGTCCAACAACTACACCTCTAAAAGCCCCCCCCCCCCCCCCTACCCTCCGTGCAACATATGGTCATAGGGAGTGCTCTAATTGTTCCAGAACATACCCGACCACACTCATACACAGGGTACTGACAAAGGAACTTTTTTTTCAGTCTCCATCAGGGCTGTCACCTAATATATATGCAGACAGGTGTAACGGACGTTTTAGCAGCCACTGTACCACACATGTCATAAGGTAAATATAGGTATGTTAGTATATTTACAAACTGTTCACTCTGTTGGTTTTTTTTGCAGCATTTATTCAGAAACTCTGTAAATTGTGGCAATTACATATGCAGACGTTCAACGTATTATTGAAGAAATAGAATCAAAATTGGTTTATTAAGTATTTGAATTTTGATCATGTGATCAGAGAAACAGTTTCTTGAACAGCTAAGCTACAAGTGAAGTACAAGGACAACAACATAAACAGGTGACTGGAGACTCAGGCATTGTTTTAAAAAAAAATATGCACAGCAATGTTTACTCAGTACTGGGGGGGGGGGGGGGGTGGATTTAAAGTGTTCTTTTGGCTTCCAGAGAGGTGCTACGCCTGTTAAGATGGAAATGAAATAGAATAGTTGATGGTAAGGGTTATCACAAAACAGCAAGGATAATGTTGCATGCCTGTATTTTCAGTTTGAGTTTAAACAAAAATTAAATACTAGTTTTCTGATTAGCTATAATTCACGTGAGAATATTATAAGATGCTACCTTTTTTAATTTTTTTTTATAAGATTAGCTCATTGAGTCTGACAGGAACATAATTGAGGAATGCTTATAATTTCTTGGCCAGCTAAAAAAAAAATTAAAACCCTTGAAATGAAGTTTACGCAGGTTAGATGTGAGGATATCTTAATTGGGATAATACATTTACCAGTAATTACAACGAGAGATTTACTTAGAAAAACTGAAGTCATTCATAAACATTAATTATGATTACAATCACAGAGTAAGGGGAAACATGGCCTTTGGTCTGGAACAGCAGCTGGAATGGTCTACTTGTCAAACCTGCCTGAATGTGCTTTTTTATTTTTGTATACCTAGTGTGAACGACGTTTAGGTATTTGCAGACTAATTATTGTATTGCTGTTGTTTGTTTGTGAGTTATGTTATGGTGTGTCCTAAATTGGTCGGAATTTGTTGTGTAACAGTATTTTCTCATTTGTAATTTGTTTCTCCATGACCCCAGAGGAACAGACTTCATATCAAAACCTTGAGACCCTGAAAATACTTGCATACTAAATTTTTTTTTTTATTGGGGATAGGCAAGCTCTTGAATTCTTCAAGTCTTGAGAAACTTTCCAGTCTGATATACATGTACCAGAAAAAAGTGTGATCCTAACAATAACATGAATACTTAATTCAATATGTGCAGGAGCTACTTCGGCAGACCCATATGGCTAGTATAACAATGCAGGGAAGGTGAGTTCATTGATTTATGTTTTTTCCACCTTTTCTGTGTTTGATGTCAGCCGTGATTACCCAATGAGAACTTCAAAACATGTTGCTGACTTGCGAAAACCCAACCATGACATCTGATGTAGTTGTGTAGCCCATCTAGAGGATAGAACATCTAATTTCGTGATAGCATAGCAATGTTGTGTACCTGACTAAATCTCTGCACATCACAGTGAAGTCTTACTTTATGATCATATGATTCAATACCCCCCCCCCCTCCCCCCGACTAAACAACGAAGAGCAGGCACTACACACTCACATAACTACCAACTCCACAATGTCATTTCAGAATCAAGCATAGCGATCAGGAGAATGAAAGGATTCACCAGTGCTCCGCCACTCGGTTGGATAGCCATCACTATGCACAACAAAATCCATTATTGAGGGTTTCTTGGTCGTTTCTGAAGCTAGGGCTTGGAAGCTTCACATACAAATATTCCTAAGAAAAATCCTTGTCCTTGAGTAAGATTCCCAGTGAATGGGGCCGAAAACAACAAAAATGAATACTATTTTTTTTTTAAATCAAAACATTGTTAAATTTGTTATCTTACTCATTGTGAAAGTCTGACCAAATCTGCGACATTGAGGCAAACAAGTTGGGGTGGGCCTTTAACTAAATACTCTGAAACCAGCAGCTGCTTTAAGTAATTGTATGTGTGTTGTCATTATGTACTGCTTGCACTAAATGCATTTTCTTTATCTCCTCAGAATCGAGCCACCCAGAGAAAGACCATTGACATGCAGGGCGCATAGTAAAACATATAGAATTATGGCGTGCAAGTCGGTCGACAGGTGCCAGCCATTATCATCATAACAAGCAATGCAGATCATAGTTCCTTATGTTTTATGTTGTGCACAAGTCCCTAGATCTGCTTTAATTTTAATGTAGAATTTCATTATCAGATAATTTGAAACATTTTGTTTAATTAAATTGTAAATACGTCCAAGTCAATTTGCAGCATTTTTTCTTTATTGTTCTTCTATATACCCTTAAAACTAACACATAGTAAAAACAAGAAATGTTTGTTCAAGGGAGATCATCTAAAGCTTTTTTTTTTTTTAATCTGTAAAATTGCATAGTGACATCCTCCAAAAATAAAATGTCTTAAGAATAAAGGTATCTACACGGGTTGTCTACCTATTTCTTGATAGCTTTGCTTTTAAGTATAACTTTTTTTCTCAGAATATTTTTTTTAATAAGTTTTATTCAAGGGAGGCAATAAAAAATATTTACAAAAATGTGTCCAATTGTGTGCTTACAAATATTAACATTTCTTGTAGCCCCAAGAAGTGTGTTTTGTCTTGTAACTATTGTGATTTGAGAGCTTTAGCACTGAATGCTTTGCGTCCTAGTGTGAATAGCATTGTAAAGCTTGCCTCTTGCTAATTTAGAGCAGTAGAATAGAAAGCAGCCTACTCCACAATCTTCTTTCATATTCTGTGCATACTCCTTGACAAGAGAACCACGAGATTTGTTTTTATTCCGATGTTGCCTTTTCTATTCAATTAAATACTTAAATCCTACGTGCAACACAAACCTTTTTTGTGTTGGTTTGTTTGTTTATTTTTATATTTTGTAAGTATAGACCGTACTAGAGACCAGTCTTTCACCGCCGTATGATTGATCTGGAAATCTCCGCTAAGCAGTTCAATAACATAATTAGTACATGGCTAAAGCATTTTTGCTACTCCACTCAAAATATGTCTAACTACGCACTCGTACTCTCTCCCTAACATAACACTTGTTCATGCAAAATTGTTTGCGGATTAGTAAAATTTGCGGGAAATATTGAATTGCGAATTTTTTTAAATTTTTGTTGTTGAAAATTACGTAATCTTCAAAATAGATGAGTGTTTACTGAAGCGATAAACTATTTATACAAGTTAATAAGAATGGTTTGTAAGATCAAATACAAACCAGCAATACAACTGCTGTCGATAGATTACCCCCCTTGACTTCTCTGTCTGTTGGGTCAAACTACGCCAGACATTTCTCTTCTAGTGGCTCCATAGCATGAGATACAGGCTCCGAGGCAGAAACTGCTTCGTTCTGAACTTGAATACATCGGTTCCTCTCAGTTACATAGTCTTTTAATTCCTTCTGTCGTTTCAATGCAACAGGTAATCAAGCCTGTGAGTGTTGCATACTGTATCAAGTTCTGGTGTATTACTATTAGCGATCGAAAAGTTTACGAGGTAGTTGCAGAATCGATGTTTGTACGTACCTTTCTGGTCAGTTATCAGGAGATAAAAATTAAAAACAAATGACATGTATGCAACATAAGAGGCTAAAAGGCTAAGAAACTTGATGCCTCATCTGTCTCGGTTGCTAGTCTTCATCGTTCATACTCATAGCATATAGCAATACCATTTGTTGTGTAGAATCAATATGTTATTTTTTTCTGAAATAAAATATTCACGAAGAGGGTTCGATTCTGATCGAGTGAATATATGTGTCAAAAGCTGAATAAAACAATGCGTTTGTCTTTGACTGGTGAAGTAGAGCTGAAGCTTTTTGTGCTGGATGTAAGCTTAGTTGGTTTTATCACACACACACACACACACACACACACACACAACCCTGATGTTTGTCAAAAATGTTGCATGTTCCTGCTTCACAAATGCCTGCACAAAAGCACACGGATTAATCTACCACTGCAACACCACAGCCCCACACATTTATCCAAAAGTTGTCTGAATATCAATACTGGCAATGATCTTGGTATTGAACGGGGAACTCTACTTTCATGGCGTATGTGGTCTAGGTCTCATTTTATACATGCTAAACCACCCTTACAAAATAAAAGCCACACATCGTGTAAGCTAATCGACTAAGCAAAAACCAGACACGCGAACAAACAAAAAACGAATACTTTGATTTTCAACAAACTTAATAACAGATTTAGGTAAATAATCATGCCATGCAAGGAACATTTCTATTGAATTCGGTCGATGCTTAGATCTAGAAAAACACCAGCTCACTTTATGGGGATTTGAATAGTGCTGTTTCATGAGTTCCAGATCTAGACTGACAAGGTAGTAGAACATTTATTTTTAGCTTGCAAAATTGAACTTGCCCTGCAGTCACCTTAAAGGCACAGTACGCCTCCCGTAAACCATCACAGATACTGTCAGGCTTTTACACACAGTACAAACACCCTTCCATTTGAACGCTCACCAAACGGGAACATCCTAGGTGCCCTACGTAAAGAGCGAGCAATTTTCAAAGAATTTATTTTTGCGTGGTTTATCTTACCCCTGAGCCATCGTGAACCCGTGTGATCCAGTTTCCCTTTTTCACAATGCAGTCGTCAGTTTGTAATTTGAATGGGGCTCGCTGTGAGCTTATCTGCAATAGCACGTTATGTACCTCTGACTTTTCACGAAAAAAACGAATGTGATTCATAAGAACTCTAGCGATGGCTTTTGACTGCCTATAAACCGTCATCTGCTATGAAAATCACGACCTTGCGTGACCCGGCTTTCGGGCTTTTCAAACTTTCAAAACTTCGAATTGTACTGATCTTGTCTTGATGAAAAAAGAATTCTTTTATTATTTAAGAATGTTTGTGTAACAAGCTGAGAATTTATTATTTAGATTTTAAAAGTTAGGTCTAGCGCCAAAACGCACCACGGTCCAAATCATTCTGATAATCATCGCCCCACGGCTATCGCCAGTTGAAGGGAAGTAACTCATTTTTGACCTGAGTTCAGGATGGGTCCGATTGAGATGGAGACAATCCGAAAAATTATTTCTTTGAAAATTGCTCGCTCTTTACGTAGGGCACCTAGGATGTTCCCGTTCGGTGAGTGTTCAAATGGAAGCGTGTTTGTACTGTGTGTAAAAGCCTGACAGTATCAGTGATGGTTTACGGGAGGCTTACTGCCCGGGCGTGATTTCCGGTATCATAACAGCCGTCCAGCACCAAAACGAGGCGCCATTGTTGTAGCAGGCCAAGTCCACGAAAATAAATTCTTTGAAAATTTCTCACGCTCGACAAAAAGCAGCCAGGATGTTCCCGTTCGGTGAGCGTTCAAATGGAAGTATGCTTGTACTGTATGTAGACGCTCGGGGAGCTCTGTGATGGTTTACGGGAGGCTTACTGTGCCTTTAAGTCGAACTGCTTTCCCTGCCACCGGGTGCAGCAGTTTGGCGGGGGGAGGGCCATAGAGTCGGCAAACTGGGAGTGGAACTTGACGAAATGTCACCTAGGGCCTAGTACGATAGCTTCTCTTCGGATTGACGTACAAACAGCGTCAGGGCCGCTTCAAACTTACATACGGATTACGATTCCTATCCCCAGTTTCTCATGTTGGTAACCACTGGCTATTTGTCAGATGTGTCATTCTCCCACATTTGAACGATGCTGTAGTGCGAGCCGGTCAAAATGCCCTTTAGTTGTCAAACCACGTTCTCTTTTTCCGCACAAACTGTTTTGCGTTCCGGACCGGAACACACTGAGGAGATGATCATTGACTATTTCTGATTGGACAATGATGCCAACGCCCACATGACCCTAGCTACAATGTCAAGGTCGGAAAGTCGTGAATACACAGACAATTTTAGATAAGAATTAAGAAAATATCGTCACAGTCACGTCAAATGAATCATTACGTCATGTTTTAAACAAAGGGACGTAATCGCTTCTCGTTTTTTCCCCGAGCTGAAAGTGACTGAGAATGTGTTGCTGCCTCCACGGGAAAAATAATCGGAAAGGGTGAAACATGTTTCCCACGCGGGTTCGCTTGTGCGCATACTATTCAACAAGATGGGATTACGAACACCGAATAAGTGTGAATTTTGTAATGAATTAGACACCCTTGAACAATTCTTTTCTAATTGCCAAGAGGTGATGAAGGGTTGGAAAATATGTAAAGATTTTGTACATAAGAAAATAAATTTTAACGCAATTTTGAATGAAAAAATCTTTTTTCTATTTTGAAGAAAATCTGAAAAATGATTATATTTATTTTGTGAATTATTGTATTGGAAAATTTAGATATGGGAAAAAGTTAGATAAGGGTGTACTATTGGAATTTGTGTTGAACATAAGGAGTACATTTATGGAATGATTAAACATTGTTTGTTTTTACATTTAGTCAAGTTTTGACTAAATGTTTTAACATAGAGGGAGAATCGAGACGAGGGTCGTGGTGTATGTGTGTGTGTGTGTGTGTGTGTGTGTGTGTGTGTGTGTGTGTGTGTGTGTGTGTGTGTGTGTGTGTGTCTGTGTGTCTGTGCGTGTGTGTGTGTAGAGCGATTCAGACCAAACTACTGGACCGATCTTTATGAAATTTTACATGAGAGTTCCTGGGAATGATATCCCCGGATGTTTTTTTCTTTTTCTCGATAAATACCTTTAATGACGTCATATCTGGCTTTTTGGAAAAGTTGAGGCGGCACTGTCACACCCTCATTTTTCAATCAAATTGATTGAAAATTTGGCCAAGCAATCTTCGACGAAGGCCGGACTTCGGTATTGCATTTCAGCTTGGTGGCTTAAAAATTAATTAATGACTTTGGTCATTACAAATCTGAAAAATTGTAAAAAAAAAATTTTTTTTATCAAACGATCCAAATTTACGTTCATCGTATTCTTCATCATTTTCTGATTCCAAAAACATATAAATATGTTATATTTGGATTAAAAACAAGCTCTGAACATTACAAATATAAAAATTATGATCAAAATTAAATTTTCGAAATCAATTTAAAAACACTTTCATCTTATTCCTTGTCCGTTCCTGATTCCAAAAACATATAGATATGATATGTTTGGATTAAAAACACGCTCAGAAAGTTAACACGAAGAGAGGTACAGAAAAGCGTGCTATCCTTCTCAGCGCAACTACTACCCCGCTCTTCTTGTCAATTTCACTGCCTTTGCCACGAGCGGTGGACTGACGATGCTACGAGTATACGGTCTTGCTGAAAAATTGCATTGCGTTCAGTTTCATTCTGTGAGTTCGACAGCTTGACTAAATGTTGTATTTTCGCCTTACGCGACTTGTTTATTGTTAACACGATATTAGTTTATTAATAAAGTTTGTTGATTTAAAAATGTACTAATTTGATCGAAAAAAAAAGACAAATGAAGAAGGATGGTCCCCGCCTGAAAAAAAACGAAAAAAAGTGAGAGAAGGCAAAAAGTAACGGTAGTAACTGCCTGCATGCAATTCAGTTAAAAAAAAAGAAAGAGAAACAAACAAGCCGCGTAAGGCGAAATTACTACATTTAGTCAAGCTGTCGAAAAAATGAAAAAAACGTTCGGGGATATCATACCCAGGAACTCTCATGTCAAATTTCATAAAGATCGGTCCAGTAGTTTACTCTGAATGGCTCTACACACACACACACACACACACACACACACACACACACACACACACACACGCACACACACACGCACACACACACACACACACACACACATACACACACATACACACATACACCATGACCCTCGTCTCGATTCCCCCTCTATGTTAAAACATTTAGTCAAAACTTGACTAAATGTAACAAGTCGCGTAAGGCGAAAATACAATATTTAGTCAAGTAGCTGTCGAACTCACAGAATGAAACTGAACGCAACGCAACGCAGCAAGACCGTATACTCGTAGCATCGTCACTCCACCGCCCGTGGCAAAGGCAGTGCCCGTGGAATTGACAAGAAGAGCGGGGTATTCGTTGCGCTGAGAAGGATAGCAGGCTTTTCTGTACCTCTCTTCGTTTTAACTTTCTGAGCGTGTTTTTAATCCAAACATATCATATCTATATGTTTTTGGAATCAGGAACCAACAAGGAATAAGATGAAATTGTTTTTAAATTGATTTCGAAAAAAAAATTTGATAATAATTTTTATATATTTAATTTTCAGAGCTTGTTTTTAATCCGAATATAACATATTTATATGTTTTTGGAATCAGCAAATGATGGAGAATAAGATAAACGTAAATTTGGATCGTTTTATAAATTTTTATTTTTTTTTACAATTTTCAGATTTTTAATGACCAAAGTCATTAATTAATTTTTAAGCCACCACGCTGAAATGCAATACCGAAGTCCGGGCTTCGTCGAAGATTACTTGACCAAAATTTCAACCAATTTGGTTGAAAAATGAGGGCGTGACAGTGCCGCCTCAACTTTCACGAAAAGCCGGATATGACGTCATCAAAGACATTTATCAAAAAAATGAAAAAAACGTTCGGGGATTTCATACCCAGGAACTCTCATGTCAAATTTCATAAAGATCGGTCCAGTAGTTTGGTCTGAATCGCTCTACACACACACACAGACACACAGACACACGCACATACACCACGACCCTCGTTTCGATTCCCCCTCGATGTTAAAATATTTAGTCAAAACTTGACTAAATATAAAAAGAAGTTTGTGCGCATAATATGCGAGCACGTTTCACTGAACAAATACTTTTACAAAGTGAGTGGCTGCAGCTGGGTCACGGTGTTCAGGGGTTCTGTGTGCTGATCAATCTTTCAAAGCAATTCAAGTTTACAAGTATTTTTTCCACGTGTTTTCTAACCGGAAGTTCTGGTTCCCCCCACAAACTAGTATGGCCTTCACCTTGGGTCTGCCAATTATGCTGGGTCAAGGGGTACTGCAAGTCGTGGATAGCTGTGTTGATTTCATACCCCGCGGCCGCCCTGTCACGTTCGCGCACAGAAAGTGACAAGCCAGTATAGCGCAGTAGAGTAAAGCACTTCACAGGAAAGCGCGCTTTTCTCTATTCTTTTCAACTTTATGAGCTTGTTTTTGTTTTTATCCAAACAGTACATGTTTTTGGAATCGGAGAATGATAAAGAATACGATGAAACCAGTTTTTGGATCGATTACCAACATTGTAATTTTAGTTAGTTTTCCGAGTTGTACGTAATGACCAAACTCATTAATTACTTCCAAGCTGAAATGCAATCCCATAGTCCGGGCTTCGTCGAAGATTGCTTGTAAAAAATGTCAATCAATTTGATCTTTCTTTCTTTATTTGGTGTTTAACGTCGTTTTCAACCGTTCAAGGTTATATCGCGACGGGAATTTGATCAATAAGTGCGGGTGTGACAGTGCTGCCTCAACGTTCACCAAAAGGTGGATATTACTTCATGAAAGACATGTATCGACAAAAGGAAAGACACATCTCGGGATATTATACCCAGAAACTCTCATGTGAAATCTCATGAATACCGGTCAAGTAGTTTTCTCTGAATCGCTCTACACACACACACACACACACACGCACACACATACACCACCACCCTCGTCTCGATTCCCAGTCTATGATAAAACATTTAGTCAAAACTTTAGACCAAATGTTAAAAGAAAGAAGAACAAGACAAAGAAAGAGGACATAAGGAAAATCAGAAATCGTGATAACCTTAAACTGCAAGAATAGTAACACCGACATTGTTAGGAGACGTGGAGAAGTGATGTTTCTTCCCGTTGCAGTGGGTCAGTGCAAGAAAGATAACTCCTTGTACTTCTTATTATTCAGCGGAAGAAAGATATAAGTGGAGTTTTTTCTCTTTTGAACTGAGACCCAGTTTCCTATCAGTCACGTTTTGGAGTCCTTCTTCCTTATTTTGCGCCTATCATTTTCGAGATAAAACTAACGATATGTAACTTAAGGTGGAGGTTAAGTCAACTAATACGAACGACAGTCACAGTTGTCAATTGCACCGTGCGTCTTTGTTTCTTGGCCAGTACTCTTGCTTTTGGTACCGTTGTGTTCCCAAGACTCGGCACTTTCCTTTGATATACGGACTACTGTGTGAAACTGGATCAAACACGTGATAGTCGCTGATGAATGAAGTTACTCTACGTCCTTATTTACCCGTGTTTTGATTATCTGCTACATGAAGTAGATATCAGTATAATATTAATTATGGTCGCCATTTGCATTTCATATTTTCCAAAATATATACTTTCTCTAGCGGATAATCAAAACCAAACATACGAACACGGGTACTGTTGCGGTGACAGCCTCCTCACTGCCAGATTCCAATTACTGAGTCACAGCCGTATGTACCTAAATCGGACAAAACAAATAACTTCATTCATAAGCGACTATCACGTGTTTGACTCCGTTATACATAGTGAGCCTGATAGTAGGTTAAAGGGAAGATTCTTGGGAACACAACGGTACCAAATTCAAGAGTACTGGCCAAGGAACAAAGATGCAAGAAGCAATTGAAAACTGACTTTCGTACGTATTATTTGACTTAACCACCACCTTTAAGCATTAATCAATTATCTTGTTAGGCTGCCAGCAAAATGTCTTCAGAAACTTGAGAAAAGAAAGCTAAACACATAAGCGGAATTGATAGCAGTGCTTAAACAAAGTGGAAAGCAGAACTGAACTGTCAAGATACGCCCTGACGTTAAGAACATTACAACAACAACGAACGAATCTTTAATCTATAATACGAAACAGAAAGAAAAAAACAAGGGAAAGAAGAAAACAAACTCAAACACACACGCCCGCACGAACAGGCACGCACTCACACACGCACACACACACACACGCGCGCACGCACGTACACACACAAACATACATACAACACAACACAACTCACACACACCACACACACACACTCAAAAACAACCACATACACACACACAACATACACAACACACACACACACACAACACACAAACTCACTCAAAAACAAACACATACACACACACACCATACACAACACACACAACACACACACACACACACACACACACACACACACACACACACACACACACACACACACACACACACACACACACACACACACACATATTTATTCACACACACTGACGTGAAAAGCTTTTTATTCTTCAAAAGGTGACTACAAAACAAACAAAAAAATACAATAAAAAGAAGAAGACAAGGAAAGTCAGAAATCGTGATAACCTTAATCTACAAGAATGGGAACGCCCACATTCGTAGGAGTTGTGGGGAAGGTTAGTGATGTTACTTCCTGGTTGCGCCGGGTCAGTGCAAGAAAGATAACTCCTTGTCGTACTTCCCATTATTCAACGCAAGTGGAGTTTTTTCTCTTTTTCTTTTTTATACTGTGACCCAGTTTCTTATCAGTCACGTTCAGGAGTCCTTCTCCACGATATTGTGTCAGTACTTTTCGAGATAACATTTACGTGATATAACTAAAGTATTCATCATTATCAGCAAAAGGTCTTAATTTGAGAAACGAACACTAAACACATCTGTTGTAATAATTTTATAGCAGTGCTAAAACAAAGTGGAAAGGAGACCAGAACTGTATTAATGTTTGACCGGGAACCAAGCTAACTGGTGAAAGGGATATAAGTCATCAATACAAGTTGAGAAAATACAACCAACAAACCAATCTATAACACGAAACAGAAAGAAAAAAAAACAAGGAAAGAAGGAAACAAGCTCAAACACGCTCTCTCTCTCAGACACACACGCACACACACACACACACACACACACACACACACACACACACACACACACACACACACACACACAGACACACACACACACAGACACACACACACACACACACATAAAACACACATACACACACACTTAAACACACGCACGCACGCACGCACACACACACACACACACACACACACACACACACACACAAAACAACAACAACAACAACAACAACAACAACAATGGAAACGATAAGCAAGGACTTCAAGAACAATCAGTAATGAGAATGATATTAAGCAACTACTTCAACAGTCACGTACTAACAACAATAGTTGACCACATATTCATTAATAGAAGGCATGAAGTTAAAATCACTTCATAATGACAATAATGGCTGGCATGGAGTAACGCATAAGTGAATATCAATAACATGGAATAACCATTGATACAAATTCTCATCATTCCTTGAAATCTGCCTAAATAGTGAGGTAAAAACGGTCATACACGTAAAAACCCACTCGTGCGCAAAACATGGTTGTTTCAGCCCATGAACGCAGACGAAGAAAAAGATCAGTTAAACATAGGAACAACGATTGACATAGTGCAATGATCCAAGTCATCAGATGATCATACAAACAACTTACAATAGACTTGGAGTTAAGCCAACCATCAATAATAAGGCTTGAAAAGGAGTTATCGATGAATGGTAAACGTTTACAAGCAACAAGGAGTATGCCTTCAGACTGTACAACAAGGAGTATGCCTTCAGACTGTACAACAAGGAGTATGCCTTCAGACTGTACAACAAGGAGTATGCATTCAGACTGTACAACAAAATAATATTTATCAGCGTTGTACTTAAATATAGTTACAGTGTATTTCATGAGGCGATACGGTATATAAATAAACAAACAAAAAGCATGCAAGAACAGACTTAACATGTTCAGCATCCATACCTTTGAATCTATCTTTACCCCTTCTCTCTCGTTCTTTACTGATAGGAAAGGAATTTGGACGAGAGAGATTAATAAAATAAATTAAAAGCAAAAAACAAAAAACGGAGGGACTGAGCAGTAGCTTGCTTCGTCTTAATTTCCCTTCAACTTTTAATTGGTAATCTGTTGTAATAACAATTTAATAGAAAACAAAGTACACAAGATTCGTCTTTGAATAACTTTAACATGGTTTGGAGTTGAAACATAACAAAATACTTGCATTGGAATAGGGTTGATTGCAGAGTGGCGAGCTTGTATTGGCATTCAACAGCCTCTGAATCCCCACACACTTCTACCACCCCGCACCCCAGGAAAAATAAATAAATACAAAGGAACGAGCAACAAACGGACCCATTATCACGTGTGCACGTGTGATATCAAAATAAAATAAGCTTGGATATCTCACCTTCAAAATTAAAAAAAGCGATTTTTATATCTTCCTGTAGTCTGGAGATGAAAATCCTTTGTTCTCAAAATCAATCCTTATAACCTATACTGTTATGAAATGAGCTCCACATAATTCTTCCTAGTTGTTGTGTTGTATCTGATAACTCTCTTCACCTTCATTTGATCTTTTCTGGGCAAGATTCATGGATGCACAATCGGGTCTTTAATTCAACGTGCGAATACTCGTCATGGTTAACTTCCGTCTTAATGATCCCTCAATAATAGTCTTGCATCTGAATCACTTCTATCCCGTTGTCATTTGACCTTCTCTGAGCACTTTGTCTATCCAAAATCAGGTCTGTATGTAAACGTGCGAATAGTTGTCGTCGATAACTTCTGTCTTTCTGTTCCGGTTCATCTCTGTGTAAGTGTCGTCATCGCTTTCGTTGAGGTGACTGTACACGTGACAGCCGTCATCCTCGCTCTCCGTGTACGACTTGCCGTCAAAGTCCAAACAGTTGTAGTCGTCCGCTTCTTCGCTCGTTTTGGCTGGCTGTGTCTCTGAGACTTCAACCACGTTGTAGTAGTAACTTCCACGAGGTATATTCCTTCGTCTTAGCCCTTCTTCTGCTTCTTTCTCTTCTGAGACTCTGAACTTGGTGGGAGTTTTATGTTGGTGACTGCTGATCCCTGGGTCTTCTTCCAGCACGTGGTAGTCGCCTGTGATCTGCTGCTGTGCTTCGTCGGACTGTTCCTTCTGCAGAATGTGATATATTCCTGTTGGCTGCCGCATGCTTTCGTCAGCAATCGGGTCCTCTTTCATGCGATTATTCTCCTGCCCCGTTTTACTCGGAACGTCGACGGTCGCATCTCCCTCGAGGTTGTGGTATACGCTAGCTTTAGAATGGCAATTCTTGATGCCCGAGGCATTTCCGTGGGAAATCGCCTTTCCTGCCGGGTCTTCAGTTTCCGATGGATACTCTG
Organism: Littorina saxatilis; assembly: GCF_037325665.1. Taxonomy (NCBI): domain Eukaryota; kingdom Metazoa; phylum Mollusca; class Gastropoda; order Littorinimorpha; family Littorinidae; genus Littorina; species Littorina saxatilis. Next base: position 4,647,249 of record NC_090245.1, on the reverse strand, counting down.
TTTCGCTTAAAATATTGAGGCGACTGTGGTTATCGGTGGATTGATTACCAGGATGAAGTTCTGGAGCATTCTTTTCTCTTTTGTTTAGATTTAGCCTCCCGTTCGTTCTCTGCGGTGACGGAAGAGTTGCCTCCCTCGGAGCGTTTTCGTAGTGACGGTTGGGAAGCCTAGTGATTGTATGTTGCCAGGTTCCTGTGTGATCCTGCTGCTGTTCGTCTACACAACAGTCAGCCAAAATCGAAGACTCATCAATGTCTGTGTAAGAATCATGTGACAGTTTTGAAAATCGTGTCACTTTGGAAGTAGTCTCCGGTGTAGGTTTTACTTCACTCATCTCTATATCACTTGGACCGTTTGGGCCTTCACTCCCATAACCCGTGCATGCTTCATCCATCGAAGATCCAGCACCGGGTTTTTTGTTTGGAATCTGGTCATGACTCTTTCCAGGTGGAACCCCTCTACAACGGTTGACGATGATGGCTGTGATGCCAGCAACGAGAATAACCACAGCGACAGCGCCCGCGACTATTATGATAATTTCTGTGTTTTCTGTTAAGTGTGATGTAGCAAACGTGCTGGTTGTAGTATTCCCATATGGAGTCAGAGTTTGGGCTGATGGTTGACTTTTAGGCATTTTTGTAAATGTGGTGTTTGAACTATTTGGCGATGAAGGTGGACTTTGCGCTGAAGTGATACTTTCAATTTGTTCATCAGGAGTCATCGATGATTATGGTTTTGTTTAGTTTGCTCTCGCCCAATAGAGTTTAATTCACAATGGGATTTGTTCTAAATGATATTAGCCACATGAATATCAGCACTGCTGGAGGGAGCTCGGGAAACGTCAAGGAAAATCTGAAAGTCACAACGAGACTTTATAAGAACCGACGCCCCCTGCCAAGAGTCAGAAGAATGTCCGTCTACTTTCCAAATACGTGAGACCAGGCCACGATCTTCAACAAGCACTGATAAACGGTCATGGTCGGTGACAATTCTAAAGTAGTATTGTCACTTCACACAAAAGGGTGTCGTTGACATCCGTAGAGCAAATAGTCTGCTATAAATACTATCCTTGATTCTCGGGGCATGAAGTCTTCTATACGTAGTAGGCCTGTTGCTTCGTTCATCGTAGTCGTATTATCCCAAACTCTGTTCTTCCAGTTGGGTGGAAGAGAAATCGACGAGCAGGCATTGGTGTGACATTGTACTTGTTCACTGTGTTCACCGTTCAAAAGAAGTAAGAAAGGAACTATAGAAAAACAGACTTTCCAATGTGGAGCCGGGGAGCTCAAGTGCAAGAATACCTGCAAATAAACAAACACGAGTAAGTACAAGTTACAAAAGCCTACACAGACGGAAACAAGTTGGGGAGAAAAAACTAATCCAAAACCAGTATTTTATCTGCAAGCGCACGTACATACGAATATGCATTTGCAAGTAAAAATGAACATTGTGAAACACTGAAACTGACTCATTGAATTTTTTTCTTCAGAATCGCATTTTCAATAACCGCCTTTTAAAAGAACTTCTATCCGTTCCGAAAATAATAAAGCGCTTACATATAACTTATTCTGGAAGGAACTATAAGGCCATATTAGCATGCGTTTCTCTGACAAACAGAATAACACAGACATACACGTAAACACACGTTTTGACATAACTAGAAAGCCCGTTTTAAAAATTACAAAAACTACACGATTCACCTTATGGGATACATGTATACGAACAAGATGAAATGGCTTTTCAGGGTTGGAAAATGACAAGAACAAAAACAAAAACAAAAAAACCTAAAAAACACATATAATAATAATAATTGTCAGTAAGTACTGGTGTCACATGACTGATGTAAACCAGTTGATTGGCTAATGGCGATGCGCTAAAACTGTTAGTGCACTCTTGGAGTGCGCTAACTTTTCCACAGAGCGTATTCTTCCGCCCTTTGCCTAAGCGAGACTGTGCTCTCATCCTCAGAATTAATTAATGACATGTAGCTTATATTCTCCACAATGCCAAATGACCATAGAAGTGGGGTTTTTTTCTGACAGATTGCATGTGCCTGTGCCACAGTGCCACTGATCTAAAAATAGAAGCCGCTGTGTTTCATCTAATTTTCGCCGACTTGCAGAGATTCTTCTCATATATATGCCGTGTTAGTGGCATGTAGCTTATCATCCACATTACCAAATGATGAGTTAGTATACAATTCCCAGCGGCTAACAGGAAACACAAGTGTTATTCCGATAACGTACCAGCTAGACCAGTTTGGAAGACTGACTCGATCGACTGTCATACGTAGCAGACTGCACTGAAATACGACTGCATCAGTTCAGTAAATAAATGGTTTCGGAATTATTATTTCAAGGCAAGAACAATCGTAATCGAAAACGTGTAGGGTTCAGAACGTTCTTACCATATATAAGACTTATTACCAGCCTGCCTCATGCGTGCAGACTCAGTGCAGACTGCAGTGGTTCCATTGCCCTAGCCTAGCAGTAGCAGACGACATAAACCCCGCTCAACAAATTAACATGTTGGGCAAATGTGAACGAAAAAACGATGGGGATATAATACGTGTAGGGTTCAGAGCATTCTTACCGTTCATATTTAGTATCAGACTCCCCGATGAGTGAAGATACAACACAAGAAATATGCCACATTTATTTTGAAAATGTGCTAACCATCGAGTCCTTCGACTTCGAGTCAATTCAAGGGGAGTCACTCCGCACAGTCAATCCGTCGAAGCTCGACTGGAGGTTTCGAATCGCAAATAACGAAGAGCACAGTCCTTTCTCCGAGTTCAAATGAGGTCTCTCTGAAAGATCATCACTGTTCAGCTTAACGCTACACTAGAATTTACCAACAGAAATTAAAATGCGTGTGACGAAAGCACGACACACTTGAGACATGTGACCCCACACAAAAGTAGATCTTACTGTACACGACCTGACCACACAGCTATGCCTATTCAAATGCGCGTAGCTAAATGTGCGTTTGGAATCTTCTTTTTTCTATGGCGGTACTGACAATATCGTTATTGAAACAATCCCAGTGCACTAAGGGATTTATAGAGCAAATCTCGAAAATAATTATTGAACTCAGCGCTATGCGCTTCGTTCAATAATGAATTTTCTCGATTTGCTCTATAAATCCCTTAGTGCACTGGGATGTCTCAATAACTTAAATAATAATAAATGAGCATTTATATAGCGCAACATCATAACTTTACAATTATGCTCTTTGCGCTTGACACATTTAAAATTAAAACACAGTTATACAAGCATTTTTTACATCTACATTCATAGTCAACAACGCTTAATTAAAAGCAAACACCATCAAACATACATTACAAAAGATTCTTCCACTAAGTAATAAAATAGATAGTGAAAACAAGGTAAGGCCTATACACAAGCACAGACGGCAGGGGTCTTACCTGACATTCAAAACGGCGATAGTATCGGTCTACTTTAGCACATAACTTGTTACAAGCACTGTAAGGGAGGCACACTAATGTGCGCTTTCTACCGTTATCGAACTGGAGTGAGGAAAAGGAAAAGGGGGAAGTACCTGGGGATTAACTGCGATAAGGCTGATCTCTCACGTGATCACACACACACACACACACACACACACACGCATGCACGCACGCACGTACACACGCACGCACGCACAATCACACACGCAAGCACGCACGCACGCACACAAACACACACACTCACGCACGCACACACGCACACACACAGTCACGCACACACACACATACGCACGCACACACGCACACACAGTCACGCACACGCACACACACACACACACACACACACACACACACGCACAGTGGGACGACACAGAAATGAAGATAAACATATTTTATCTCTCTGCTTTCCTGTTTCGTGCTTGTATTGGATTGCTTGGTATGAAAGGTGCGTGTGTTTGGAAGAGAGGTGGGGGAGGTCGATTCTCCTACGCATATATTGGAAAAGGAAGAAATAGTGCAGTTAAGACAGATGGGAAAGGCTTGTTTGGATAGTTAAGACAGATGGGGAAGGCTTGTTCGGATAGTTAAGACAGATGGGAAAGGCTTGTTCGGATAGTTAAGACAGATGGGGAAGGCTTGTTCGGACAGTTAAGACAGATGGGAAAGGCTTGTTCGGATAGTTAAGACATATGGGGAAGGCTTGTTCGGATAGTTAAGACAGATGGGGAAGGCTTGTTCGGATAGTTAAGACAGATGGGGAAGGCTTGTTCGGATAGTTAAGACAGATGGGAAAGGCTTGTTCGGATAGTTAAGACAGATGGGAAAGGCTTGTTCGGATAGTTAAGACAGATGGGGAAGGCTTGTTCGGATAGTTAAGACAGATGGGAAAGGCTTGTTCGGATAGTTAAGACAGATGGGAAAGGCTTGTTCGGATAGTTGAGACAGATGGGGAAGGCTTGTTCGGATAGTTAAGACAGATGGGAAAGGCTTGTTCGGATAGTTAAGACAGATGGGAAAGGTTTGTTCGGATAGTTAAGACAGATGGGGAAGGCTTGTTCGGATAGTTAAGACAGATGGGGAAGGCTTGTTCGGATAGTTAAGACAGATGGGAAAGGCTTGTTCGGATAGTTAAGACAGATGGGGAAGGCTTGTTCGGATAGTTAAGACAGATGGGAAAGGCTTACTCGGATAGTTAAGACAGATGGGGAAGGCTTATTCGGATAGTTAAGACAGATGGGGAAGGCTTGTTCGGATAGTTAAGACAGATGGAGAAGGCTTGTTCGGATAGTTAAGACAGATGGGGAAGGCTTGTTCGGATAGTTAAGACAGATGGGGAAGGCTTGTTCGGATAGTTAAGACAGATGGGGAAGGCTTGTTCGGATAGTTAAGACAGATGGGGGAGGCTTGTTCGGATAGTTAAGACAGATGGGAAAGGCTTGTTCGGATAGTTAAGACAGATGGGGAAGGCTTATTCGGATAGTTAAGACAGATGGGGAAGGCTTATTCGGATAGTTAAGACAGATGGGGAAGGCTTGTTCGGATAGTTAAGACAGATGGAGAAGGCTTGTTCGGATAGTTAAGACAGATGGGGAAGGCTTATTCGGATAGTTAAGACAGATGGGGAAGGCTTATTCGGATAGTTAAGACAGATGGGGAAGGCTTGTTCGGATAGTTAAGACAGATGGGGAAGGCTTGTTCGGATAGTTAAGACAGATGGGGAAGGCTTATTCGGATAGTTAAGACAGATGGGGAAGGCTTATTCGGATAGTTAAGACAGATGGGGAAGGCTTGTTCGGATAGTTAAGACAGATGGAGAAGGCTTGTTCGGATAGTTAAGACAGATGGGAAAGGCTTGTTCGGATAGTTAAGACAGATGGGGAAGGCTTGTTCGGATAGTTAAGACAGATGGGAAAGGCTTGTTCGGATAGTTAAGACAGATGGGAAAGGCTTGTTCGGATAGTTTCTTTTTTTCCGTTATCAACCCTTTTCTGTCCACATTTTGTGAAACAAAATACTTTATCAATGTTGGCGGCTGTTCTTGTTATTTGTATGTGAGTTTATGCCAATTCAATACATTGCATCGTCTGTCTCTACTGTGTACGCCCTTACCTTTGATAATGATAAAAGCTCTATCAAGTGTTTTTTTTATCGAAAGCAAACGGATGTCTTCTGATTTAGTGGTTTATGGCAGCGTTGGCTGTTAATCCGATAATATTGAAACGACACAAAATAAACCCCTTAAAGAGGAAACAAAAGCAGGAAAAGACAAAAAAAGGAAATGCAAACACACAAACACACAAAAACCCGAACCAACAAAAAACACACAAGAAACCAACAACAATCAAACAAACAAACAAACATATCGGCAAGAAAACACTCACTTCATTCGGACAGTTGCTACTCAGTTACTTCAATTCTGAGTGACCTGCTACAGCACAACTGGTCTTGGCTAAAAAGAACTTGGTCAACATAGGTGGGGTAGAAAGCGTTAAAGAAAATGTTGGCAATGATAGAAAAAAGTATCTTCATTCAGGAACTGTCACCAAGTAGATACAGGCGAGACATAAGGTACACTGTACAAGAACACGATAGCTAAGCTCAGCGGTAGATTAAAGAAACTTCTCTTGTTTCACAAAGGGTGACTCATGGAACACCTACAGATGCGTCAGGGAATCACTCATGATCCTGTTGGATATGAGAATATTCATCGTCGATTACCGTTGTCTTTCTGTTTGTGTCCGTCTCACAGTACGTGTCGTCACTTCCTTCGTTCAGATGACCGTAGACGTGAGGAGTTCTCTCCGCTTTCTCTTTTTCCAACGATGACCTGCCGTTCAACTCCAGCGTTT
>NC_090245.1:4625931-4635931 GCF_037325665.1 Littorina saxatilis | reverse complement strand
CCCGGTATAGGGGTGTGTATAGGTTTCGGTCGATGTGTGTGTGTGTTTGTGTGTTTGTGTGTTTGTGTTCGCATATAGATCTCAAGAATGAACGGACCGATCGTCACCAAACTTGGTGAACAGGTTCTATACATTCCTGAGACGGTCCTTACAAAAATTGGGACCAGTCAAACACACGGTTAGGGAGTTATTGGTGGATTAAGATTCTACAAGGACTTATAGAGGGAGATATTAATGGTCAAAGGGAAATAACCTTCTCAGTTGGTGGCAGTGAGAATGGTTATTTCCCTTTGACCAACGGGGGTGTTTTTCCTACCTCGGAGGAATTTCTTGTTTAGTGCGGAATTAGATTATTAGTTATCGTTAGATTTGACTGTGATATCAACATTTATCAGTCTGAATGTCGAGAAAGCTGAACTCATATCAGATCGAGGCGTAAGCCGAGATCTGATATGATTCAGCCTTTCGAGACATTCAGACTGATAAATGTTGATATCACAGTCAAATCTAACGATAACGATTTTATCGCATTCGATTTCGGAACAGTAGGAATCATAAACCTACCTAAGAAGTCAGACAAACGCAAGGGAGGCTACTGCCTTGTATTTAATGTTGGAAATGTTGGGTTGTCTTTTCCTGCTTTCCGCGTAACTTTGCTGCTCTTACTTTTATTTTTCAGTAACTGGTTCTTTTTCTCAGACAAAATAAGGCATTTATAATGAAAAAAGAACAAAAATATACGGTTGAAACAGATCACCAACAAAGGCTAACAAGTTCAGTGGAGTTGCCAGTTCGAAGGAACAGCGAAGAATCCGTCCCAGTCACTTCCTCAGTCGTACTCTTTTTGACTGTTCGATTTGGCAATTCTGAACGATGGCAGGAACTGAAGTGCGCCAGGCAGTATCAGCAAAGTCCTCTGGCTCATTTTCTGTGCCCAAGAAAGCTTCCAGCTATTTGTCGGTATCGGCGGATTGCATAATAATGTTGTCGAAACTCAGTCTTGCTTACGACAAATCCAAAATGGCGTCCTCCGACGGCGCTGTGACTGTGAAAGAAGCTGAAAGTTGTTCGGTTGATGTTGAATGGCTACGACTAAGAAAGGTGGACAATGGTTCATGCAGGTGCGAACTGTTTAAATCGGCTGCTCATTTCCTGCCTTTTTGTGAGTGATGTGCGCTGAAACACTGCAAGAGATCTCACAGTTTTCTAAGTACTGCCACTACTGGTACTTTCAAGGTCAGCTTTGTTTATGGCTGTTCCAACTACCTCAATCGGTAAGATTGTAACATTCTTTTCTACTACTTCTCTGTTAAAGCTGGGTGGGAACAGTTTCATTTTATTCATTGCACAGCTTAATCTTTCTGATTCAATTACTTTTTTTTTTATAAATTTGTGATTTAAAAAAAAGGGAGACATTTGTTTCATTCAGGTGAGATTTTATTCTTCAAAATTAAAATTGATAAACTACTTCCTGCGCGATATCAAATTCGCTGGGAACTTCCTGCGCGATGTCAATTGATATACAGTTCCTAGTTGACCAATGACAACAGCATGTTTTGTCATGTGATCAGTAAAAATGCGATAATCTTACCTATCTTACAGGATTACGAACATTGAGGAAAATGAAATGTATCGTTCCCGTTTTTCTCGTCAACGCACGTGTATTGCACGTGCCGCTGTCTCCACACAGGTACACTCACAGCTTCTACAACTCTTTTCCTCCATATGATTTAACAGGAGAAGAATATGAAGCGTTATGATTAAAGCCTTACGGCAGTAGACATTTCGAAAAAACACAAAGATATACGACAAAACAAAGACAAAAGTTATTGAATAAAACAAAAGTACTCTGAGTATCTGGAATACAATTCAACATGACTGGATGCACATTTGTATCTTGAATTGCTCTGATGCCCGTTATGTAAGGGGGATTAATTCGAATAGTAAACAAAATCGTGTAAACGAGTACAGTTGAGTACGTATAAAACAAGATCATGGGTGTCAGTAAATATTGGACGCAAACACGGCATTCAATAATATTTTAGCCATTTTAGAGTGCGTCTTCCCACCCATTTGTCTCTCAAGCCTTCCCCCCCCCCCCCCACACCCGCACTTACCTATATATAATACGTACGTGTCCAAAATCAAACCACTGGTTATTCCATCACCATCATAAAATAAAGATGTGTCATTTGTCAATGTCATTATTTCTTTGTTGTCCTTGGAAGAGCCATGTCTGAATGACTTTCCTCGCAAGAAGACAGGACAGTGAGGTGAACTTCTTCCTTGGACGCGTTGCTTCACTGTTGCTGACTTCTCGTCGTTACGTTACTGTACATGGCAGAAGTATTCTGCAACGTCGTTACGTTACTGTACATGGCAGAAGTATTCTGCAACGTCGTTACGTTACTGCACATGGCAGAAGTATTCTGCAACGTCGTTACGTTACTGTACATGGCAGAAGTATTCTGCAACGTCGTTACGTTACTGCACATGGCAGAAGTATTCTGCAACGTCGTTACGTTACTGTACATGGCAGAAGTATTCTGCAACGTCGTTACGTTACTGTACATGGCAGAAGTATTCTGCAACGTCGTTACGTTACTGTACATGGCAGAAGTATTCTGCAACGTCGTTACGTTACTGTACATGGCAGAAGTATTCTGCAACGTCGTTACGTTACTGCACATGGCAGAAGTATTCTGCAACGTCGTTACGTTACTGCACATGGCAGAAGTATTCTGCAACGTCGTTACGTTACTGTACATGGCAGAAGTATTCTGCAACGTCGTTACGTTACTGCACATGGCAGAAGTATTCTGCAACGTCGTTACGTTACTGCACATGGCAGAAGTATTCTGCAACGTCGTTACGTTACTGTACATGGCAGAAGTATTCTGCAACGTCGTTACGTTACTGTACATGGCAGAAGTATTCTGCAACGTCGTTACGTTACTGCACATGGCAGAAGTATTCTGCAACGTCGTTACGTTACTGTACATGGCAGAAGTATTCTGCAACGTCGTTACGTTACTGCACATGGCAGAAGTATTCTGCAACGTCGTTACGTTACTGTACATGGCAGAAGTATTCTGCAACGCCCCTTGCTTTTCTTTTTCTTCACTGATGGACGTTTCTGATTCAACTGCGCGAAAATCGCCATCTTGTTTCTCTGAATTCGGGGCTGGTTTCCATTGTGTCTGACGCACAGGCGTGAGCTGGGTGTATTCTCTGTCACAGGCGTGAGCTGGGTGTATACTCTGTCACAGGCGTGAGCTGGGTGTATACTCTGTCACAGGCGTGAGCTGGGTGTATACTCTGTCACAGGCGTGAGCTGGGTGTATTCTCTGTCACAGGCGTGAGCTGGGTGTATTCTCTGTCACAGGCGTGAGCTGGGTGTATACTCTGTCACAGTCAGTGTCAGGAAAAGACAGAGACTCATAAGCACCTCGTTCGCCTGCCACGACATTTCTGGAAGTACCGGCGACTGTTGAGGGTCCTCCCATGTGGGGCAAGTGCGAGTTTTCGTAATTAATCACCTGGGCGTGGCCGTGAGGAGACTGTCTACCGCGAGGCTGATCGGCGGGGAGGGCTTTCTTCTGCTTGCTGACATTGCAGTACACAGGGGCGGACAGCATCTGAGGTGCTTCAGACTCCCTGTGCAAGATATCCATGTCAGTGTAGTTAGCATCGCAGGGTAGGGGTAGGTCTGCTTGCACGACTTGTGAGTTTCCCAGGTCTTCTGCTCGAATTTCGTAAACATCCTCCTTTAAAGTGTTGCCATGGAAGTTATGCTCTTCTTTGTGTGTCTGGTCGCGTTTCTTTGCGGCGTGTGTCACTTTGGAAGTAGTCTCCGGTGTAGGTTTTACTTCACTCATCTCTATATCACTTGGACCGTTTGGGCCTTCACTCCCATAACCCGTGCATGCTTCATCCATCGAAGATCCAGCACCGGGTTTTTTGTTTGGAATCTGGTCATGACTCTTTCCAGGTGGAACCCCTCTACAACGGTTGACGAGGATGGCTGTGATGCCAGCAATGAGAATAACCACAGCGACAACGCCCGCGACGATAATGATAATTTCTGTGTTTTCTGTTAAGTGTGATGTAGCAAACGTGCTGGTTGTAATAGTCCCATATGGAGTCAGAGTTTGGGCTGATGGTTGACTTTTAGGCATTTTTGTAAATGTGGTGTTTGAACTATTTGGCGATGAAGGTGGACTTTGCGCTGAAGTGATACTTTCAATTTGTTCATCAGGAGTCATCGATGATTATGGTTTTGTTTAGTTTGCTCTCGCCCAATAGAGTTTAATTCACAATGTGATTTGTTCTAAATGATATTAGCCACATGAATATCAGCACTGCTGGAGGGAGCTCGGGAAACGTCAAGGAAAATCTGAGAGTCACAACGAGACTTTATAAGAACCGACGCCCCCTGCCAAGAGCCAGAAGAATGTCCGTCTCCTTTCCAAATACGTGAGACCAGGCCACAGTCTTCAACAAGCACTGATAAAAGGTCATGGTCGGTGACAATTCTAAAGTAGTATTGTCACTTCACACAAACGGGTGTCGTTGACATCCGTAGAGCAAATAGTCTGCTATAAGTACTATCCTTGATTCTCGGGGCATGAAGTCTTCTATACGTAGTAGGCCTGTTGCTTCGTTCATCGTAGTCGTATTATCCCAAACTCTGTTCTTCCAGTTGGGTGGAAGAGAAATCGACGAGCAGGCATTGGTGTGACATTGTACTTGTTCACTGTGTTCACCGTTCAAACGAAGTAAGAAAGGAACTATAGAAAAACAGACTTTCCAGTGTGTAGCCGGGGAGATCAAGTGCAAGAATACCTGCAAATAAACAAACACGAGTAAGTACAAGTTACAAAAGCCTACACAGACGGAAACAAGTTGGGGAGAAAAAACTAATCCAAAACCAGTATTTTATCTGCAAGCGCACGTACATACGAATATGCATTTGCAAGTAAAAATGAACATTATGAAACACTGAAACTGACTCATTGAATTTTGTTCTTCAGAATCGCATTTTCAATAGCCGCCTTTTAAAAGAACTTCTATCCGTTCCGAAAATAATAAAGCGCTTACATATAACTAATTCTGGAAGGAACTGTAAGGCCATATTAGCATGCGTTTCTCTAACAAACAAAATAACACAGACATACACGTAAACACACGTTTTGACATAACTAGAAAGCCCGTTTTAAAAATTATACAAAATACACGATTCACCTTATGAGATACATGTATACGAACAAGATGAAATGGCTTTTCTGGGTTGGAAAATGACAACAACAAAAACAAAAACAAAAAAACACATATACACAAGCACAGACGGCAGGGGTCTTACCTGACATTCAAAACGGCGATAGTATCGGTCTACTTTAGCACATAACTTGTTACAATCACTGTAAGAGAGGCACAATTATAGGAAAAAGAAAAGGGGGAAGTACCTGGGGATTAACTACGATAAGGCTTATCTCTCACGTGATCACACACACACACACACACACACACACACACACACACACACACACACGCATGCACGCACGCAGGTACACACGCAAGCACGCACGCACGTACACATGCACGCATGCACGCACAATCACACACACACGCACGCAAGCACGCACGCATGCACACAAACACACACACTCACGCACGCACGCACGCACGCACGCACACACACACACACGCACACACACACGCACACACAGTCACGCAAACACACACACACACAGTCACGCAAACACACACACACACACACACACACACACACACACACACACACACACGCACAGTGGGACGACACAGAAATGAAGATAAACATAATTTATATCTCTGCTGTCCTGTTTCGTGCTTGTATTGGATTGCTTGGTATGAAAGGTGCGTGTGTTTGGAAGAGAGGTGGGGGTGGGGGAAGTCGACTCTCCTACGAATATATTGGAACAGGAAGATATACTGCAGTTAAGACAGATGTGAAAGGCTTGTTAGGATAGTTTCTTTTTGGTGATTATCAACCCTCTTCTGTCCACATTTTGTGAAACAAAATACTTTATCAATGTTGGCTTTTCTTGTTATTTGTATGTTTGTTTGTTTGTTTGTTTGCTTAACGCCCAGCCGACCACGAAGGGCCATATCAGGGCGGTGCTGCTTTGACATATAACGTGCGCCACACACAAGACAGAAGTCGCAGCACAGGCTTCATGTCTCACCCAGTCACATTATTCTGACACCGGACCAACCAGTCCTAGCACTTACCCCATAATGCCAGACGCCAGGCGGAGCAGCCACTAGATTGCCAATTTTAAAGTCTTATATAGGTATGACCCGGCCGGGGTTCGAACCCACGACCTCCCGATCACGGGGCGGACGCCTTACCACCATCATGGTATGAGCGTTTATAGCAATTCAATACATTTCATCATCTTTCTATACTTTGCACGCCCTTACCTTTGATAATGTGAAAAGCTCTATCAAGTTTTTGGCTCACGTAAGTGTAGCCTATGCGATCGTAACTTTGTCTGTCTGTGCGTGCGTGCGTGCGTGCGTGCGTGCGTGTGTGTGTGTGTGTGTGTATGTGTGACGGAGTGATTGAGTTTGTGTTACTGTTTGTCGATTTCTTACGTGAGCCTTGATAGCTTCGCCTCTTGTTTTTTTATCGAAAGCAAACGAATGTCTTCTGCTGTAGTGATTTAAGGCAGCGTTTGCTGCTAATCCGATGATATAACAAGTCGCGTAAGGCGAAAATACAATATTTAGTCAAGTAGCTGTCGAACTCACAGAATGAAACTGAACGCAACGCAACGCAGCAAGACCGTATACTCGTAGCATCGTCACTCCACCGCCCGTGGCAAAGGCAGTGCCCGTGGAATTGACAAGAAGAGCGGAGTATTCGTTGCGCTGAGAAGGATAGCACGCTTTTCTGTACCTCTCTTCGTTTTAACTTTCTGAGCGTGTTTTTAATCCAAACATATCCTATCTATATGTTTTTGGAATCAGGAACCAACAAGGAATAAGATGAAAGTGTTTTTAAATTGATTTCGAAAAAAAATTTTTATAATAATTTTTATATATTTAATTTTCAGAGCTTGTTTTTAATCCGAATATAACATATTTATATGTTTTTGGAATCAGCAAATGATGGAAAATAAGATAAACGTAAATTTGGATCGTTTTATAAATGTTTATTTTTTTTTTACAATTTTCCGATTTTTAATGACCAAAGTCATTAATTAATTTTTAAGCCACCAAGCTGAAATGCAATACCGAACCCCGGGCTTCGTCGAAGATTACTTGACCAAAATTTCAACCAATTTGGTTGAAAAATGAGGGCGTGACAGTGCCGCCTCAACTTTCACGAAAAGCCGGATATGACGTCATCAAAGACATTTATCAAAAAAATGAAAAAAACGTATGGGGATATCATACCCAGGAACTTTCATGTCAAATTTCATAAAGATTGGTCGAGTAGTTTGGTCTGAATCGCTCTACACGCACGCACACACACACACACACACACACACACATACACACACACATACACACACACACACACACATACACCACGACCCTCGTCTCGATTCCCCCCTCGATGTTAAAATATTTAGTCATAACTTGACTAAGTATAAAAAAGCAAACAAAAGCAGGCAAAGACAAAAAAGGGAAATGCTAAAAAATAAAAAAATAAAAAATAAAAATAAAAACAACCAACAAACCAACCGACAAACAAACACACAAACGAACACACACACAAACAAACTAACAGAAGGGCACGAAAACACTCACTTCATTCGGATCTGTGCCTAAGAAGAATTGCTGACAGCGTGACGGAACACTGTGGGTCATGTTAGGTTCATCTGATCTGGCTTGCATGGCTCGTTTTCTTTCCTCTTCGCAATCCACATGATGGAAAACGCCCAAGATTGTCACCACGATTAATAACAAGAAACTGTTAGTGAAAAATGTCTTGACGACCTTGTAAGGTCGGTGCGCTAACACAAGCAGTGGGAAAAAGGTTTCACTCACATGAAACTGTCATCGAGTAGAAAAAAAGTAAACGTAAGGTAAAATGTACAAGAAAACGATAACTAAGCTCAGCGGTAAATACAACAACAATATATTTTGTTTCACTAAGGGTGACTCATGGAACACCTACGGTTGCGTTGGAATCACCTGTTGGATATGGGAATATTCATCGTCGATCACCGTTGTCTTTCTGTTTGTGTCCGTCTCACAGTACGTGTCGTCACTTCCTTCGTTCAGATGACTGTAGACGTGAGGAGTTCTCTCCGCTTTCTCTTTTTCCAACGATGACCTGCCGTTGAACTCCAGCGTTTTGTAATCATCCGCTCCCTCACTCATATTGCCAGGTCGTGTCTCATTTCTCACTCCTTCCATATTGTAGTATCCCCTTCCAGTTTTGTCTGTAGTCGTTGGGCCTTGATTTGCGAGGACACGAGACTCTGCACTGCCGTATTCTTTGCCTTGGGTTGATGGATCTTCTTCCAGAAGATGGCACATGCCCTGTATCTCAGTTATGTCAGCTGACGTGTCTGCTTCTATAACATGATACATGCTTGTAGATTGTTCAGTTTCATCAGCAGATGGGCACTCATCTAGAACATGATACAAGCCGTGTATGTCAAGAAACGAATCCGCTTTCAGAACGTGGTAGGTGCTCGTAGACTGCTCGTACGCGTTAACAGATTGATCCTCTTCATGAACGTAGCACGTACCCGATGCTTGCTGGTCCAGTTTTGTGAGAGCTCCTTCTTTACAGACTGGACGCAACTTAGCTTGGATCTGTGTGTTGTGACCTTGTGAGGCGTCACCCAGCGAAATGTGGATAGGCTCTGGAGCGTTGATGCTTGGAGGATCCGTGGTTAGGTGGTTATACTCATCGGCGGCTTGCTCGTTAGCTTGGGAGGAAGACACAATCACAGCTATTCCAGTTCCATTGATCCTCGTCTGGCCATGAATGCTGCGCGGATATGTATTGTCTGGGGATGCAGCTACACCTACCTTTTCATCCTCGATTTCAGAGTAAAGACTGCTGTCCCGAGAGCTCTGTCTTTGCTGGGTCTCCACCATACCGTTTTGATTGCTTGCTTTACTACACCAAGAGGCCAACGGCTTTCGGGTTGGGGGTTCTTCATCGCAGATCTGGATTTCACTGTAGTCATCTTCGTCAAGTTCTGATGATGTCCGGGTGCTGTTTTGATGGCACGCTATCGACTGAATAGCTGTCGGCCTCAAGTCTTTATCTGGCGCAGTGTTTCGATCTTCACCATCCAGTTCGTAAGCTTCGTTGTGCCAAGAGGTACTTCGAAGTTTCTTTTCTTTCTGTCTGTGGTTCTTCCCTGCCTGCAGCTTCCTTCGGCAGTGTAGAAAAAAGAGTAAGATGGTGATACCGACGACCAATAAACCAGCAGCGGTTGCACCCGCTATGATAGCGGTGTTGCTTTGTGTCGATTTGTCAGAAGCTGGTGTTGACTCTGCCATGTTCACTGGAGAAGTCGACTCGTCCGTGCATTTCTTCAGTGAAGTTACAGCTGTTGTTGGCACGTCCAGCTTTGCTGCTTGTGTGATGAGATTTGGTCGGATATTTTCAAATGAGGATAACGTGCAAGGTGTTTCGATGTATCTGATATTGGAAATGTAAAGGTCGAAAATATAGAGTTGACTTTTCTTCCCCTCGATGATTATCTTGAAGTCAGATGTCGCATGTATTGGTACATGAGCCTCCTCCCAATCGTAAGTGCTGCTGTTTGCATGTATTTCCCATACCTTCACGAACCTGCATTGTAACTGAAGTTGGACAGAAAGAAAAGTTGATCCTAAAGTCCCTTTCTTCCGAATTAAATACTGAAACTTCAAACAGTGCATGCCACTGTCCGTTGAACATATTCGTCCACTCTCAATACTCCCTGTTTGCTGTACGAGTTGAATGCATGAGGAAGGTGTGCGGTGGTTGTCATGCTTGACG